>NW_020940360.1:4167469-4298281 GCF_900497805.2 Vombatus ursinus
TGTGTGTGTGTGTGTGTGTGTGTGTGTGTGTGTGTGTGTGTGTGTGTGAAAGAGGGAGAGAGAGAGACAGATCTAGAGAATTGTGAGACACATGTTCATCAACTACTGATGGTGTATGTTATACTATTAAGTGGATAAATAAACTGTATACTGGCTTATCTGCGGCTAGGGATAATCCTGAAAATTCTTGTTACAATATAAATCAATCAACAAACATTTATTAAGCACTTGCTATATGCTAGGCACTGTACTAGGCACTAGGAATAAAAATTCAAAGAACAAAATAATCTCTACTTTCTTGAGATTTATGTCCTCATGGAGATAATAATAATGCATCTATAAGTTTATATGGGGCAGTGAACTGGTGCAGTGGATAAAACATGGCCCTGGAGTCAGGAAGACCTGAGTTCAAGCACAGCCTCAGACATTACTAGCTATGTGACCCTGGGCAAGTCATTTAACCCTGTTTGCTTCAGTTGCTTATCTGTAAAATGATCTGGAGAAGGAAATGACAAACCACTCCAGTATCTTTGATAAGAAAACCCCAAATGGGGTCACAGAGAATCAGACATGACTGAAAAGGCTCAACAACCCATAAGTTTATACAGAATAAGTGTAAATAAATACAAGATAAATACAAAGCAATTGGGGGGAGATGGTACTAGGACTTTAGAGGAGGGATTCATTCAGTCAGTGAAAAAGCATTTTTAAGAGCTTTCTACTTCCAGGAACTGTGCTAAACACTGTAGGTACAAAGAAGGACAGAAACTGTCTCTTCCTTCAAAAGGCTCATGTTCCAATGGAGAAGACAAAACATGTATAGATAGATACCTATGACATATATGCAACATAAATAGAAAGTAAGCTCAGACTAGGAAAAGCAGCTTGAAACTCGAATTTAACTGAGTCTTGAAGGATGCAGGAAAGCTTAGAGATGGAGGTGAGGAGGCCTAGGGGACAGCCATGGGTGAGGAACAGCAAGAAAGCCAGTATTCCTCTAGATCATAGAGTGGATAGAAGGTGGTAAAAGTGTAAGAAGACTACTAAGGTAAGAGAGAGCCTTGATGTAAAGGGCTTTAAGTGGCAAATGGGGGACCTTCTATTTGACTCTAGATGTAGTAGGGAACCAATGGAGTTTATTGAGTAGGGTAGTAACGTGGTCAAATGTTAGGGGAAAAAAAATCACTTTGATACCTAAGTGGAGAATGGATTGGAGTAGAAAAAAAAAAAAAACATGAAACAGGGAAACCAATCCAGCCTCAGACACTTACTAGCTATGTGACTCTGGGCAAGTCACTCAACCTTATTTGCCTCAGGTTCCTGGATCACACACCTAGTAAGAGGCTGTAAAATGAGCTGGAGAAGGAAGTGGCAAATCACTCCAGCATCTTTGCCAAGAAAACCCCAGATGAGCCTTTACAATTATCCAGGAAAGATGTAAGATTTATGATGGACTCTGACACCCTTGCTTTTGATGCCCTTTAAAAATGACCCTTCAACAAATTCTCTGTGGCATGCTGCCTATCCCTAATTAGATTATCAGACTCATGCTGTAGTAGTTCTTCTGCTGAGTTTTTTTTTCTATTGAAAAGAAGATTGTGATATATTTAGAGTTGCAGAGAGACAATAAATAAATGAGTGATCGTTTCAATGATGGCAGTTGAGATAGAATCAGTGCTGCAGGCTGTCAGTATTTTCAGATGTATAGGTTATTTCCATCTATGTCTCTGGTGGTGGTGCGGTCACTGAGCTCCAGGCCCAGAGTTATATGCCCTTTACCCTAGGTACAGTCTTTTCACAAGTGCATTTTGTTCACCACGCCTTGCCAAGAAGAGATACAACAGTTCATGGTCATAAAACTATCATGTGAATCATATTATTTTTCTCAAAGGCCAAAAGGCTTAGGGGCATTAGGTGAATTAAGGATAAAGTAAGCCCATTTCTACTCTGTGACAAAGATAAAGTTGTCTATTTTTAACATGCTTATCATAGGTTCTATATAAAGCACTTTCCATCTGGATAAGGTATCTAATAAGCACCTTATTCTCTACCCCAATAGGTATCTCTTTTCCCTCTTCTTTTACAATCCTCTAAGAATAACTCCTAGTAGGTTCTCTAATACCTACAACCTCATCACTCTCCCTCCATTGTCTAGGGCAAGGGTGGGGAACCTGTGGCCTCAAGGCCACATGTGACTTTCTAGGTCCTCAAGTATGGCCCTTTGACTGAACCCAAACTTCACAGAACAAATCCCCTTAATAAAAGGATTTGTTCTATAAAACTTGGACCCAGTCAAAAGGTCACACCCAAGGACCTAGAAGACCACATGTGGCCTCAAGGCCACAGGTTCCCCACCACTGTTCTAGGGTAAGGAGATTTTAGAAGCAGGAAACCAGAGGTCAATAATTGAGATAATCTGCCTCTATGAGTATTTGCTGGATTTCCAACATCTATCTTTACTTTCTCTTCAGGGTAATGGATTTGATAGAAAATCAGTAATGCTGGGATGCTAGGGTAGAGGTAAGGGGAGGAAAGTTTTCCTATTGCTAGGTACCAGATGCCTTGCAAACTCTTTGCCAGGAAGACTCCTGAGGTCACTGAATTCATAGGGCAGGCTGGTTAATAGCCCTATCCACAGAAAATTCTATGGTGTTCTCTGTTCTCCTAAAGTACAGTGCATAGTCTGGAGGGCCCCATCCACTAAACATTTTACATTGTAAGAGGTGTAGATATATGATTGTCATGAATTAAGAATCAACATGATGAGCTGATAGTTTTTTTTTCTTTAAAGACTTATTTATATTTAAAGAACAATTAACTTGAAGCCAGGAGACCTCTATCACCACCAGGTATATAACCAAGTCTAATAAGCTGGCATTTCACCTCCTCGAAACTCACTTTCTTCCTGATCCTCCTCACTCCACAAGCTGCTAGTGCTTTGACCTCCCAATCCTTTCCTTTCCCCTCCAGCTATATGACACAGTGGATAGAGCTCTGTGCCTAGAGTAGAGCAGATCTGAGTTTAAATCCAACCTCAGCATCTTACTAGGTGTGTGACCCTGGACAAGTCACTTAACCTCAATCTGCCTGAGGTACCTCAATGGTAAAATGGAGATCATAATAGTACCTACCTCCTTGGATTGCTGTGAGGATCAAATGAGATAATCTTTATAAAGTACCTAGTACAGTGGCTGGCACTTGGCAGCCACTTAATACTTGCTTCCTTCCTTTCCCCCTAAAAAAATATTGCCTCATATAGATTTTGGATATACATTTATACATATATATAGTCTCCTGCAATAGAATGTAAGCTCCTTGAGGGCAGAGATTTTTTTCATTTTTGTCTTTATATTTGCAATGACTACCACAGTGCCTAGAACATAGTGGACACTGAATAAATACTTGAATATTGATTGCTTGGTCTCTAAAATATCAGTAATGATATATGCCATCTCATAGGAATATTGAATGAAAAGTGGATTTTTAAATATTAAACTACCATATAAATGTGAATTATTATGCTCACTTTCCTTACATAATCTATATTTTTTATATCATCTGAAACCTCTATTTTCAAAGGGCAATAGAATCATAGGATTGGAGGAAGTAATGAAAAGTCTTATAGTATATTTTCTAACCTTCAGTCCAGATCACACATCTGTCAGCACAGAAGCAGAATTATTTAAACTTTTTCTTGAAACCTTCTAGAAAAATAACAGAGATTTTATGTTAGGAGGTTCTTCTTTTGGCCTGTCCATTCTAGAGAAAGAAAAGTGCTCTCCACAATGATTTCCTTCCACTTATATATGAAGACTGTCATTCAGAACCTCTGTCTGCCTCAGTTTCCTCACTTGTAAAATGAGGATAATAATGATTTCTACCTAACAGTTGTTGTGTGGATCAAACGAGTTGAAATTTTTAAGTGCTTGGCACAGTGCCTGGCACATAAGAGGTGCTTAATAAATAGTTATTCCCTCCCTTTTCCCTCCCATCTGCCTCTCACTGCCCCTTCCCTTTGTTTAGAATGTTGGCTCAGAAGGACCTTGCATCACAGCCTTCAAGATAAAGGCACGATATCTTCCTTTTTGTGCCCTATTCTTCTGTCAGTGTAGACCTTACCACATCACAACTATCCAGTACTTGGTAGACACATCTGCCTATTGACAATTACTGAGGACAAACTTGTGGAGTGAGGAGGATCAGGAAGAAAATGATTTTCACAGAAGTACAGTGACCTGCCTATGTAACTTGGTTACATGGCTTATGGGTGATAGAGGTCTTCTGGCTCCAAGTTCAGTGTTCTTGTCAAAATGCAATAAATCTTAGCTATTCTCAGCAATACAATGATCCAAGATAATCCCAAAGGACTAATGATGAAGCATACTATCCATCTCCAGAGAAAAAAAATGATATTGCTTGAATACAGACTGACATGTTATTTTCCATTTTCTTTCATTCTTTTTTTTTAAATTCAAGTCTTCTTGTACAAAATGACAAATATGGAAATGTTTTACTGATTGCCAAAAAAGTATGCAATAAGTCTTCAAAGAAAAAAATCTATTAACTGATTATATTGATTCCATCAGTTCACCGGTCCAGCTAAATGAACACAATTACTGATTAGATGTATACTGTAAATGCTACGTGAAAAGATCCAAATCATCACTTAGTATATTCTTGGAACACAAGGAAAACAAAAAACAAAAACAAACAAACAAACAAAAAACCTTGCACAGAGTTTTATGGGATGTCCAGAGTGAATGCTTCTTAGCTTGGGTTACACACACTGCCAAGAGGTACATAGATCAATTTCAGGGAGTCTATGCCTAGGATGGAATGGGGACAGTTACATCTTTATTTTTACTAACTTCTTATTGAAATTTAGGATTTCCTTTAATTATGATAAAAATAAGTATTCTGAGAGGGTCCATAGGCTTTATCAGACTGAAAAAGAGGTCCATGATATATTTTTTTAAATGGTTAAGAATGCTTATTCCAAATTTGCTATTGGGGAAAACTTTGACATATGCAGGTTGATTCTAGGGCAAGGATTCTTAACCAGAGGTCTATTAGCTTTTTCATTTTATTTAAAAATTTTAATAACTATATTTCAATATAATTAGTTTCCATTGCAATCTTTTTTGATCTTCCAATAGTATTTTTTCCCAATTACATGTAAAGATAGTTTTCAACATTCATTTTTGTAAGATTTTGAGTTCTAAATTTTTCTTCCTCCCTCCTTTCCCTCCCACCTTCCCCAAGACAGCAAGCAATCTGATATAGGTTGTATATGTTTCCACATTAGTAATGTTGTAAAAGAAGAATTAGAACAAAAGGGGAAAACTACAAGAAGGAAAAAAACAAAAAACAAAAAAAATTGAAAATATTATGTCTCAATACGCATTCATATTCCATAGTTCTTTCTCTGGATGTGGATAACATCTTCCATCATGAGTTTTTTTTGAATTGTCTTGGAATTGATTGCTGAGAAGAGCTAAATCTACCATAGTTGATCATCTCACAGTGTTGCTGCTACTGTGTACAATGTTCTCCTGGTTCTGCTCACTTCACTCAGAATCAGTTCATGTAAGTTTTTCCAGGTTTTTCTGAAATCTGCCTGCTTATCATTTCTTATAACACAATAGTGTTCCATTACATTCAAATACCACAGCTTGTTCAGCCATTCCCCAATTGATGGATATCCCCTTAATATCTAATTCTTTGCCACCACACAAAGGGCTGACATCAATATTTTTGTACATGTGGGTCTTTTTCCCTTTTATATGATATCTTTGAGATACAGAACTAGTAGTGGCATTGATGAGTGAAATGGTATGACAGTTTTATAGCCCTTTGGGCATAGTTTCAGATTGCTCTCCACAATGGTTGGATTAGTTCATAACTCCACCAACAATGCATTAGCATTCCAATTTTCCTATGTCTTCTCCAACATTAATCATTTTTCCTTTTCTATTAGCTGATCCCATTGCAATGTTAGTATTTAATTTTATGCATTTAAAAACATGATTCTAAGAAAGGGTTTATAGGAGTCCCCTGACTGCCAAACAAATGAGGTGAAGAAGCCCTGGCCTAGAGGGATTGCCCTGTGCTCTTGGATTAACAGCTGAATTTCCAAATCTTCATGCTATAGCAGCAAAATTAAACTTCTCTTCAGTTGTACCACTGAATCTACAATATGCAACCAGTTCAAATAAATTTTCTCATACCAGAGCAGCGGGCAAATAGAAGATACTTTTCTAGATCAATTACACTGTCTAATTCAAGGTGATTTATTTGGATTAGATGAACAGTAACTTATAATTACTGTGTAATGCCTCAGAGTAGGAAAATGCATCCAATCATTTCACCAAGTGCAGCTCTTGTAGTCATTCCCAGAGTTGCTTCTAAGTCAAAACCCTAGCTGGCCCAAATGACAGCTTATCTTTAATTTATGGTTCTGTGAAAGGCAGCCCTGAATGGATTGTTTATGAGTTTAGAATGTTGGCTCAGAAGGGCCTTGCATCACACAGCCTTCAAGACAAAGACACGGTATCCTCCTTTCTGTGGCCTGTGTTTCTATCAGTGGAGACCTTCCCACATTAGGACTATCCAGTACTGGTGGACACAGCTGTTTTAAACACTTATCCAATTATCGTGGCCAAGTCTCTTGATAGCTCTCTTGGGTTATTTCAACTCCTTCTGATTCCTCCCTCATGTTCTGCTCTTCCCACTCCCCTCCCCCACCCAATACTACTATTGCCCTCCTTTAAAAAACATTCTGAAATACTTAAGCTGGCTCAATACTTAAGCTGGATCTGCACAATTAAAATAATAGGATCATGGGATTTTAGGATTTAGAGCTGGAAGGGGCCTTAGAGAACATTTAGTCCAAACTCCTCATTTTACTGAGAAGGAAACTGAAGCTCAGAGACATTGCTTATCTTGCCCGAAGTCACACAGAATAATCATAGTTCACATTTGTGTAGAACTTGGGGCATCACAAAGCATTTTCTTTACCACAACCTTGTGAGATAGGTTGCATAACATTATCTTTGGTTTCTGTAGATGAAGAAAATGATGTTCAAAGAGATCTAATGAATCGATCAAGGTCACATAGCTAGTAAATGTCAAAGATGTGGTTATCTTAACTTCAAGCATCATGTTATTTCCATTAAACTATATAGCATCTTTAAGCCTACGGTATAGTAGAAAGAGTGCTGATTCCAAAGTAAGATAACCAAGGTTCAAATTCTCTCATTTGGATATATCTGATCTTGGGTAAGTTACTTATTCTCCCTAGGCCTCAATTTCTCCATCTGTAAAATGAGAGAATTGGATTAGATGATCTCAAAGTTCCCTTCCAGCTCTAAATCTAAGATTAAGGGTTTCTTTTAGTAGACTGAGATAGTGGATAGAGTTCTGAAATTAGAGTCATGAAGACATAGGTTCAAATCCTGACTATGATGTTTATTAACTGTGTGATCGTGAACAAGTAATCAGCTCTATATACTTTGACATACTTGAAGGCACTTAAAAACATACGTATTACATTGGGTGATAGCTCTCAATACTCTTAACACTTAAAATATTATATATTGCTTTCTATACTACAACCCTGTGAGATAGATACTGCAAATATTACTACAACCTTCATTTTAAAGGTTAGACAATTCAGGTTTATAGCATTAAAAGTATGGCCATAGGTCACACAGGTCACAAGCAGGAGAGCTGAAATTTAAAACCAAGCCATCCAATTACTAGTCCTGTGCCACATTACTATGCCACATTGATCTCTTAGGTCACCTTTCAGTCTTGAAGGGATTCTATGAAGATTGCCATCATCATCATCATCATCATCATCGACAGCATCTAGATAGTGTTTACAATGTGTCAAGCACTTTACAATATCTCATCTAATCCTCACAACAACCAAGAAAAGTATATACCATTATTATCCTCATTTTACAGTTAAGGAAGCAGACAAATAGAGAGGTTAAGAAACTTTCCTAAGAACACACAGCTAGTAAGTATCTGAAGCTATATTTGAACTCAGGTCTTCCTGACTCTAGGCTCAACACTCTAATCATTGCACTGCCTAGCTGCCTCCAATAGAAAAAAAAAAGTATTGACTCTAGAAACATAAGTTTGGGGTTAAAATACTGCCTCTGACACTTAAGATCTGTGTGACCTTGGGCAAATCCTTAACCATAAAATGAGGGAGTTGTAGTAAATGAACTCTGAACCAGCTCTAGATCTATTATCCATCATTCTATGTTTCTGTTATTTTTTCAAGATTTCTAACATACACCTAAAATACAAGAAAAAATATTTAGAGTAGCCACAAATTTAAATATGTTTGACAAAATTCCTTTTCAGCAATACTTACATTTTTTTGGCCTGGTAACTGCTTCTGTGGGTGCTACAGCCTCAGCTACTGAAGACCCCAAAAATGTTCTCTGTGCTAAAGTACTCAGCATTGCCAAACGGCTCAACATCAGAAACCAATATAATTTTTTCAGTGGAAATGACATTGAAGAATATGCATTGCGTTTTGCTTTGTTATTAAACCCTAAGGACCAGAGGACTTGTAGCTGAAACTCTATGTATCATTTCTCCACTTACAATGTGAAGTCCCTGAGAGCAGTGACTATCTTACTTTTCTACTTATATCCCTAGCATTTAGCACAGTGCTTTGTTTATAAACATCATAAACATCTTTTCATTGATTCATTCATTCTGTACTGATCTTTACTCTCACTTTCCTAATTTCCAAACTTCCTCAATTGTAGAGATACACTAAGAAAACCAATGCATCTGCCTAGCACAAACACACTGAGAGTTCCTTCAAATATGCAGTTAGCTTGAAAAATCAACCCAGAGAAATCAGGAAGAATAATTTATCACTTTCTTTTAGAATGGCAGTCTAATTTTCTCTCTATCTACTACTATTCTTGCTTCCTTTGGTTCTTGCACAGCTGACCCATGGCCTACTTTCCTGACTGATCCAGAAGCACTGTCCCAAAAGAAATAAGGATCTTTCTTTTTTCCCCCAAGACTTAAAAGCCTATCTTTATTTTTTTTTCCTGAACTTAGGAAATAAAACAAACATTTCCATAACAAAATGCAATAGAAAAAAAAAGTTTATTGCACCTGAAACTAAAATCTATTATGTACAACTTGCTATTCCTTTTAAATATAAAACAAAGTTACCATGTAAATTTCTTTTTTTTTCCACCCCCCTCTCCTCCACCACCTTAAAGATGGCTACCATTATACACACACAACACACACACATACACACACACATCTGTCAGTTCTTTTTCTGGATGCAGATAGCATCTTCCTTCATAGGACCTTTGTAGTTAATTTGGGTATTTATTATAGAATGACTTGGTCACTCAAAGTTGTTCTTAAAACAAGTGTTTACAATGTTCTCTTGGTTCTGCTCATTTTGCTCTTCATTATTTTGTTCAAGTCTTTCCATGTTTTTCTAAAATCATCAAGCTCCTCCTTTCTTACAGCAGAGTAGCGTTCCATAACAATCATATGCCAGAAGTTATTCAGCTGTTCCCCAATTGCTGCGTTTTCTAGTTCTTTGCTACCACAAAGAGAGCATAAATATTTCAGAACATATAGGTTCTTTTCATTTTTCCCTACTCATCTTGGGAAACAGACCTAATAGTGGTATTACTGGGTCAAAGGGTAGAGGTAGTTTAATAACTCATTGGGCATAATTCCGGATCACTCTCCGAAATGGTTGGATCAGTTTACAGATCCACCAACAAAGAATTAAGGTTCTAATTCTTCCATATCCCCTCCGACACTTGTCACTTTCCCCTTCTATCATTTTAGGCAATCTGATAAGTGTAAAATGATATCTCAATGTTGTTTTAATTTGCATGTTCTAATCAATAATGATTCAGAGAAATAAGGATTTTTAACTGAGTTTTGAAAATAGGATGATTCAAGAAGTTAGTTTTAATTACCAGGAAATGAAAGTTTAGACAACAAAGGAATGGAGTCTTTTATTTTCTCTTTAATGATATATTGAGAATAACTTCTCCTTTGAGAGATTTTTCCACTGTGAACTTTAAATATAATAATTGATTCCCTTAAACAAGATAAATTATTTTTGATGAGGAGAAATGACTACTGTTTCCATTTTCTTTTCATTTGAAGTATTCATTGTATTTTTTAATCCAATAATATTATTATCAAGGCCAAAGACAAACTGTAAAAATACTCAAATACACAAATGAATCACTGATCTCATCAGTTCGGTATTTCCCTTCAGCTATGCAGGTTGCAACTGATCTATTCCTGTCCATCCTATGTATGCAACTCTTGTGCATGGCCTAATCTAAGTTTGCCACAGAGAGTCCATCTGACATACCAGAGGCCTTCCTTGATTTCTCCTGACATTACAAGGATACCAGTAGAATACTTGACCTGAACACTTGCCATCATTCATTCTTGCCATGAGACTACCCCAGTCTCTGTGTATAAAAAAGAATTACAATATACACCAAATAAAGATGTGTCATTTAAGGGAAATAATACTAAAAGTCCACTGTATTTGGAGTCTTAGAACTTAGGAGTTTAAATCTGGGCTATTAAATATTGTTTAATTATTAATTATTATTTATCAATAATATTATTATATTATTATTAAATATTGTTCTGGCAAAATTGTTTTTGAATAATACTTATATCAGGTGCATTTCCTAGAATGTTAGAAGTGGAAAGGATGCTAGAGATCATTTAACTTCTCTTTTCATTCTGTCCCTGCCCCACCACCATTTGACAAATGGGAAAAGTGAGGACCAGAGTTGAAATATTTATCAACAAGGTTTCCTGATATCCTGTCCAGAGATCTTTCTAATACATCATATTTTAAATATGGTGTTCTGGAAATAATGACCCCGATGTTTGTTGTCTAATGCAGAGGAGTGACCACTGATGAGATTTTTTTCTTAGGTCAACCTACATATACTACCCTCCTTGCTTTAGCTTCTAGCTCTGAAACCATAATAAAATCAATACTGCCATGGCCATTTCTCTCCTGTCTCCACTTTTGATTTTCTGGACTTTGCCACCATGCCTTAACCATTGTCTTACACTAGAACATCCAAAGGCCTCATCACACTGGAACATCTATTCACTCCTGTGGTCTTCTCACCCTGGAACACCCCCCTACCATGTTATAGTTTTTCTTCCACTGGGGAAATCCTCCTAGGGCCTCTGATTTGGGGAAGGGACATGTCCCTTATGTCTGCTTATGACTTTCTCAACTTCAGCACCATGCCTCTCCATGTCTCTCCTTTCTCCTTTCCCCTTTCCCCTTATGTGTTATCTTTCCCCTATCAAAATATAAGCTTCTTAAGAACAAGAACTGCCTTTATTTGTGTTCATATTTATATTTCCAATGCTTAGCATAATGCCTGTACATAGTAAACATCTAATAAATGCCTTTTACCTGACTGTGGGCTAATGCAAAGGACATGTCAATCAACTCCCCCTTAGCTCCACTCAGCAGCTCTGACTTTTCAGACTAAAATACCATTCCCTTATTAGCAATCCCCTATGTGCATCATCTCCCTACTCTCTCCCCTTTAGGTTATAAGGCAGAAACTGATTCGTACTTTTGTACTTGTATCCCCAATACTTGCACAATGCAAGACACATAGTAAAGAAATAGAGTCAGGACTGGAGTCAAGAAGAACTGAGTTCAAACCCAATCTCGGACACTAACTATATGACCTTGGGCAAAACACTTAACTTTTATTTGCCTCAATTTATTCATCTGTAAAAATGGAGATATTAATAGTACCTACCTCCAAGGGTTATTGTGAGATCAAATGAGATAGTTATAAAGTGTTTAGATTGCTGGCTATAAGCATATAGTAAGTGCTATATAAATGTCAGCTATCATCATCATCATCACCATCATCATTATTGAATGCATTTTCATTCATTCATTGACATAAGTGATGGATGGAGAGGATATTGTAAGGAAAGTATCTTTTCTTGCCACTCAAATCACGCTATATGTAATGCCAACTGTTCGGTCTCTGATTTCTTTCCCCATAAAGGTTTGGGAACCTATGCTGTTTCAGTTATATCCAAGTGTATCTCTGGCTCCAGTCCTGAATGGACAGCAGCTTCTTTACCTAGAAACAGCTACATCTCCTAACGAAAGGAGAGGATCTGACACGCTACTTTTTTCTTCCGGTTTTTCTTTTAAACTGTTTTCAAAGAGCACAACCTGTACTGTCTATTCAACAATCTACCTCCTAATGCCTGAGGCCTTTTTGTAATAATAGCGCCTGGCATGTGGTAGGGCTTAATAAATGCTTTATGATTGACTAAATGACTCTACCATCCTAAGTTACTAGGGCTAGCCAGGGTTGGGGGAGGGGGGAGGAGAGAAATTGAAAGGACTTTTCATTAGCACTCATTAACCACCCCTTCTCCCCACCACACACCCTCCTCTTCTAGTGTTCTTATTCTTTTTTGATGCTTCCTTCTCCTTACCCCTCCACCTTACATTCCTGAAATCTGTCCTCATTTTTCCAATTTACTGTCCAGCTCCTCCTACAAAAGTCTGCATAAAATTGCTTTGTGTTTGTGTACCAGACCTTTCCTTCTTTATTATCACCCATTAAAATATCATTGGTTTACTTCTGATTTTCCTATGACGTTATGAGGTGACAGCTGACCGTATCATTTTAACTATGTTAAATTTATGTGATTAAAATTACACATTAATAGATGTATTAACACATTGCATGAGTAAGGAAGTAGAATTGCATAAGGGATAGGGCATTGGATTATTGAAGCAGGAAGAATTGTGTTCAAGTCCCAGTGAGACATTAACTAGCTAAGTGACTGTAGGTGAGTCATTTGACCTCTTTTGTACTTCAGTTTCTTCATCTTTAAATGGGAGGTTAGAACTCAACCTTCTCTAACACTCCTTCCAGATCTAAATCTAGGACCCTATTAAGGATCCCTGTATCTTACACACATACTGCCTCTATCACCCTGGGCAAGTCAACTAACTTTTTAGCACCTCAGGCAGTTTTCTAACTTACAAAGGAGATGCCTGCTTGCATTGGTATAAGGAGAGTTACTGGGAGTTCTCTACGTAGATAAATCACAGGCCTGGACTGGAAAAGAAAAGAAAAAGAGAAGGGAAGGGAAGAAAGAGAAAGAAAAGAAAAAGAGAGATAAAAAAAGAAAATTAGAGAAGAAAGAAGAGAAAAAAGAAAAGAAAAGAAAGGAAAGAGAAAAGAGAAGAGAATAAAAAGAGAAATAAAGGACAACAGGCAACCTTTTCTTTAGCATGGTGTCATAAAACTCCAGGGTCAAATATACTAGATTTGGTTCCAGACTCAAGTTTATAGTCCATGTGAACACAGGCAAGTCAATTAACCAATCTGAGCCTCAGTTTCTTTGTTTGTAAAATAGAGGTAATCATACTCAGATGTTTATGAGGAAAGCATTTTGTAAACTAATGGTGTATCAATGTGCTCTTATTAGTATAAGTAACGAGGGCTTTTTTGGAAGCATAATACCTTAAACTAGAAGATCAAAGGATTAAGAATCACAGTAGGAAGATGTAGGACCATGGCCTATAAATTGACAGGGAAATTATTCTGAGACCTTTTGTTTGACCCTGAATCACATTGCATAGGTTCCATGCAAGTAAAGTCTGGCCTTGTATCTTGAGTGAGTAACCATTTTACTGTGCCTGTGTTTTCTCAACTCTAAAATAGAGATATGGCTACTTGCTATCATAGCCCACTATTAGGTGGGTCAAATTGAGAGACTTTCTACATAAATTGTTCTGAGGCATAGTCTAGTCTCTGTTCTAGAGGCCAAGAAGTGCTTAAAGCAATAGGCCTTTATTGTGGTATTTCTTTAACTAAAAGAAGGAAGACTGAAAGCCTGAAATGACTCAGCTGGGAGGAGGGGTAAATAAGGGAAGGCTAAAATCAATGACATGGAAATGACAAGTCACTTCATTATCTTTGCCAAGAAAACCCCAAATGGGGTCATGAAGAGTGGGACAGGAATGAACGCACCACCACCACCACAACAGCAATCAATGACAGCTAACTGATCCCTTCATATCTGGGCAGATATACATGGGGGGACAGCTCTGTGATTCTGGCCAGCATCTTGAGTTTTATGATGAGGGGATGCTGTGTTTTTCTAACTTACTATCTTTAATGTCAAAAATAGAGAGCCCCTGGGGATATGAGCCGTAAAGGTTTCTGGGATGGAAGCTTCCAGGTATGGAGGATTTCAGTATAGGGCAGGAGGAAAAGTTTGGCAGGAAGGGTTAGGAAGGAGGAAGGTGGAGACATATCCAGAACAGAGACAATCTGCAGCAGGTAGGACTATTCACCCAAGCCAGAAAAGTTTTGGAGACTATCACAAGCCCCCTGGAAGATATACTAATGTCCATGGTTTACTATTAGACAGAACTTATTTTCTTCCCATTTACCACCTCAAGAGCTGAGCAATGACCAATAAGCAATGAATGAGTAGGTCTGAGTGCGCCCCCACAATAGAATTCAAATATTGTTAGTGATGAAGCTGGGGGTAGGCATCAATGGGTTGGTTATCCTGAACCTGGTTTAGCCCATCTGCTGAGATGATTTACTGAGGCGTGGCTGCTGCACGTACTATAGTTTCTTGTAGCCAGTTAAGAGTTGAGTGAAAGGTGGACACCAGAGGTGGATGAGCAGCCCTGAAAAGGGCTCAGCAGAATGGGCGGATGGGAATAATTTGTTCCAATAGCCATGAAGGCAGCTGAAGCAGGTGCCGTGCTGTAAGCAGGCTTCAAGCTTGGTCAGACATTGAAGACACTAACATTATCCACTGCATCCCAGGCCACTAGTAGTCATCTTGACTTTTGTCTTGTCACTGGACTTCTATAATCTGGAAGAGAGAGTGAAGCTGATGACTTTGTGCAACCCAGCCTCACTTTAATCCAATTCACCTGTGAGTTAAGAGGTCACCTGTGATGTCCTTGGTCCTCTTTGAAAACAAAGAACAACTATAACAAGTGGTGAAGCATTTTCATCAATACTTTTTACAACTGATTATGCTATTTTCCATCATGATGGTGGTATCTCAGTATTCTAGTACTCTAGGAGATCCATGATCTCATCAATGTTGATGTCCCCTCCAATAATGTTGATTACCATCCATTCTTTCCTTCCCATCCTCTGCAGCACTCATCAGTGCTGTCTCATAAGTTTGCCATAGGGAATACACCCAATGTGTTGGGGGCCTTCCTCATTTTTTCTTGATATCTTGATGATCCTGATTGAGCATCATGAAAAAAATATATTTGGAAAAGGTTTTAAAAGGTAGAGAATTCTATGCTTGCGAGGGGCGGGTAGAGATCTTAAAAGAGAGGCTTATATGAATCCCATCCCACCTTTTCTCAGTGGCCCCTTGGAGGCATCTGCTTCACAAATTGTTTCCACTGTAACAGCCACCAAGGAGCACTTACCTTCCAGGGTTGTTGTAAATATCAAATGAGATAATATTTGTAAAGCACTTAGCAAAGTGCCTGGCACATATCAGATGTTTAATCAATGCTTGTTTTCTTCCTTCGTTAGAAGCAATTAAGACTATCCTTCACACTGGCCAACCCCATGCTCAGAAAGTACTCTCTCCTTATATTTGCTTCATAAAATCCTTCTCTTCATTCAAGACGCAGTTCAAGTACCAGCTTTTACATGAGGCCTTTTCTGTTCCTCTCCCCACAGATTTTAGGTCTTCGCTCCTTAACTACATTCTGTTTAAGTATCTTGTAATTGTTCTATGTATATTTATATATGTATGTGCTGCCTCCTTTGAGAGAATGCAAACTACTTAATTAAGGTTAAGAACTGTTTTTCCTTTTGTCTTTGTATTCCCAGAACCAAGCATAGCACCTGGCAAAGAATAGGCACCTAAAAATGTTTGCTTTCTTGATTTATTTTGCCATTCACTAATACATGGAAATGTCGCAAAAAAAAAAAAAAATCCTATTGAGTCTCTAAACAAGTCAGATCAATCACGGTAACCCAGCAACAAAGGAGTAGAAAACTTTGCATTAGGGAAAAATGAAAAGGAAATATAAAAGAATAGATAAAAAGATGGGCAAAGTTATCAGAGAAAAAATAAAAGAAGTTGATGACTCCTGCCTGGCTGAAGTTATTTTTCCAATTAAATTTAGTTGACTCTCCGAAGTTTTCTAAACAAACTGCATCATCTGGAAAAAATTTGTTTTTCCCCTTTGCCTATATAAATTCCCTCAATTTTTGTTTCTAGTCTTATTGCTATAGCTAATACTGTTGGAACTATTATAAAATAGTAGTGGTAACAATAAGAATCTTTCCTTTACTCTCATCTTATTGTAAAAGCCTCAAGTTTAAAATAATTACATGTAATTCTGGACCTTAGTATTAGGAAGCTACTACCTACCATATTAAGGAGAAATGAGATTATTTCTAAGTTTTCCAGTGTTTTTTCTTAACTAAAAAAAAATTATGATTTCTTTATGATGAATTTTGTCAAAAGTTTTTTTCTATAACTATTGTTTTTAGTATTAATATAGTCAATTAGAGTGATGATCTTCCTAATATTTTTCTATAATTGTTGATTATTTTTAGTATTAATATAGTCAATTAGAGTGATGCTATTCTTAATATTCCTAATAATTAATTAATAATATTCCCTTCCTGGCATAAATCCTTCCCTGCCATAGCATATTATCTTTTAGATTTATTGTTGTAGCCTCTTTGGTAATATTTTACTTAAATTTTTTGCATTGATATTCATTAAGGATACTGGTCTATGGTTTTCTTTCTTTATTTTGATTCTGCCTAGTTTAGGTACTAAGACCATGCTTGTATCACAGAAGAAATTTGGTAGGATCCCTTCTTTTCCTATTGTTGTAATCAATTTTTGCCATATTGGAATTAGTTGTTCTTTGAATGTTTGATAAAATTTATTGATAAATCTATCTGGTTTTGTCCTTTTTTTTCCCTTCGAGAGTTCATTTATGTGTTTTTCTATTTATTTTAATGAGAGCATTATATATTTTTGTAAATATTAATTTCATTTGAGTTCTCAGTCTTGTTGGCATATAGTTGAGGAGAATATTTTTGAAATTTTTTTTACTACTACTTCACACATTGTGACTTTATTTTTGATATTAGTAATTTAGTCTTCATTCTTCATTTTATTAAATTGAATTAGATAATGGTGTGTCTCTTCTATTATTTTTAAGCTCCTCATTTTAATAATTTGATTTTTTAACTTTTGATTTTATTAATTTTTTGTTTTATAATACATATTTTGGTATTTAATTGGGGTTTTTGATTAGTTGATTTTCTAGTTTTTGTTGTATATATGTGTTCCTTGAACAACTATTTTGGTTACAACTGAAAATTTTTATTATGTTATCTCATTGTTGTCATTATCTGTGAATAAATTATTTATTATTTCTTTGATTTGTTCTTTGATCCACCAACTCTTTAGGATTAAGTTATTTAGTCTCCAGTTAGTTTTAAAACTTCTTTCAATAGCCCTTTATTAAATGTATTTTTTATTATATTTTGGTCAATAAAGGGAGTATTTAATATTTTGGCTTTTATGCACTTCAATGAATTAAGTATTGCTTAAATATTTACTCTATACAAAGCACTGTGCTATACACTGGGGATACAAATAGAAAACTAAGATGGTTCTTGTTCTCAAGGGGCTCCCACTATAATGAGGGAGCCAACATATATGAATGGTTTGGTAAATCCAGATGGAAAGGTCCTTAGGGTGCAGTAGCAAAGCAGATGTTAATGATTCTTTTTTAATGTCAATTCCACTGATAAAATCATATCAATTCTGATGTTGAGCTATTTGATAATGTCAAGGACTTTGATGGTAAGAACTGTCTTTTCTGTGTCTTCAGTAGCTGTGACTGTAGAACCTACAGAAATATTTGTCAGGCTGCATTTCCACAGCAGTTACTTCCCAGGATAATGGCAGTGCATATTGGGTTGAAAACACTGATATTCCCAAGACATTTGGGTTCAGACCCTATCTCTATCAGAGTCCAAAGAGAGATGGTGGTCAGGGTGGTGGTGGTGGTTTAATTTGCCTGGCACATGCTTCCTCTTTTCTCCTCCTCAAAGGGAATAAACTATGTAGTAAATTTTTGTGTGCAATTCCAAATCATTTTCCAGAATGGTTGGACCAATTCAGAGGTCCACCAAAAATACACCAATGTGTGTGTTTTTCCAGAGCCCTTCCAACATTCATCATTTTCTTTTTTTTTTTGATCATCTTTGCCACTCTGATGAGTGAAAGTTATAATATCAGAATTGCTTTAATTTGCATTTCTCTAATTAGCAGTGATTTGGAGCATTCTTTCATATGTCTCAGTTTCTTGCCTTGAGAAGTATCTATTCATATCTTCAGACCATTTATCAATTGGGGAAATGATTCTTTTTCTGATAAATTTAATCGGCTCCTTATATATCTTAGAAAGGAGACCTTTATCAGAGAATCTTTATGCAAAGATTTTTGCCCAGTTAATTGACTTTCTTTTAATCCTAGCTTTATTAGATTTGTCCATGAGAAAGTTTTTTAGTTTTACAATTATTGATTTTATCTTCTGTGATCCTCTCTACAAGTTCATTGATCCTGAAGTTTTCTCCTATCCATAGATCTGATAGGTATTTTTTTCAAGCTTCTCTCATTTATTTATGATATGGCCTTTTATATCCAGCCCACATACCTATTTGAAACTTATGTTTGTGCAAGGTGTGATGTATTGGTCTAAATCTAATTTCTTCCATAATGCCATATGATTTCTCCAGCTATTTTTGTCAAATAGTGAAACTTTATCCCAATAGCTGGAAGCTTTGTATTTATTTTTTTTAAAAAAACTAGGGTATTAGATATATTTTCTTCTGTATTTATTTATTCAATACCATACCAATCAAACTACCAAAGAATTACTTTATAGAACTAGAAACAATAACAACAAAATTCACTTGGATGAAAAAAAAATCAAGAATCTCAAGAGAAATAATGAAGAGAAATGGAGAAAAAGGAGATCTAGCAGTACCAGATTTCAAATTATATACTACAAAGCAGTAATTCTTTAAAAGTGTTGGCACTGGTTAAAAAATAGAGAGATTGATCAATACAACAAATTAGGCACACAACATACATATACAAGTGTAAACACAGTACATGGCATTTTGTTGGGAAAGTAAGGCTCTATAGTCTTGGGGGATAAGGAAAGACTTCATATAGAATGTGGCAATAAAAGTAAACTTTAATGAAACTAAGGACTCTAAATGGAAGAGTTAAGAAGGGAATATATTCTAGGCCTGGACATCATTGCATTAGCAGCCATTAGCACATCATTGACCCATACATATTGAGATTATTAACCATTATGTTCCAGATCTGTTATCTTTCAAACTGCTTTCTATATCTTCTCCCATGTTGTATTATGAAATTGGTATTTTGAACCTAAGTGAAAGTGTAAGATGTTTTTATTTGTTCTTCTTAAATGATATCTCTTATAGACTCAGAGGTGGGGAACCTGTGGTCTCAAGGCCACATGTGGCCCTCTAGGTCCTCAAGTATGGCTCTTTGACTGAATCCAAACTTCACAGAACAAATCCCTTTAATAAAAAGATTTGTTCCCCACTCCTGAGTCTCAGACCAACATTCTAATCTATCTGTATAAATTTATCTATCATCTATCTATTTAATCTAAACTATTAATATTTTTAGGATATGAATCTGTCATGCAACACATAAGTTGTCTTTTGTAGCTTTATGCCATCAGCAAATTTGACCAGCATATCATCTCTACCTTCATCTCTATCATCAATAAAAATGCTGAATAGTACAGCACAAAGACCGGGGACACTGCACCACATCTCTCCTTTCTAGTTAACAGTAAGCTAGTAATGAGCATTCTTTGGTTCTGGCCAGTCAAGAAGTTCTGTATTCCCCGGCCTAGACTTGCCCAGGGTCACAAAGCTTAGAAGTATTAAAGTTAGATTGGAGTCCTGATGTCTCTTACCTCCAAGTCTTTTCAGCTGTTCTTTTCATCATTGTGTAATGAAGATAGAATACTACCATTCTTTTTCAACAAGGAGGGTATCAAGGGTTATTGACACAATGTAGGCTGTTAATTCCTGCTCCATATAAAATGACCTCCATGATCATAGTATTGGTTTTTGGGAAAGTAACTTCTAACAACAGCAACAAAGGGTTGGCTCCTCTCTGCAGCAAAATGTTAGGCAGAAACTTTTAAAATTTAGTTGAATAACTAAATGTTAAGTATTATATATTCAAAACATCTGGATGATGACCTGAATTTTTCACTTCTTCAAAAAATCTGGATTCTTTGGCATTCTGTAAGTGAGGTTAGACCCACATGCACTTGCCTTAAACCTTTTGGCTGTCTTTTCTATAATGAGCCACCTACCAGAGTGATGGGAAGAAAGATTTGTATAAATTGAAGAACTCTGCCACTCACCATAGAAAAATTCATGGAAGCAATTAACATCAATATTTTAGACTCAGAGCTGTAAAAGTATAGTACACTGTGTCCATATTTCAAGGTTTGATTGATTTCCAGCTCAGAATGCAAGGCACTGAAACTTTGAAGCCTATGAAAACATGATAACCTAGAGAAACAACATTACTCAGGATATTGTATTGTAGTAGAATATGGTATTTAATAAAAGATTTTTGTCTGGGATGCCTGGCCAGTAAGTGAATACATTCTGAAATTCCATCATCCAACAAATAGAGCTTATTATGATCCTTTGCCCCTCCAAAAGTTGTTTGGATCCAGGAGCCACAACTGAAGATCCCTACCCACAATATGGCCATGTTTACTTCTATAGACAACTTGGTAAGTCAACAGAATCCCTAACCTCTGCTCAACTCTATATGAAAGTATGGAAGAAAGAATTCAAGATTTATAGACAGAAAACATAGATTCAAATCCTGCCTCTGATACTTAATTTTTATGTCTAGCCACTTAATTTCTCTGGGCTTTAATTTTCTTATCTGCAAAATGGGAATAATAATGGTGCTTTTATTATTGACTTATTAGCTCTATTGTGAAGAAAGAGCTATGTAATACTTAACACATTATAAAAATAGCTGAGAAGAGTGAAATTGCAGACAGAGGCTGAGCAGACATTAACCGTGAGGCCAGAATCCCTGGAGATAGAGCAGGAGGTCCAAAGGGGATCATGAGAAAGAATGGGGTTGAAGAATGAAGGGAGTTTCTGAGATAAGAGGGAAAGAGGGCTGAGTATGAAGTGCTGAGGCTGGATAAGTGAATTGCAGTAAAGGACAAGAATGAAGGAATTTTGGGATGCTAGATCTGAACTCATGACAGGTTGGAGGGGGTGAAAGGGTGACTGCAGGCAGATGAATAGGGAATAACAATCATTGGGCAGTTTGGAAGACTGACACTATTCTTCCAGGATCTTGTATTTGTTTTGTGTAAGTGTGAGTGTGAGAGTGTGTACGTGTATGTGTGTGTATGTATGTATGTATGTACATACATATGTAGGTTGAAACCTGGCATAAAGTCTTCCTTAATCCCCACCTCCCTCCCTTGGAGTTAAAGATTCATGGACTCTGATACTCAGAGATGGACCAGTACATACATATGTATGTACATACATACATATGTATGTACATACGTACGTACGTACATATGTATGTATGTGTATACATGCACACGTTTTCTCCTGAGGCGAAATGTAAACTCCTTGAGGGCAAGAAAAATTTCACTTTTGTCTTTGAGTTGCTAAACTTAGCATAGTGTCTGGAACATAATAGATCCTTAATAATTGCCCATTTATTGAGCTTCCATTGCATGACCTTCACTAGGGTGTTCAGTGTGAGGATAGGTTTGCCCTAGTTTGATTTTAATTTATTATTTTTTTTATTTTAGGCAATTGGGGTTAAGTGACTTGCCCAGGGTCACACAGCTAGTAAGTGTGAAGTGTTTGGTCTGAGGTCATATTTGAACTCAGGTCCTCCTGACATCAGGGCCAGTGGTCTATCCACGTGCCACCCAGCTGCCCCAGGTTTGCCCTAGTTTGAGTCAGGGCAGTTGGTAGAGAGCAATGTGAAAGTGAGAACTGGTATGGAAGGCTGTAGGACAAGGAAGAAAGGAATTCAAGGGTGGAGGACTGTGTGTTGTTGCACTGGTTAATCTGGGGTTTAGGGCTATGAAAGGAATAGAGTGAGGCCAGAGCAGAAGTTATCTATAGGAAGACTAGGGAGGGGTGGATTGACAAGAGATTGTAATAAAACTACAGGAAACTATCCCTGTAACATATAGCCAGTCTTTAATGGGCTGGAAAAGTTCCGGTTCATGTAGTTAATTCCTCCATTTCTGATTCTTTGACTCAAATTCCCATTTCCCTTTGCACAGCCTTCCTGTGCCTGGTCCATCTCAGAGTATCAGGGTCCATGAATCTTTAACTCCAAGGGAGGGAGGTGGGGATTAAGGAAGACTTTATGCCAGGTTTCAAGCTTCCTTTTTTTCCTGACATGTTATATCAATTCCTATGGTTGAAAACAGAAGCAAGGACAGGTAAAAGAGAAATAATATGAGTGTGGCATAGTCTTGTAAAGATAGTCTTAGCTCAGAATGAGCTGAGGTTAGTGAGGGAAGCTGAAAAAAAAAACTCAGAAAGGCCAGTTTTATATATGTGTGTACATTTATATACACACATGTAATTGTGTATATGCAAATATGGAGAGACAGAAAGTGACAGAGAGAGAGACAGAGAGACAGAGACAGAGACAGAGACAGAGAGACAGAGAGAGGCAGAGACAGAGAGACAGACAGAATAGCACATCAAATAAAGGACAGGATCTTTTGAGGGGTTGGATGGGATAATGATAATTGATAACAAAGAGAGAAGGAAGAATTATACAATTCTTTTTCTATTAGTTTTTTTCTGTAAAAGACAATGACTTTTACACTGGAAATGGTAAAGAGGGAAAAAAAAAACTACCAGAGAAGTGATACCTAAAACAAGCAGAGATTAAGAAAGTATTTAACTGTCATTAATGAATTCAAAGCACCTGACCAAGATGATCTATATCCTCAGGTCCTACAACCCTCAGCAGATGTGTTTGCCAAGAAACTGTCAGTGATGTTCCCACTGCACTTTACCCTTTCAGACTTCATCTGGAAAATTGTTTTCGGTTCTGGACATCACAGTTTAAGAAAGACATTGATTGAATGGAGAACATCTGGAGGAGGTGGTAAATGTCCTTGAATCCATGTCATATGAGGATCATTTGAAAGAACTGAACATGTTTAGCCTGGAGAAGAAAAGATGAGGAGGAAGTGAATTCTAGCTGACTTCAAGTATCTGAAAGTCTGTCATGTGGACAAGGGATTCGAATTATTCTATTTGGACCTCAGAAGATTGAACCAGAAGAAATGGATAGAAGTTATGAAGTTGCCAGTTTAGGCTTAATGTCAGAAAAATCTTTCTGTCTGACTTATTCACAACTGGAATGGACTTCCTAGAGAAGAGAGAGGTTCCCTGTCCTTGGAGGTCTTTAAGAAGATTGGATAACCAATTGTCAAATATATTATCCTGAAGATTCCTTTTTTGTATGGGTTGGACTAGATACATAGCCACCGGGGTCCCTTTCCAACCCCATACTCTGTCATTCTGTTACTTGTTGTGAGTTAGTATTGTGCTGGCCACAATTCAATTCATTTCAAAGTAATTGAGGTGACTTCATCTCTTCGGTCCTCAGTTTCCTTATCTATAAAGGAGAGATTTAGACTGGATGGCTTCCAAAATCCCTTCTGGCTCAAAATCTAAGATATTCTGTTCAATCCAAAATGAGCTTAAGTGAACATAAATATATTTATCCAGCAATCTATGTGACAGCCAAGTGATCAAAACAGTTTGACTATTAAAATGGATTGTCTTTTGTAATAGCTACTACATCTGCAAACCAAAGAGTAATCTTCATATGTGCACAATGGAGAAAGGATATTTGGTCATATGCTGATTTAAAAAAAATCTATATACATATTGAAATCTTGGACTCATAAATCTTAACGCTGGGAGGGACATTGAAATCATAGCTGTCTAACAAGGGTGGAGCAACTGGAGCTTTTCCCAAAATTTAGAGGCAGCATATTCCTGGGATGTGCTCACTCCCCTCCACAACAACCAGACCCCAGGGGAGCATCTTCCAACCTGACTGCTACCCTTTGTTTCCCCCTTGCCACAGGTGCAGAAAACCCCTGGCTATGGTCATTCAGAGGTCATTTCATTCAGCCTTCTATCTAACGCTAATTTCTCTCTATAATATTCAGTCTCTATATTGGTACCTTCGGAGATGGAGCATTTGCTACTCTATAACATGGCTCATTCTGTTTCTAGATAGCGTTAATCATGAGTAATACTGATATCCCATATTGGGATGGCACTTTATAATATACAAAATGCTTTTATATCATTGTCACTTGTTCTTGACAAATAATTTTGTCAAGAAAACAAGATAATTACTATTTCCCTCATTTTAGAGATTAGAAGACTCAGATTCAGTGAGTTTAATAAATTTTTTCAAGGTTACACTGCTAGTAAGTGATGGTCCTGAAACTTGAACCCATATATTCTGAGTAAAATTTCAATTCTTTGTTCATTATTTCATTCTGCCTTCCTTCATAGAATCATAGCTTCAGAGCTAGAGGAGTCCTTAGTGGTCATTTAGTTCAAGGCCCACCCACCCCCATTTTTACAGAAGAAGCCCAGAGTGGTTAAATAACCTGTCCAAGGTCCACCAGGTAGCAAATGGCAGAGATGGGATTTGAACTCTGGTTCTCTGACATGAAAGCCAGTGCCATATTCATTAGACTCTTCATTAGGAAGGTCTTATTTATATTGACTCCAAATCTGCCACTCTTAAATTTCCACCCACCTAATTCTGACCTTTGGCACCACACAAAATAAATCCAATCTTTGCCAGGCAAGTGTAAATAGTGTCATCTACAGGAATAAATGACAGTAGCATACATGGTCAGTGGAATCATGGCTTAGTGGATAGAGGACCAACCTTAGAATCAGGAAGACGGGTTCAATGTTATCAGTGACATATACTAGCTATAGCTTTGTATATATTCTGTGTTTACTTATCTGAATTTTTGTTGTTTCTCCCAATAAGGCATAGGAATGCCTGAAAGGCCTCTATTTCATTATTAATTTTTCCCCCCAAAGGATCATACTCAGTTTTGCTGGGTAGGTGATTCTTGGTTGTAATCCTAGCTCTTTTGCCCTCTGGGATATCATATTCCAAGCCTTCTGATCCCTTAATGTAGAAACTGCTAAATCTTGTGTTTTTCTGACTGTGGCTCCATGGTATTTGAATTGTTTCTTTCTGACTGCTTACAATATTTTCTCCTTGATCTGGGAGCTCTGGAATTTGACTGCAATATTCCTGGGAGTTTTCATTTTGGAATTTCTCTCGGGAGGTGATCAGTGGTTTCTTTCCATTTCTATTTTATCCTCTGGTTCTAGAATATCAGGGCAGTTTTCTTTGATAATTTTTTGAAAGATGATGTCTAGGCTCTTTTTTTTATATAATGGCCTTTAGGTAGTCCAGTAATTCTTAAATTATCTCTGCTGGATTTATTTTCCAAGTCAGTAGTTTTTCCAATAAGATATTTCACATTTTCTTCTATTTTTTTTTTCACTTTTGATTTTGTTTGGTTGTTTTTTGATGTTTCATAAAGTCATTAGCTTCAACTTGCCCAATTCTAATTTTTAAGAATTATTTTCTTCAGTGAGCTTTTGTACTTCCTTTTCCACTTGATCAGTTCTACTTTTTAAGGAGTTCTCTCCATTGAATTTTTATTCATTTTTTTCTATTTGGTCAATTGTGCTTTTTAAGGCATTCTTCTCTTCATTGGATTTTTGTGTCTCTTTTAACATTTGGCCTATTCTGTTTTTTAAGATGTTATTTTCTTCACTGTTTTTTGTGCCTTATTTTACCAAGCTGTGGACTTTTTTTTCATGATTTTCTTTCATCACTCTCATTTCTCTTCCCAATTTTTCTCTACTTCTCTTACTTGATTTTTAAAATCCCTTTCTGAGCTTCTGCTTCTAGAGTAGAGGAAATACTATCCCAAGCTTTAGGTTTTTTTGTGCAGCTGTTATCAGAGATAATTCTGAGGACCTGTAAATTTTCAGTTCTTCCAAGGTGGTATGATCTAGGGAGAGGCGAGTTTACTACTCTCCTGGCTTGTGCTCTGGTCTATGAGTGACCAAAAGCACTCTTTTCTGCCTTGCAACTGTGACCAGAGACCCAGCTCCCCAGCAGCTGCAAACTCTGGTGTGCTAGTGATCTTCCTTGCCCTGGGACTGAGACCCAGGACTGTGACCCAGAACACAACACAGATCTAAGTATGGGCAATACAATGGAGTCCTGCCCTTGATGCCAGAAAAAGGACCCCTGTAATCTCTTTCTGACCAGTTGTCTGACCCTTTTACTGTCTGTAGGCTGAGAGGTCTGGCCATAGCCACTGCCACCACTAATTCAGTCACTCCCAAGTCCTACTGCTGGTTTGCTGGGGGCATGGACTGTGCTCCACTCTCACCCCCTCTGTAACAGACCTTTCTTGCCAAACTTCTAGGTTCTCTTGGGCTGGAAAATGGTTTCAATGTGTCCTTTTGTGGGTTCCGATGCTTCAGAATTTGTTTGGAGGCATCATTTGAAGTTGTTCAGGGGGATTTGAGGGAGAGCTTAGGTGGGTTTCTGCCTTTTCTCTGCTATCTTGGCTTCATCATGCCCCTCCCCATCCCTACCCCAAATGATTGACTATTGACTGACTCCATGTTCTCTCTCTTCAAGTTTATTAACACAAAACCTTTAGCTTATTTGGTGCTGGTTTTGGAGTCAAGAAAGTCTATGTTTGACATCTGCCTTAGTTCCTTACTAGCTGCATGGCAATAGGTACATCATTTGATATCTTTGAGCCTCAATTTTCTCATCAGTCAAAGGAAAATAACAGCAACTATCTTGCAGGGTTGTTGTGAAGATCCAATGAGATAATGTATCTAAAATGCTTTGTAAACCTTAAAGCACGTACACACACACACACACACACAGAGGTTAACTATTATTGTTGTCATTAAACATAGGGGTTTCATTAAAATAACTTATATGAAGATATTGGACTTTATGATAACTCTTTTGTATGCCAAAGTCAATATAGTCATACAGTAAAAATGACATATTATTCTTTGTATGTTTTGCATCTTGCTTATTTTGTCAGGCACAAGAAAAAAGTTTTCTGGCCAAAAGAAAAGTATTCAAAAAGAAAACATGGAAGAAAAAAGACATAGTTACCAGAACATTTTATTCAGACCTCTTCCTGAAACTTTATCTGGCACAATAACTTTAGAAAACATAACACACAATCTGCTAAAAATTAAAAAAGAAAGTGACTGAGAATTCATAACCTCAATCACAAAATTCAAACCAAACCTTTCTGTTCCAGCTGTCAACTAAAAGCCAAATTTTGCTCTGACATGTGCTTTTGTAATCCCTGATGGGTGGCATATTCAGAGCTTTGAGAGACTTACAGACTTCTTGGTTGTTCAGGATCTTTTGAGGAAGGTTCTCATACTTTTCAACTTAATGAACAGTGGAATGGGAGTCAAGGGGCCCATCTCTCTTTCAGAGTCCATCACTGATTTCTTGTTTGACCCTAAAATCACTCACCTTCTCTCTGATTCATTTCCAGTCCAAATATGGAATTAGTTGTTGCATCTACTGAAAGTATGAGGCTTAAGTGGTCTCCACATGATGCATGAACAGAGTTTCTCAGCACAGATACCCTAGCTTTTCCTACCTCTATCTCCTGACTCCCTGAAACTCTTTTCTTTCTTTCCTCCCTGCTGATTAAGGCAGTTTTTAGGCCTCTCCAATTATGGGTAATTGAGAGGTCCCAAGTCTATTGGCTGGCCCTCACCCACCCACTATAGAGCATCTGGTAATGTTCCAGAAACTCCTCCATCACAAAGAAAAACCCCATATGGATATATCACTTTCATACTTTAACTCCATGAACCCATCAGCCAATACCAAAAGTCTCAGACAAAGTTTGGGAGAATGTGAAGGAAGAGAAAATGTCAGATATTTTCTGTAGTTATTCAATTAAATCATTATTTCTTGTTTGATTTTCTTTAAATCACTTAGATTTTTCTATCACATTTAACTGCCTGGGACCACATAATTCACTTCAATTCTCAAGTATTTATTAAGTACTTCTCATGTGTCAGGTACTGTGCTGGAGGAGGAGGGAGAAGATATAAAGACAAAAAAATAGTTCCTTCCTTCAAAGAGCGTATATTCATGAATGAATGAAGAAGAATTTATTAAGCACTTACTATGTTCCAGGAACTATGCAAAGCAAAGATAGGAAATACAAATACACAAAGGAAGAGATCCTTGACCCCAAGGAATTTGTATTCTAATAGGGAAAGATAATAAGTAGAGGGGAGTGATAACATGGAAGAGGGGCTTTGGTCATGGAAATCATAGGGATGTTACATGGAGTCATAGGTCAGTGGATTGACTGATCCTTTCCAGAAATGATCATGTTGATTTGATTACTATGTACAAAGAAAATACAAAGTCATTTGGGCTAAGGAATTATAGGAGATGGTATTAGTAGAGGATAGGACAGTTGCCTGTCCATTAAACATCTGCATTGCTTCCTATGGGAATTAAACAAGGGTGCCTTCCTCACTTAGCCTTTTTTCCCTACTATACTGTCAAGTTCGCCCATTGTATGAAAAACAACCACTATTAAGTCAAGTCTAATAACTTTCAGTCTCAGGTCTCAAATCCAATGAATCTTTGATGCCTTGTACACAAATATACCTCAATATTAAGTACCTTCACTTTTTTATTTGCAAGGCCTCAAGGTCAATCATTTATTAAGTGTCTCTTGTTTAAGCATGTTAGGCTGGCAGATGAAGGCAACAGATATATCCCTATATCCATCCATGTACTCACTGCTTTTAAAAGAGTAGATTTCAAAGTGGGTTAGCTCATTTTGGAATAGCACATCTGCTGGAATTAACTGGATATGACTGCTTAAAAAAAGGGCTGACTTAAAAAGTCATTGATTGGCTTTCTTCTCAAAAATTTTTGTGGATTCAGTCATAGGTACAAGTAGAAGAATCTGTTCTCCCTTGGGGCTCCTAGATTGATGAGAATGGGTAATCAAAGTTATTCTGAAATGTTCATTTTTTTCTCCTTTGAATGTCTGTGAAATAACATGGTGGGGTTAGATTGACAAAAAAAATTAATTTGGCACTTGCAAAAGGTGTTTCAAGGACAAGATTTTAATTTAGTCCAGCTTTTACTTTCCCTTGGACAAGCCTCATTGTCATGGGCACCAGGAGAGAAGTTGCCTGATGTTTGTTTTGCTTGATGTCTTAGGGAGCTACCATTGAAATCAAAGGGATTCCCATGGCAGAAGGAGGTCTGTGGGGGTACCAAGCAAAGACAGAGCCAATGCCAACCAAAGGACAGAAAAACCTGCTTATGCAGGCTAACCTTAAAGTCAGGAAAAACTGTACTGTTAATTGGGGTCTTGGAATACAGGAAACAAAGAATCATCCAGTATCTGAGCCAGAAGAGACCGTAGAGGTCATGTGTATTTCAGCAGAAAGGTTGGTGGATCTTGAGTCAAAGAACCTGGTTTCAAGACCTGGCTCTTTCTGCTCTCTGCTGGTGTGACCTTAAGTAAATCACTTACATTTCTGGACCTTAATTTCCCCATCAGTAAAAATAGCTGGTGTTTATATAGTACTTCAAGGTTTAAAAAATGCTATACATATGTTATCTTATTTGCTCCTTACAACAACTCTGTGAGGTAGATGCTATTATTATCCTCATTTTACAAGTAAGCTAGTAAATGTCTGAGACAAGATTTGAACTCTGGTCTTTCTGACTCCAAATCAAGCACTTTATCCACTATGCCACCTAGCGCAGGCATTTGTACTATAGCAGCTCTGTGGTCTCTTCTAACTCAAAATTCATAATCCTGTGAGAAAATCTACAGCAAATCCTTTATTTTATAGATTATCAAACTGAAACCTTAGAGAGGTAAAATGATATACCCAAAGAGACACTTCTTCCACATGGCGATTTGCCATTGTATTGGTACAAAAAGAATGTAATACTTACTACTAAAAGTTCCCTCTCATCTCACCCCAATGGAAAAAAAATATATCATGTGACAAATTGGCTACAAGAGATGGCAAGATGGGTGATGAGGCTGTCCACAGAAGCCATATCAGATACCTGTATTAAAAAAAAATGGAGATACCACACCTACATAATCACTTAATATTTTAGGTGGACTAGTGCACAGAATCATGGGCCATGTTCAGAACCCCGAATAAGCTTTTACAAAGAAGATCTGAGGCATAAAATAAATATGCTACATAAAGTTAATAAATCACTTCTTCCTAGTAGTTCTGTGAGCAGAACTACTACACATGGCGTCATGTGAAGGGCTTCATGAACCCTCCCCTCTCCTGCCTCCAAATGTTTTACTCAGTGCCTTTGAAATTTTTACCATTAGATTCAATCCCAAAGTCTGAATTAAAGAATCTAAGCAGCACTCTGGGAACTGGAAATTTAACCATATTAAAGCATTGATCTGAGGGATGGACTAGGAATACTTGGGACCACTTTATTTGGTTAACGTATCTGTTTTCACCTAACAGAGAACAACACTTAAAGAAATGGGAGCTAGGTCTGGTAAGTTTTGTTAAGGGAAAAAGTCGGTGAATAAGGCAATCCCCAATGCCATCATCACAAGAGATTCTGGGCAAATAGGAGTCCCTAAGCCCTAGTAAAGAGGAGTTATCTTTCCAATTTTATTATTTACTACTTTCCTTCAGTGAAAAGAACTCTGGGCCTGGAGTCAGGAAGACTTGAATCCAAATCTAGTCTCAGACACTTAGCAGTTACGTGACCCTAGGCAAGCAACTTAGCCTCTGTCAGTCTCAGTTTCCTCATATGTAAAATTAAAATGATAATAATGGGGAGAGATAAGATTATTATTCTATTCTGTGCTCTTTCAAAGATGGGGAACAATATTCCTCTTACAAACAATAAAGTACCCTATCTGTTCTTAGAAATTAAGAAATAGTAGCAAGCAATCCTCCAGAGGCTAGCAAATGTTCCCAGAAGCAAACTAAAATTAAAACAATACTTATCAACTGAGTGCCTAAATATTTACCATCCTTGCCAAGTATTATGTTGCTGGGAAGTATAGGTGCCTATTTACTTAAGAGGCTGGATTAGATCCTCCCTAGCGCTCTGGGAGATAGTGAATGCTGTTCTTATGTTAAAGTATAACAAGGGCACTCATGTGCATAAAACCAAGTTAAGAAGTAGATTGGTGGCATTAGTAGGAGTCAGGGTTTAATACACACGACCAGACCCATTCAGTGCACTTTGTCTGACTCATGTGTGTTTATGGCTACTTGTTCCCATTGGAAAGGAGTAATTGTTTCCTTGATATATGTAAAACACATTTATGTTGGAATGTACATGATGTTTAGGGAAATAGTCTGGCTTTTTTTTTAACTAGGTGCCAGAATTAGATAAATTCTGATTGACTGTTTCTATTCTTAATAATAACCCATTTAGAGAATTGGGGGGGGGGCAGCTAGTTGGTGCAGTGGATAGAGGGCTGGGATTGGAATCTATGACTCCTCTTCCTGAGTTCAAATCTGGCCTCAGACACTCACTAATTGTGTGACCCTGGATAAGTCACTTAACCCTGTCTGCCTCACTTCCACATCTATAAAATGAACAGGAGAAGGAAATAACAAATCACTCCAGTGTCTTTGCCAATAAAACCCCAAACGGGGTTGTGAAAAGTTGGACACAAACAGAAAATGACTAAACAACAACAATTTAGGGGGAGACATATTAAATAGTGTATAAAGTGCACTGGCCTGGTCAGAGTATTTGAGGTATCATGATACCTTTTTAGAAAGGACATTGACACTCTGAGGAAGGTGACCAGGATTCTGAGGGAGACTAGAGGTTATTAGATATGAAGAATAGTTTAAAGAAATGGAAATGTTTAGCCAGAGGAAGAGAAGACTGGGGGAGGGGAGAAGAGGACTGGATGAGATAAGGCAATAAGCATTTATTAAGTGGTTACTCGGGTCAGGCCCTGTGCTAAGTGCTGGGGATACAAATACAAGCAAAAGAAAAGATAGTCCCTGCCCTCAAAATAGTTTACATGCTATTGGGAGAAGACAATATACAAAAGGTAGCTGAAAAGCAGTGCAATGGGAAAAGAACATCTATATGGGAGCACATTATCACAATCTGAAAAGTCAGATGAGATCCAGGAGAGGATTGAAGGTTTGCTGGACTGGCTGGGTTCCTGCCTCAAGTAGAGACAATAACAGGAACTTACCAGTGGGAGAAAGAAGCCCACACGGTAGAGGGATGTTACAGGGTAATGTAAATAGTCTTTAAATATTTGAAGCTCTTTAACATGGAAGAGGTATTAGACTTGCTCTGTTTGGCCTCAGGCTGTAGAAGTAGAAGCAAAGAGTTGGTCAGGAGTCGGAGAGAACACATTCTGGTTTGATATAAAAAAAAACTTTCTAGAAATTAGAGCTGTATTTACAGATATGGGATATGGTGCCTAAGGAAGGAGCAGATTACCTAAAAGCAGAGAATGGATAAACATTTTGTTGGGACTACTGTATGAAGGATTCCTATGAATGGAATTCAATAGCTTTGGGAGTAATTTCCAAACCTGAGATTCTGGGTTTCTGTGATACTATAAATGTATTTCCCCAAGATCAAACATTATTGCCTTTATCACCTTGGATGCCTAAAGTCTATGCCAATGTACAGTTTACAAAGTTGGAAAGGCTTCAGGACAAGACTGTATCTGCTGCCAGAGAACCAGTCAAGCTGTGCATGAAGAGGTTCATCACCACAAGTTTGACCACTAAGTAAACGATTTTTTTGATCATGAGGATACATGAAGCAGATAAAAATATGAAGCCACCCTTTGTCCTGGGAAGATCCATTATGATTATGATGTGGCCAGAAAAAAAAAAAAAAGATGGTTAAAAAGGTGGGGGGGTGGGAGGAAGAAATTGCTAAGAGCTATACAATTTATAGATATACAATTATCAATTTAACTATTTATATGCAGTCTTTATTCAATCACCAAGAAGTTAACAACCAATAGAAGAAAAAGTGCTGTAACTGGCAAGTTTATTGCCCAAGGCAATTGTACAAAATGCACTCTTAAATCAGTTTAATAATTCCTGGTGTAAAAATAATACAAGAAACAAGTCAAATTTATTGAAGAAGAAAGGATATTAATTACTTTAGGAGCTCACAAAAAAGGTATTATTAACCTTGTACACTATCTGGTAGCTTCTATTTTAAGCTACTTATTGTCACTAACTTGGTGCTAAATTAATTAGTAAATAGTTTTTTTTTAAACTTTGAGGAAGTACATGTGTTAAATTTTTGTACCCACTATTTAACTGTGACCTGGCCCAAAGCCTGATTACCTCACCCTAGTTATGGAGTGAATAAACCAAATGAATATTGATATTCTTGCCATAAATGTAACCAGAGGATATAGAAGTTGCAATTAAATGGAAAGATAGCTTATGGGTTCTCCTAGGAGAGGCAAATAAAGAAGTTGGTAAAGTCAGTTTCATCATGCAGCTTGTAGCCAAAAGCAACAAGAAACATTATTTTACAGGACATTTGGTCATCTCATTTTGCAGAGCTCATGATGAGCATAAACAGACCACCATTGAGATAATTCTATCTTGTGTACTAATATCAGTCACATTCCCTGGAAAAGTTGGCAACTGCTACAAGGAAGTTGGCAAAATTGTCTAAACTAAGTCAAGATAAATCTTAATATTTGGTGATTTTCATCAAAAGGTAGGAACAAAAGAGAATAGGAAAAAATAATGGAAATAAAATTCCGGATCAAGAAATGAAAGAGGCCACTGAAGACAATGAATAATTAATTGTTGCTATAAACAAAACCAGAGGACTAAAGGAAGCTGTAGCTAAATGGAAGGAAAGCTCATGAATTCTCCTTGGAGCATCAAATAAATGAGTTTACAGAGTTGGTTTTATCACAAGTTCAAAGGCAATGAGACATCATTTCATGGGACATTTCATTGCATTATATTTCTGTGCTCATGAAAAGTATTTTCAAAAAGAACACAATCAAATTAACTCCAGTTTATATGTCAATATTTTTTTTTTGCAAAGAATGAAGAGGTAGAGAAATTCCATGAAGAACACAATAAGACCCTTCAAATTAAACCAACTTATAGTTTGATACTTTGTGATTTCAGTGTAAAGGTGGGCATTGGAAAGGGTAGCAAAAAATATGTTGAAAAATGTGGCTCAGGAGTATAGAATGAAAAAGGCTGAAGACTTGTGGACTACACAGAAGCTTTTATATAATGAATATCTCATTCCAGAAATAATCTGGAAGTTACTGGGCATGGCAAGCATCAAATTACATTATTCCTACTTCCCTACCCCCACATTATTCCTATCCCCCTACCCCTGCCAATGAAATTGAATATATTTAAATAGGTAAGAAAAGACTCATTACTGAGGTAGGAGTCATTCTGGAATCTGCTTTTTGCATATAGTCAGAGCACTTCCTTGTTGGAGCAAAGATAAAATTAATATAAAACTAGAAAGAATAAAAATTTGAAAAAGATAAAGTGTATAGCTAAACCACTCAAAAATGACCTATTTAAACAATTTAACATCAGAAATGGGAAAGATATAGAGGAAAAGACATTGATGTTTATCAAAAGAATTTCAAATAGAAGTTTAACTGATGTCAACAGTTGCCATAAAAAGAAGACCCCCCCAGCCTAAAAACTGTCTTGATCAGTAAACATTTAACTTATTTTGCCAAATATATATTGATAACAGCCAAAGGCAACACTGGTTTGAACTATAAATCTGTTTGAATTATGAAAAATGGTGAGTTATATAACATCAAAGTATTGAAAAACTCTGTATTAAAAAAAAAGTTTAAACAAAGCTCAAAGCCCAGTAAGCAGTCATCATAAGGATAAAACTATAAGAGAATAAAAAAAACAAATGAAAAAATCTGCAAGGATTTTAAAAGCAAACTTTTTACCATGAAGAACACTGGAAATACTATATTCTGAACTCTTAAATTCATGGTTCCAGTTATGGTTATAGAGGAAACAAAATTGGTACTGAAAAGGATAAAGATGGGAATATTAGCTAGATAAGACCAAAATATTCACAAAGGAGTTCTGTGCCAGAGTTGAGGGATTTATTCTCAAATTATTTGAATGAGGGGGCAGACACCAAGGCAAAAACAAAACAAAATGAAAAGACAAAACTCAGATCTTCTAACTACTATTTTAAAAAAAAGGGGGCCATTCCCCAATAGATAAGTGATCAAAGGATATAAGCCAATAATAGTTTACAAAAGTAAAATGGCAAAATATTAAAAATTGCACAAAAGAATGCTATAAATCATTAATAATAAGAGAAATGTACATCAAAACAACCTTCAAGTTTCACCTCACACACAGTAGATTAGTGAAAATGACAAAATGTTGGCGGAGTTGTGGGAAGATAGCCACATTAGTATTGATGGAATTGTGAATCAGTTGTCTTTGTTGCTTACCCTTCATTTTCTGAGAGGACCAAGGACATCATGAGGTGATGTCTCCACTTGGGCATGAACTGGATTTAAGTGAGGCAGAGCTGCACAAAGTCATCAGCCTCACTCTCTCTTCCTGAGTAATTGAAGTTCAGTGGCAAGACAAAAGTCAAGACAACTGGCAATGGTCCAGGATGCAGTGGATAACCTTGGTGTCTTCAATGTCTGACCAAGCTCTAAGCATTCCACATCGCCTGCTTCAGCCACCTTCATGGTTGTTGAAGCAAATTCTTCTCATCTACTTATTCCACCAGGAAATCTTCACATGCTTGGTGTAGACATCCCCTTAATTCACCGACAGGTTTGAGACTTATCAGTTGCTCTTAACATGGTTTAGCCCAGGTATTGAAAAGGTTTATCAAGATGTGGCTGCTGCACATGCTATAGCTTCTTGGAGCCACAGGAGAGAGTTGGGTGATGATAGACACCAAAGGTGGATGAACAGCCCTGAAAAGGACTTCAGAATCCCTCATACCAGAAGTGTTATTCCTCCCTGAATATGGCCCATTTTGTAGATGCCCATCAGTTGGAAAATGGTGAAATGAATTGTGGTACTGGAATGGAATGGAATAAGGCTGTGATGAAAGAAATGACAAATGTGATGAATACAGAAAAATCTACATGAACTTATGCAGAGTGAAATAAGCAGAGCCAAGAAAACAATATATACAATGACTACAAAATATTAATGTTAAGAACAGCTACAAAAAAATCAAAAGTGCACATTGCAAAATAATAAAAACAAGCATGACTCAAAAGAAGAAATTTGGGAAGATACTTCCACCCTACTCTTTTGCAGAGATCGGAGGTCCAAAAATATTGAACATCATGCATATTTTCAGATTTTTCAATATATTGATGAATTATGCTGATTTTTCCTCTTTTTCTTTTTTTGTCTTAAAATACTCTATTATCAGGAATGACTTTCTGAGATGGGGAGTGGAAGAAATAATGGGGAAACCATGGTGATATAAAAAAAGACATTAATAAAACTTATTTTATAAAAAGCAAAAATGACTGAAAGAATTTCAGCAACTATTGACCCATGTACTTAATTTCTCATCTAAATAACACTTTCATAAGAATAATCTGTATCTGAATCAGTAACCTTAGAAGGATGCAGGTGGGATTTTTATAAGCAGTAATCCACTATTAAATCATACTTGGAGTTAAAAGACCTCAGAAGGAATCTAGTTTAACCTCTTCACTTTACAGATAGTGTCTTTTTCATGTAGCCATTATCTTTCAGGTTGGAAGAAAATGTAAGGGGGTGAAGATGGAAGGACAGAAATAGTCCTCTGAGGTTACAAAATGCAGTTACAACAAGAAATCTGGGATTTGGATGTCTAATTGCCACCAATAATTAACCTGGAAGTTTGTGAGCCACTTTGCTTGTCAATCTTATTTATAAATTATTGTAATGTTTTGTTCTTTTTTTATTAATTAACCATCTGCCCTTTTCAAAAAGAAAGCTCAATAATAGATGAAATCTATGCCCCTTTAGCTGCTTTACCAGAACCTGCTTATTATTCTTTTCACCATGACTTTCTAATGTTCTTCTTCAAGCTGTTCTTCCACCTGTTTATTTTTTTCCAATCATCTCTTGTGCCCATATGTCCTGGGTTCTTGAAGTCAATACCAGTAGAACAAAAGCCCTGGCAGGCACAACTTACTTAGCAGGCAAATTGGAACAGCTTTGAATAGGGACCCAGGGAAGGACAATGCCTCTTCTCCAAGGACCAACCTAGGTAAGTCAGTTCATTACCAGAATTTGGTCCCAGGTTGGGGGTACTTCCCCCCCCCAACTACTTATTGAGTTATAATGTGTGAAATACCCATACCAGTAAAGTCACAAATCTTTAAAGTTGACATTGTCTCACAGTTCTGAAAGATCACCTCCAATCTTCCTAACCATCCAAATCCATGGGGCCATTCCATGAAGGTTTGACATATATTCTATCTCAAGGACTCACTAGATGGTTATAAGAAAAGTTTTACACCCTTAAATTCATTGTGGGTCCCTCTCCCATCCAATTATATTGGTTTTTCCTAAAGAAGTAAGTAGAACTTTGGCAGAAAAATACATAGCAAGAAAACAACAGAGAGGATTAAGTCCCTTTGAAAGTTGGGAATTTCATGGGCTTCAGGGAACTGTCTAGCCACAGTTTGTTTACATGTGGTCTAAGCACTTTCTTAATGTGATCCTGTATTTAAGTGTATATAGGTTCGACAAGAAAAGAGGAAGAGGAAAATCAAAGTTGTCATGATGCCAGGAGAAAATTATAGGGCGTTTCCTGCTTTTGAGAGATCACTAGCTTGCTTTCACTATTGGTTTGAGGCAATGCATTGTCCATAAATAAATATTGTAGAGTCTTCAGATGAGAAATATACCTTCTTCTTACCAAAAAGCATAAAGGTCAAGGATTAGCCTCTCCATGGTGCAGGAGAACAAATTTCCTAATTAGAAACTCCCTTGACATTCATTCAAAAAGTGTTGCTTAAGCACCTGTTGTATGCTTGGTATGATACTAGGCAGTGGGGACAAAAAAAATGAAACAGGTTTGGCTTTTCAGGAGCTTACTTTCTCTTGAGGGTAGAAAGGGAAAAGGAGACATGATATGTGGAGATAAATATATAACCTACACAAAATATTAATTTGGTTGAAACTTGTAATTTCATACATGTAGGGAGTTACAGATAAAGAAATTCCCTCCACTAATGAAAAATGACAACTGTGTTTTGAACCTTTATAGTTTTAAAGAGTCAATATCATCTCTGTAGTTAATTATCATCTCCATGCCAATGAGTCTCAGATCTACTTATCTAGCCCTAACCTCTTTCCTGAGCTCCAGGTTTATATCTCCAGCTGTCTACTGGACATCTCCAACTGGATGTCCCATAGAAAACTTATGCTCATCAGGTCTGTAACCAAACTTCCTCCCAAACCCTCTCTTCTTAACTTTCCTATCACTGTCAAGGATACCACCATCCTCCCAATCATCCAGGTTCAAAACCTTGGTGTCATATCCATAGTTTCTCACTCTTTCTCACACCCTATATCCAATCAGTTGCCAAGTCCTATTGTTTGCAAACTTTGTAAAATCTCTTGTATATGCTCCGTTTTCTCCTCTGATACTGCAATGATGTTGGTGCAGGCTTTCACTATTTCACACTTGAACTATTCCAATAACATTCTGGTCGTCTCCCTGCCTCGATTCTCTTACCAGTTCAGTCCATCCTCCACTCAACTGTCAAATTAATCTTCTAAAGTGTAGGCCTATCACACACACACACACACACACACACACACACACACACACACACACTCCCCATTCAGTACATGCCAGTGTTTCCCTATCACCTCCAGGATCAAATATAAAACCCTCTGTTTGGCTTTTAAAACCCCTGATAAACTTGTCCCTTTCTAGTTTTCCTGTCTTCTTACACCTTACTCTCTCTCCGCTTATTCTGCAATCCAAGGCCATTGGTCTCTTTGCTGTTACTACTCAAGACGCTCTATCTTCCAACACCATGCATTTTCACTTGTTTCCTATCCTCCTTACATGCCTGGAATTTTCCCTGTCTTCATCTCCAACTCCTGGTTTCCCTGGCTTCCTTCAAATCCCAGCTAAAATTCCACCTTCTACAAGTCTTTTCTGATCCTCTTTAATTCCGTCAGAGATTATCTCCAATTTCTCCTGTACACAATTGTAATTGTTTGTACGTAATTGTTTACCTCATTAGACTGGGAGCTCCTGGAGAGCTGTGACTGGTTTTCTGTTTCTTGGTTTGTTTGTTTGTTTGTTTTGAGGAGGGCTCTTTTATCCCTAGCATCAGTTGCTTTGCTTAGCTACAACTCCATCATCATCTTCATCACACCCCATCCGGATAAACTCATCATCAAGGAAATCATCACCTTGGAGTCTGAGTCAGCACTGATGTTCATACTTCCTCAATACCCTCAGTCACCACTGCCTTTCTGATTGTAAGTCTATAGCCTCCCTGTTGCTGTTGTTGTCCTTTGCTAAGACGACCATAACATCAGAGAGATGATGCCCTGACATGCAATTGAATTCTATTTAAATGTGCAAAGTCACCAGCTTCACTTTCTCCTCAAGAGTCATCTAGGTCCAATGGCAAGATATAGATCAAGATGACTGGAGCTGGCCCAGGATTCAGTGGGGGACCTTGGCCTTTTCAAGCTAAGGTCTTAAACATGTCTCAGCTTGACTGAGGCAAGGCCCATTCAGTGATTGAGGCTTAATAAGAAATAAACCAGAGAATAGCCTCTTTACCTAATTAAAAAAAAATTGATCTGGGAGGGGAACATCCTCCAGATTTCTGGCCAAAATACAAAAAATTGCTATTTACATTAATTCTGAGCCAATCAGGCCCCAACAAATGACCAAGTAGGGTTTGGCTTCCGTATATAGAGAGCTCAAAATACCAGCCTACTCTTCATTTGCTTCCAGCTGCTCTGCTTGATTTTAACTCCACCTCAATCTTCATCATGCCCCCAGGTACTCTCTAATTCTGCCCTTTTCTCCTTTCAAGCTTCCTTGTATGTATTCCTTGTATTGTCTTCTCCCTTGGATTATAAATTCCTTGAGGGTAGAGACTGTCTTTCTTTTTCCCTTTTGTATCTCCAGCATTAAGCACAATCCTTGGCACATTTAATAAGTGATTATTTATTTGAAGAGGTGCATGGGGGCACTGAGAGATTAAGTGATTTATCCAGAGTTACATAGGAGTTATATGTCAGAAGCAAATCATGAACCCATGTCTTTCTGAAGCTGAAGATTGCTGTCTATCCACTATACCAAACTGTCTAATACACAATAAATACAAAGTAATTTTGGAGAGTTGAATAAGCATGAAAATGCTTGCATGTATCTTAGAGATCCTTAGGAGTATTTTTGTGAACTGATCCTGTGATTGGGCTAATCTTTTAAAAGATAATTAAAATTCAATTTTCCAAACAGAATTTCATCTATTTTTGAAGCCCAACAAAATGAAACTCTCATTTTTTAAAATTTAATTTGCTTTAGTAAGGAAACTAAAATATGCTTCTTGGGCCCAACCCAGGAAAAAAAAGTTTCCCAGAGACGGATGGTTTCACTGGAAGCAGTGCCAAAGGAGGGGCAGCTAGGTGGCCCTGGAGTCAAGAAAGGTCAACAGACAGCTCACCTTGCCCAGTCAGGTGTATTCCTTACTCTGTCCTCTACCAAATTTTTTTGTACTTCCTCTGCCTTTAAAAAAAGGCATATGCATTGGACAATATGAGACTTTTTTTTTTTTTGCTTGACTACGTATAGTTACAAGGATTTTGTTTTTCTTTCTTTTTCCTGGTGGGAGAAGATAATAAAAGGAAAAATAATTACTCGCTTACTTAAAAAAATTAATTTTAAAACAAGAACCAATGTGCATGGCGGGGGAGAGGGTAAGGGAAGCATATTCACTTCATTCATACTTCAATTCATACACATGCTAGTCACTTGTTCTGGTGGAAAACGGGATGTGACAGAGAAATCCTGAGGATAAAAGTCAAAATAAGGACCTCTTAGTGGATATTATGAAGATAATGAATTGGGGGGATGGGGAGAGGAAGAGGCCCAGGGGATGGAGATGAAATATGAATCAACTAGACAAATATTATGAACCATACTAAACCCTATTCTACAGACCTCGTAGTATGTGGGTAAAATGCTGTTAGAGCCTGAGTGCTTGGCAAGGGCTTCTGTTTTCAGATGCCATCTAGTTGATTTGGAATGGAACTCATGTAAATAGACTACTTCTCCCCAACTGCCCACAAGCACTTTCCATTTTTGTTAGCTATTTGCTATATTTTTTCTTGGTAGCAAGAAAGACAACAGAGGGAGGAAGAAGAGATTTGGAAACAGAAACAAAGGTATCCCTTAGGAAAAGAAGAAAGGTACTTTTCTTAGTTATCTTTTAAAAGCTCAGCACAAGTGTTACCTTCCTACACAAAGCCTGTTCTTTAGGGCCACAAACTCTCACATTTTTTTGCATATCTTTTGTATTGCTTGTCTATATACAGGAGCAGCTAGGTGGTACAGTGGAAAGAGTGCCAGGGCTAGAGTCAGAAAGATTCCTTTTCCTGAGTTCAAATCTGGCCTCAGACATTTACTAGCTATGTGACCCTGGGCAAGTCGTTTAACCCTGGTTTCCTCATGTTTGCCTCAGTTTCCCCATCCGTAAAATGAGCTGGAGACAGAAATAGCAAAGGACTCCAGTATCTTTGCCAAGAAAACCCCAAATCAGGTCACAAAAGAGTCAAGCATGACTGAAAATGACCAAACAATAATTGTTGTTTGTGAATGAGTAGCTTTTCAGTTTGACCTCAGAAGGGGGAAAAGTAGATAAATAAGTGAAAGTCTAATGTGAACCATAAATTAAGAGAGAAAACACCCTGACCATTCATTATACTTTCTCTAGTTCCTTCTTATTGTTCTCAGTTTCCTTTGATTTTTTTTTCTGTTCTGGTTATTCTTTTGAATCTGATTCTCTGATTTCTTTCTCTTTTCTTTCTGTTTAACTTTTCACTTTTGATCTCTCACCTGGACTATTGTAAGAGCCTCCTGACTGGTCTCTGTGCTTGTACCTACTACCTCACCAACCCATCCTTTGGGCTCTGCTGCATCAATCTTTCTAAGTCAAGGTCTGACTTTATTACTCTCCTGCTCAAAGATTATCGTTGGCTTCTGCATACTTATAGAATAAGGGTTCTAAACCTCATGGTGTGTGCATGTGTGTGTGCACATGTGTGTATGCATGTGATGGACCCCTTTGCTGAAACCTATGGGACACTTCTCAGAATGTTTTTAAATACAAAAAAATATATAGGATTACCAAGGAAATCAATTGAAATACAGGTGTCAAAATAATTGCTTTTTAAGTTCATAAATCCCAGATTAAGAACTCTTGCATGTAAGATAAATTGTAAATACTTTGGTCTGGAATTTAAGAACTTCCATGGTTTACTGCAATCTTTATGCACTCAGATAAACTGGACTATGCTCTCTCCCTATCTTCTGTCTTCATAAATTTACACAGGCTGCCTCCATGACTGGAACTGAATTCCACGTGAAGCACCATGGTGCAGTACAATGCTGTCAAACGCAATTAGAAAAAGGAACCACTAAACCATACATAAGGATCCCTATAGGCTGTACATTGACTTAGAAAACTACATATGTATATTACCTATGTTTTATTGCATTTTTATTTATTTTGTTAAATATTTGTTATATTTTAATCTGGTTTGGCCACACTCAGGATTGTCCTGGATCATGTGGTTAACATGTCTATTATAGTATATTAAGTTGCATTACTTGAAATCAGGAAGGCCAGGGTTTGAATTCAATCTCAGACTCTTACTAGCTAGTGAACCCTGGGTAAGTGAGGTAACTTCTTTGAACTTTAGTTTCTCAACTATAAAAACAAGGATAATAATAGCACATACCTCACAAGGCTGGGGGTATCAAGGTGGTACAGTGGAAAAAAGTACCAGGTCTGGAGTCAGAAACACTCATCCTCCCGAGTTCAAATCTAGCCTCAGACACTTATTAACTGTGTGACCCTAGGCAAGTCATTTATCCCTGGTTGCCTCAATTTTCTTGTCTGTAAAAAGAGCTAGAGAAAGAATGACAAATCACTTTAGTAGCTTTGCCAAGAAAACCCCAAATGGGGTTACAAAGAGTTGGACACGACTGAAACAACTTAATGACAACAATAAACACAGGATTGTTGTGGGAATGAAATTAAATAAGACTCTAAAGCATTTTGCAAACTTAAAAGTGTTACCATTATCTGTTGAACTCTTTCTCTTCCATCAAAGCCTTGCTTAGGAATTACCTCCTCTATGGGGCTTTCCATAATGGAACCAGTTAGAAGTGAACACTCCCTTCCCACTCACTCATCCCTTTCCACCTGAATTCTTATTTACATTTATCATATTCTAAGCTATGTCATAGCATTTTTCATTAGATCATAGATTTTGAGCTAGAAGGGATCTTAGAGCGCCCTGAGTTCAACCCTTTAATTTTATAGGTGATGAGCTAGAGCCTTGAGAGTTTAAGTGACTTTCATGAGGTCACACAGGTAGTAAGTAAGTGGCAGATGCAGGATTTGAATACAGGTCCTCTGACTGAATCTCTCACTGTTTCTACTTAATCACATGATCTCTTTACATTGATTAATGTTTTGTGTCTTAAGATATGAATTATTTTCTTTATTTTCCCCTAATTCCAATCATAATGATTCTTTCCCCCTTTGCTCCCAAACTCACTATCTAGTCAGAAAAGGATGTGAATTCCCTCTGCCATAACATCCACCCCAGCTATATATTCATCACATTTAACTTATGTGATGTATTTCTTTAACTAACTAACAGACTTTAAAAAGGCATGTGATATATCTCAGCATAATGCTCATTTATACCACTTGATCAGTGACTGAACTGACCTATTTGGCATTTTAATTTTTTTTTGTAAGCCTGACTTGATCATCTAATTAGACCCTCTAAGACTCTAAGTTTTCTGAGATCTCATCAACAAATGAACCTCTCCGGGTTTATTACACATGACTTTCCTTCATTCATTCAATATTCCAGCTAAATTGACCTCAATTTTAATTTTTTGGTGACTTCAATGTTCCATGCAACTTTCAGTTTTGCACTCAGTCATAAAATATCACCAGCAGAATATTGGAATGTAGATATAATGGCCAATTGTATGATGAGAAATATTTCTTTGATTGAAAGACAGCGTGATATGGTAGATAGATAGCTGGCTCAAAATCAGGAAAGCATTGGTTTAAATCCTACCTTTGACACCTTCTGGTTGTACCTCCCTGGACAAGTCACTAACTTCTCAATATGTTAGGCAGCTCTCTAATACTATAAGTTGCAAAGAAGGTGCTGACCTATATTGGTAGAGGGAGTTTCTTCACCTGGGAGTCCTTCACAGATCTAGTCCCTATCCCTATCTATGTGACACACTTGCTTAATTAAGACAAAAGGATCAAACTAATTGAAATGAGATTGAATATGATCTTTTCTTTGCTATCATCATCAAATTATTGACCTTACCTATTTTGTGAAATTCTATGAATTCTTGCAATAGAAATATCATTACATTGGTGACCTTGAATAAGTCATAGAACTTCTCAGCCTCACTTCCCCCATCTGTAAAATAAGGCAGTTACATTAAATGACTTCTGAGGTCCTTCCCTTCTAGTTTTAAATCTAAATTCCTATGATCTTTGATTTCATTGATGTGAACATTCCCTTTCTCCAATGATCTATACCTTAGTCATGACACCTTATGACCTATTTTGACAAAAAGAAAAAAAATCCCCTGGTTGCTAAACTTTGGGGATATAATTTTTCTGAACAAACTAATCCAGTCCTCAGATAATTTTATAGTCCATTTTCAAGCCTATATTTGAAGGCTTTTGAGCTTGGAAATTCCCTGGCCTAACCTTTGAAACCCAGGTTACCTCTAAGATACTATGACACCTCAGAGAAGGACTTTGGTAGATGGATAAGTATAAATAAACAAATCAAGTGCATTTTCCCCACACTCTGAGAGCCTCTAATGTAAGACTGTGGATAAAGTACAACAGTATTGATGGCACATAATATTTTAAAAATCAAATTTATAAATCAAACAATCATAATTCATATTTATATACTGCTCTAAGGATGACAAAGTTGTTTCCTCATGCCAAGCCAGTGATATTGGTACTGCAAGTATTGATTATCCCCATTTTTGAGATGAGGAAAATGATCTTAGGAGTGATGTGATTTACCTAGAGTCCTATAGTTAGGAAGCATCTAGGATTTGAACTACATCTTCTGCCTTCAAATCCAACATGCTTTCCACCTCAGTACTCTGCACTTCTCTTTAAAAAAAAGATATGATTAGGGGCAGTAAGGTGGCACAGTGGATAGAGCTGTGGCCTTGGAGTCAGGAGGACCTGAGTTCAAATATGGCCTCAGACACTTGACGCTTACTAGTTGTGTGAGCCTGGGCAAGTCACTTAACCCCAATTCCCTCACCAAAAAAAAAAAATAGTTGCAAATGTAGCACAAGATGTGAACCAACTCTCTCAACTTATGCTTGGATAAGCAAGTTGGGTCCTGAATGGACACCTGTTTTCTTCCTCCTTTCACAGTTCTATGGGCAACCCCAAGGGTCTTGGGTCCCCAATAGGTTCCCCTCAATATCAATTGACCAGTTAATATTGCTCTAAAATTAACTAACTAACTAACTAACATCAATTAGTTTTTACAAAGGAATATTTACTGAGAATATATGGCAAAGATCAAAGTACAAAAATATATTCTCTCCCCTCTCCATACCTACTTGTTCCCTGGAAAGAGTGGAATTAAATTTAAAATGGTTGCTACAATACATTCCGTTCTCAACCCTCTCCCCTGTCAAAAAAAAAAAAAGCCATGAGAAGTGAAATGTTTTGACCAAGGAGTCATTTCCCCCCTTTTCAAAGTTTTCACTAAGTTCTTTTCTAGGTATGGTATAGCTAGCTTATGAAATAGTCATTCTCTTGCTTATAGGACATAATATCTTGGCTGCTAAGAGGGTCCACTGCTAGGCTGAATCAAATGGGTTGCTTTTCACCTCCAGACTTAGCTACTCACTAGACTGGCTACTACTACTCCCAGGTTCTGTCGTTGAGGAGATTCTTAAAAGCTCTTCCAACTTTTTGAATTCCACAAGGTCAAAATCTGGTGCGTTCTTGTCTTTGATAGTCATTCACCTAACATTAGGAAAAAATAAACACAAAAATTAAAAAGAAAGCATGGCACCACATGTTTGGAGCCACATGGCATCTGGGCAGCTACCTCCTTTTCCTCCCACCCAGAAACTCAGAGCTATTTGTGCCTCATTCATTACCAGGGAAGAAACAGAGATTTTGTCTATTCAAATCTTTTGTATTTATACTCAGTTATGCTTTAGCAGCTAATTATAAGACTTTTTGTTAACGTATAGTAAGTCAACAGGAAACATTCAGAGAATTCCTGTGTCTTCTCTGACGGGAGGAGTAAAAGAGCTCCTTTCTCATGCAATTTTGGAAGCAATCTCTCCAAGACTCCAAGTGTAATGGCAGCAGGCAGATCACTGCACATGCTCTAAGAACTGGACCCTCAAGTAGCCATTCCCTCCATTACATAACCAATGCATGAGAGAACTTAGTACTAACTAAGGTGTTGGGACCTAATCTTAATTCCCAGACCCATTCATAAATTGGCAGGGGGAGGGAAAGAGTGGAAAATAACTTTGTTGCCTCCCTTTTTATGACCTTTGATCTCTACTGCAAGTCACCTGGTGGAGATTTCAAGAGAAGTATCTGCGGTACAGTAGAAAATGAACTGGATGGAGAGTTAGAAGAACTGCATTTAGTCCTGGCTCTGCCACTGATAGGATGTATATCTTTGGATAAGTCACTTAACCTCAATGTCCCCCTCTGTAAAATGAGGAGGGTTGGACTTTATAACCTCTGAGTTCTCTTCCAGCTCTAAATTATGTGATCCCTTAAAATCTCTAGTTCTCACATTCTATGATATTCCTATCAATGTGATCTTGGATTGCATACAGAGGCATGATTACCAGAATTCTACTTTCACTCGGTCAGACTTCAGTTAAAGTATTATCTGCAGCTCTGGGTACTGAGGCATTTACTAGCTGAAGTTTATTTAGAGGAAAGTGAAAAGGACGGTGAAAAGATAAGGTTGGAGAAGATTTAAGCTCAATGTATGGAAAAACTTCTTAATGACGAGAGGTGTTCAAAAGTAGCATCAGAGGCCTCAGAAATTAATGGCTTCCTCTTCACTAAAGGGTCTTCAAGGGGAGGTTGCATGACTATTAATATCAGAGCCATAAATTTCGATCTGGACTAGGCTTTACTGGTGTGCTAATCCAACACCCTCATTTTATAGACAAGAAACCTAAATTTATAGATATTTATAGATAAGGAAGTTAAATTGCTTGCTCAATATCTCATGAGTAGAAAATAGCAGAACTGATGTTCAAACCCAGGTTCTTGAACTTCAAACACAGTGTTCATTACAACAAAGCACCCTTATCATTCATACCGAAGATGGCTTTTTCATTCAGATTCTGGTTGGATTCCATGGCCTCTGAGGTCCTTTCTAATCCTGCAAATCTGTAATTCTGTTGACTGAAAAGCATTAGAGCTTTGAACAGTGGTCAGAAAGAGGGTTGTAGGTACTGGCCATCAACACAGCTTCTCCAATTATTTGAGGAAAGCTTCTTCCCTGAGGCCTAATACCTGTTAACTCATTCAGTTCAACACCTAGGAAACTGCCACTTGATATATCCTTTCCCAATGACTCCATTTTGATATAGTGATCCAGCCCAAGTTAGCTATCCTGGTGAAGGGTCGTACGTAGATAAAGAGTTAGGGATTTCTGAGGTCTCCTATCTTTTAATTTAACTATCTCCTTTGTGAGTTGAGAAAATAAATTCCCAGGAAGTTAAATAATTTGTTCAAGGTCACGAAGATCAGCTGTGAGATTTGAATCCAAATCTTCTGACTTCAGAAGCACCGATTTTGACCTTTAGGTCAGTTGGTCAATAAATAAATATTTATTAAGGATCTATTACATGCCAAGCACTGTGCTAAGTGCTGGGGATACAAATACAGTCCCTGCCCTCAATGAGCTTACATTCTAATGGGGGAAGACAATTCACAAAAAAATAAAAAAGTTAACGAGAAGGTATCTGGCACTAAGGCATATAGCTGGGTAGGAAACGGGGAAAAATATTGTGCTGAGCCTTCTCCTTAAATAGAAGCCCCAGAGCACATGGTCCTACCCTCCAGTCAAAGGGTCCAATCAGAAGAGTAGTCAACAGAGTGTAACTATCCCTTCTACATCACCAGGGTTAGAAATGCAGTGCCCCACAATCTGGAAAATCTGCATAAAATTTTTTGGCCTTCCCTTTGTATCAGAAAAGAAGTCTGAATTATTATGGTATTAAAAGATAAAATATGTTGATATTATATAACAATATACACATATTTTATGCATTTCTGAGTCTCCAAACTTTTTCTCTGTTGTCTAAGGCTTCTGAAAAATCCCCCCAAATTCCCATGTAATTTCTTATGCTAACCTACAATATATCAAAACCACTATGGAGAAAGTCATAATGTGGAAGGGATAACTGTAGTTTATATAACCCCAGTCCCAAAGCCTGTTAGTATAGGTCTCTCTCCTTATTGGCAGAGATCAATGTTCCAAGCCTGTGTGAGAAGTGATGTCATGAAGCAGTGTGAGGAAGAGGAGACAGGAGCGACCCCCAGACCGGCTGCTGCAACCCAAACCTAGACTTCGCTGCTGTCACTGTTCCTGCCCCTTCACCGTCACCACCATGCCCAAGAGAAAGGCTGAAGGAGATGCTAAGGGAGACAAGACCAAGGTTAAGGATAAACCATAGAGGAGATCAGCACGGTTATCTGCTAAACTTGCTCCTCCAAAGCCAGAACTCAAACCCAAAAAGGCACTTGCAAAAAAGGGAGAGAAGTTACCCAAAGGGAAAAAGGGAAAGGCTGACTCCAGTAAGGATGGGTACAACCCTGCAGAGAATGGAGATGCCCAAACAGACCAGGCACAGAAAGCTGAAGGTGTTGGAGATGCCAAGTGAATTGTGTGAATTTTTGATAACTGTGTACTTCTGGCGACTGTGCAGGAGAGAGGAGAGCCCTTCAGTTCTGTCCAAGATTCAAGTCACTTCTAGGTCTCTTCAGTTTTTTTTCTCCAAGTTTTTTGGGTTTTTTTTTTTGAGTCACTGAGCCTCTTTAGACTTTGAACACTTCCGGTTTTGAGCTTTGAGAGAGAAGATGGAAGATAGCATTCAGGTTGCTCAAGGAAAAGACTCTGGGAAGAAGCACGTGTGAGAGGAGCTCACAGTTTCCATAATATCCCTATTCCCAGATCTCTACCCTAGAGACTTTGGGAAGTTTCCCTTTGGTGAGATCCAGGACTTTCTCTCTGGGTTGAAAAGAGTTATCTTACTCCCAATAGGAGAGTTCCTTCTCTCTATATTATCTGCAGTATTCTCCTGTGTATACCTCTTGTGATTTCTGTTTTGCTACCAATTTGGATAAGTGGGTTTTCTTGGCTAAAGTAACTGTGGAATTAGCATTTGGTGGGAAAGAAGTCAAGCCTTGGATATAAAGCTTGGGGCCCTTCGCCCCCCATAATGAACAGCTATTAGAAGTTAGATTGAAACTGAAACTCACACCCCCTAGACATAATATTTGAGAGAACAGATAGATATAATTCTAATGTGATGCCCCACTTTCCGCTCTCTCTGAGAAGGGCAGAGTAGGGGTCTCTGGCCTCAACTTCCTGCTTCCCCTCCTGGCAAAAATTAAAGTCTCTCTTGGAGCAGGGAGGAAGGAGAAGAGGCTAAAGATGTCTATCCTGTCTCCCCTTGAGCCACACTATGACACTCCAACACTATATGTGAGCGACAACCCCGACAAGTATTGGGTCTGCTATATTAGTTATTTAAAACATTTGAATTTTACTTTCTAAAAGAGGTAACCATCGACTTATGACATTAACAAAAGATTGGAAAGACTACCTAGTTTGACCTTCTATACTGTAGCAATCTTGTGGACGTCATGTGGTGAAGTGGAAAGGGTATTAGATCTGGAGTGAAAGGACTGGGTTCTAAACCCACTTCTGCTACTTACTGAGTGTGGGACCAAGGATAAGTCACTTAATGTCTCTAGGACATAGTTTCCCATCTGTAAGATGAAAGTTGGATTAGATGTCCTCCAAAGTCTCTTGCAGCCCCAAATATGCCGTCCTCTCTCTGGTTAGTTACCGTTCCCTTTCTGGATTGTGTTATTCAGAAAGCAAACACATAAACCCTACTATAAAGATTAAACCTAAAGGCTCAAAGCCTCTTGTCCTTTCCAGTCTTCAGGAGGAAAAGATTCTACACTGACCACCTTTAGGAATTCATCTCTAGCTCTAGAAATATCAGGAAGCTCTGCTATAACAAATGACCTGAATGCTTTTTACTCTAGGGCTAATACAATGCCTTTTCTTTTGTGATCTAAGAACAATGGGCTATGATTCTCCCAATGATAATATTTCATAATTGTAAAGTCACCCCTCAGCACTCCCCTGGGAAGGCTAAATCGCCCTATACCTTTGAGTTTTAATCATCAATATTATTGTGTAGCCCTTTAATCACTTCCATTGTTCTCTGGGTGCCAGGTATCTCTCTAATTGTGGTGCTCAGAAGTAGTGAATGCTGCATATTTGGGGAAGGACTGGTTCCAGGTTCTTAAATGTCTCTCCCCACCCCTCTTCCTGGTAAAGCAATCTTATACTAAGACTTGTCTAAGAGAATTCCAAGGCTATCTCATGCAGGGACAACTTTCCCCATCTCACTCTAGGTATTATTATCAACTGTATTGTTATAAGTGGTTATTTAATTTACAAAATTGTGCTGGAAATTCCAGACTTCTGGGCACCGATGCCAAGAGTCAGCACTGCATTAATAGCCAGACAACTACCAGGCCAGGGAAGGGCCAAAGTAAAGACAAATTCTTTACATGACCTGTGTCAAAGGCCTGTCTAAAAAAGTCATCTAGGTTTCTGTAGGTGGCTCAGGGTAAACTGATCCGGGAGACTCTCAGTTCAGATGTGAGGGCATCTGCATGTCTATAAACTTGAAAATTTAACAGTTATCAAATGTTTTGTCCAAAATTAGTGAAAATGGAAAGGAAGAGGTGATTGAGAGAGATAAAGAAAAGATAGCATCAATAAGATTTGGCAACTGATCGAATGTTGGAGAAGCTTGAAAAATCAAGAATAAGTCCAAAATGTTTAACCCAAAGGCCTTTCACAATCTACCTTTACAGGTTCTTTCACACATTGTATGTTCTAGACTAACTGACTTGCTTGTTGCCGCTTATACATTTCATCTCCTCTCTCCACACATTTGTACAAATATGCACCCATGCCTGAAAGTTACTCTCTCTTTACTTCTACTTTAATGTATCCCTAGCTTCCTTTCAGTTTCTCCTACAAGAAGCCTGTCCTGATTCCTCCTAGTTGCTAGTACTCACACCCCGGAAATTACTCTGCGTGTGCATGCTTGTATGTACATATGTGTATATGTGTGTTATTGTATATGTGTATTTGTTGACATCTTTTGCCCCCAGTTGCACTTAATTTTCTTTCTATATGGTGTTGCTCACTCCCAATATATTGTAAAGCCATTGAAGCCATGGACTCTTTGTTTTTGTTTATTCAGTGCCTAATATAGCACATGGCACATAGTAGGTGCTAAATAAATGTTTGATGAACTAATTTGAATGGACACATAAATAAGATCATGACTGGACTCAATATATGTAGAAAGAGGGAAAAATGAAAAGGGAGGAGACAGGTTGTGAGGAGGAGACCAGAGAATCATAGCATTTCTGAAATGGAGAGAACTGGAAAAATCTTTTGCTCAACTCCCTCATTTTATATATGGGAAAAATGTGGTCTCAGGAGAAGAAATATCTTGCCCAAGGTTGCATAATGAGTTAGTAGAATGACAAGTTTCCTTTCAGATACAGAGTTTCAGGAGATTGTTGGTTATCTAAGTGCAAATGTTCAGGAGACAGAGATAGAGGATAGTTAGGAAAGGGATTAAGGTTACAGAGGTAGATTTGGAAGTCATGCACATAGAGGTGAAAAGGACAGCCATAAAAGTAGAGAAGACCAAAAAAAAAACCAAAACCAAGGACTGAGAATTAATTGAATAATTTATTTAGCACCTACTCTGTGTAAAGCAACTAGGTGGTACAGTGATGAGAGCACCAGCTCTGGAGTCAGGAAGACCTGAGTTCAGATTCAGCCTCAGACACTTATGCTGGATGACCCTGGGCAAGTCATTTGGCCCTATATGCCTCAGTTTCCTCATCTGTAAAATGACCTGGAGAAAGAAATGGGAAATTACTCCACTATCTTTGCCAAGAAAACCCTAATGGGGTCACAAAGAGTCAGACACAACTGGATAATGACTCAACACAACAATAAAAACATTGTTTAAAGCACTGAGGACAACAATAGTTCATGCTTATTTAGCAAGTTGAGCTTTAAAAAGCTCTTTTCTCTGAATAACCCTATGAGATAAGCAGTGCAAGAATATTATTATTCTCATTTTATAGGTGAATAAACTGAAGTACAGTGAGTTAAAAATGACATCCCAAATGCCCTAAAGAGTCAGAGTTAGTACCTAAAACCAGGTCTTCTGATTCTCAGGGAAGTAGTTTGTTTGCTTTTTCTATTATACTACATTATCTCTATGATATTTACTATTCCAACAAACTTTTACTAATCATCTACTATAACCAAGTCATTGAGAATACAAAGAGAGATATGACACAAGACACTCTGCCCTCAAAACCTTACAATCGTGGGATAATAATATTTTGAAAGAGCCTATATAGATTTATTTTTCAAAAAATTATGTACTATGGGGTAGCTAGGTGGTGCAGTGGATAAAGCACCGGCCCTGGAGTCAGGAGGACCTGATTTCAAATCCGGTCTCGGACCAGATGCTTGACACTTATTAGCTGTGTGGCCTTGGGCAAGTCACTTAACCCCAATTGCCTAGCCAAAAAAAAAAAATAATAAAAAATTTTTAAATTATGTACTATGATGAGGTTGGCATCAAGAATGAAAGGTTGGTTTAACATTAGGAAAACTACAAACATGTGAGACTATATTAACATTTTAAAAATCACATGATCATGTTAAAGGATGAATAATTTTGTTTTTTACAAAAGAGAATACCCGTTTATGTTTTAGAAAATATACAAATGAATGGACTTTCCCTAATTATGGTAAACAGTCTCTACTGGAAACCAAGAAGTAGCATGCTCTGTAATGGCAAAACACTAGAGGTCTTTCCAATAAGATTGAGGATAAAGTAAAGATGTCCTATGTTATTGCCATTATTTAATATAGGTCTAGAAATGCTAGCCATAGCATTGAGAAAATAAATAAGAAATTGAGGGAATAAACACAAGCAGAGGAAACAATGGTATCAGTATTTGCAGATGACATGATAGTTTACTTGGAGAATTCTGGATATTCAACCAAAAAATTAAACACTTAATAATTTCAGTAAAGTAGCAGCATATAAAATAAACCCAGAAAATATTAGCATTTATAGTTTTTAATAAAACTCAGCACAAGATAGAGAATAATGTCCATTCAAAATTTCAGAACACAGAAAATGTCTATGAGTCCACCTATCAAGACACACTCTGGACTTATATGAATATGAAACACTGTAGAGAAATCAAGGAATACAAATGATAGAAAAAATATTAATTCCTCATGTTTGAGTTATATTGATAGGCCTAAAATGCTGATACTACCTAAATTAATTTAAAGATTTAATCATAGCAATCAAACTACAAAGGAATTATTTTATAGAAGTAAAAAAAATTAATATAATGGAATTTTATTGTACCATAAGAAATAACAATTAGGAAAGGCTCTAGGAAACTCTAGAAGTCATAGAAAATGGTAACAGAGAAAAATAAGGAGTAGAACAACAATAATGATCAGAAGAAAAACAACTTTGAAAGACCTCAGGACTCTGGTCAAAGTGGCAAACGACAGTGACTTCAAAAGACTAAGGAAACATGCTTCTCACTCCTTGACAAAGAGATAATGGACTTGAGATATAGAGTAAAACTTGACTAACCTCATGTAAGGCCAAAAGGTTGATTTGTTTCACTGGACTATCCATATTTATTATCAGAGAGGACATGTATTTGGGGATAAGGGAAATAGGCTGCTGTGTAAAAATCATTACACATTTTAGAAAAGAGTAACAATAAATCAGTTTCTAAAAATATTCTGAAGCAAACAGATAAACTGCAGAAGAGGAGGCAAGAAGCAGTTTTGATACTACTCTGTCAAATTTTACATATATATATATATATATATTGCTAAACACAAACTGGACATATCATATTCCTAATGTCTTATGCCAGTCTTTTTCTCTATTTCTAGTTCATTTTTATATATTGAAATATTTGTGTTATTTTGGTGATTGTCAAATTTAGAATAAAAAATTTAAAGTAGGTTTCAGCCAGATTAGCATGGTCTTTGAATGTAAATTTTAAACCTTTAGGCTTTAATTATTAAACAATGGAGATTCACTGAAAGTTTTTGAAGAGAGAAGCAATGTGCTCCAAAGAGGTCAAGGACAATAAAGACTGAGAAAAGGAATTTGAGTGCAGAATGAGACATATTTTTTGAGCACCATCAATGAAGTTATCTGTTTTGCTTAATGATGCATATTTGTTACTAGGAATTTGTTCCTCCCTCTTTCCAAGTTGGGATAGAAAGTAGGAGGGAAAGAAAATATGTTTAAAAACATTTTTAAAATTAAATTTAACTTAGAAAGGTATACCATACAGTAGAATTGACCATTGGATTTGGAGTCATAGAAAAAAAAGGTTCTAATTCTTTCTCTACCACTTAATTCCTGTGCGACCTTGTTAAAATCAGTTAACATCCCTAGACCTCAGTTTCTTCCTCTGTAAAGTGAAGAGTTGGGCTAGATGACCTCTAAGGTCCCTCCCAGCTCTAAATCAGGGTGGTTTTGTGAGGTAGATATGAGATAGTCTTGGGTGACTTCTGATAGAGTTGTTTCAGTAGAGTGGCGGGGGTTGAAGCAAAGGGTTAAGGGGAAATAGAGGCACTATAGACCTCCTTTTGGAGAAGCTTGGTGGTGAAAAGGAAAGATAGAATGGTAGCTTGTGGGATTGGCATGATAAAGGGAAAATTCTCCTTCAAATAAGAGAGTCTTGAGCACGTCTGTAGGAGGATGTCCTGTTAAGAAGCAGGACCCAGTAGAAGGGGAAAGAAAGAATAAACAATTGATGGAGTGAAGTCTTAGTGAAGACAGGAATCATCAGAATCAAAAGAACCAGTCAAAGGCTAATCTTTAGAAAGGGGAAATACTTTTCTCCTGAAACATAAAGGCAAGAGGAAAGAATGGCTGAAGACACAAAAATTTTTCAATGTAGAGAGGAATGTGAAGAATAATGTGCATACCATGGATGGCCTCAATATTCTTGGTCAAGTGAGTGTGACAAGATTGAGGATCGATAGGAAATTGTGACTTCAAAAACTGTAGAAAGGTTTAGAACAGCCAATCTGAGTAACAGACTAGGAAGTCAGTGAGTGTTTACTAAAAGGATAATTCAGTAACAGCATATGAGTGAATGAAGGAATGGATAGATGGATGGATGGATGGATGAATGAATGAATGAAAAACCATTTTTAAGCATTTACTGTGTGCAAAGTACTGTCTTAAGCACTGGAGATATAAAAAGAAAAAACAAGACAGTCTCTGCCCTCAAGGAACTCACGTTCTAATTGGGGAATATAACATAAAAGGAAGTTTAGCTCCAGGTGGGTGGTAAGTCCCACCTCAATGAGGAAGTTAGCAAAAATTTATAGTGCATTCAGTAGGATTTTGTGACATTATTCAACAGTACTCAGTGACCTAGAAGTTGTAGAGAAAGAGGATGTGGGGTGCCAGGGCTAAGGATTAGCATCTCAAGTATAGTGGAATGGAAGGTTCCAGAATGGATAAATAATTACATTGGAACATCACCTACCTGACTTCCATTATTGGGATTTCCATTTTATTAGACAGTTTTTGTTTGTATTAGGGTCATGAGACAAGGCAATATTTCTTGTCTTATTACTTTAGCTATCATTTTTAGAACTATGTTAAATAATGGTGTTGGCTAAAGCTCTTTTACCTCTGGTTCTTGGAGAGGAGCTAAAGCATTCAAAGAATTTAGGGTCATGTTGGAGGCAATAGAGTGGGACTGATAACCACTTCCAGAGAGAAAGCTAGAGATTGGGACTGAACTTATTTCATTGGTATAGGAAACCAAATTATTATAATTGAAATATAAGTACCTGGTCCTAACCTTCAAGGACCATCCTAATCTGCCTGATGCTGTCTTTAAAAAATTAATTTAATTATAAATTTAACAGTCACCAAAAAGGACAAATATTTTAACACACTAAAAAAAACAATAAAAACTAATATAATAAGTTATGGATGTTATATACAGTTTCTAATTTTTTTTTAATTTATGGAATAAAACAAACATTTCCATAACATAGTACAATAAAAAAGATGATTGTGCATGAAACTGCAAACTCACTATATACAACTTGCTATTCCTTTTAAATACACAACAAAGTTATCATGTAAATTTCCTTTTCTCTTTTTTTAATCTCCCCACCCCCATGGCTACCATTATATACAAATACATACAAATACATACATACATATATACATTATACACACATATGCAAAATTATTCTATACATAGTTCTATTTATCAGTTCTTTCTCTGGATGCAGATAGAGTCTTTCTTCATGTGTCTTTTGTAGTTAATTTGAGTATTTATAATAGTCAAAATAACTAATTCACTCAAAGTCATTCTTCAAACAATATCGCTGTTACTGTATACAATGTTCTCTTGGTTCTGCTCCTTTTGCTCTTCATTATTTCATGCAAGTCTTTCCATGTTTTTCTAAGCTCGTCGAGCTCATCATTTCTTACAGCCGAATAGTAATCCATCACAATCATACACCACAACTTGTTTAGCCATTCCCCAAGTGATGGACCTCCCTGCAATTTCCAGTTCTTTGCTAACACAAAAAGAGCTGCTATAAACATTTTAGAACATATAGGTTCTTCTTCTTTTCCCCAAATCATCTTTAGAAATAGACTTAGTAGTGGTACTACTGGGTCAAAGTATGTGTTTTTATATATGTTTTTAGAAATATATAGGGAACAACTTCCTCTACCAATACAGGTTGGCACCTTCCCTTCTTCTGACTTCTAAACTTAAGAGAGTTATCCAGTGTCACACAGCCGGTTGTGCCAGAGGCAAGACTTGAACTCAGGTCCATATTTACCAGATTCTGCTGCACTCAACCAAAAAAGCCTTTCAAAAGGATCAGCTAACAGAATCCATCCATGTAGCAGAAGCAGAATAAGAAGGCTGATCTTTAGTGATCAACCCATCAATGTGTTGCTACCTTGAATACTTAGAATAAGCTCCTTTTAATTCTCTTTGTCTTGAAAAAAATAAAAGAAGCAGAAGAAGTTGACATGAAGAATTTCAAAAAGGGGATGATCCAACTTTGATTTCCTAGGATGGCAAATGTAGAGCTAGGAAGGACCTTAGAGGCATCCAGTCCAACCACTCAATTTTGCAGATAAGGAACATTGGGTTCAGGAAGGTGCTTCTAAAATCATAAATGGAATAAAAAGTGGCAAAGCTAGGATTTGAATCCAGGTCCTCTGTCTCTAAATCCAGGCCTATTTCCTCTGTACCTGGAGGTTTTTTTGGGGGGCAGGGGGTGTAGAAAGAAGGGAAAGAAGGGAAAAACAAACCCTTGAAACTCTCTTCTACCAGGATGTGAATCACAAATTCCAGGAGTCCACAAGGTATTGACATATCTTCTTTAGTCAGTTAGGTAACTGCACACTCTAAAGTTAATCTGAAGATTATAGAACAAACTAGAATATTTCCCTGAGAGGAATCTTTTATGTCAATACCGTTGTTAATGCTAATCCTGAATTTATTAATACAGTCAACAGATCCCATAATGCAGTCACCAGAATCAAAGAGTGCTTAACAGTTTCCTTGCTAATTATCCCCAGGAAAGTAAGAGGGCCTCCCTCTGCTCCACCTCTATGCCCGAAGTAGCATTAGAGAACAGAATTTTGTGCCCTGCTTCACACATACCTGCAGTCAATCTAGTGGTTAATTTGCTGCCTGGTATGAGGGGAAGGGCGAGAGGAGAGAGATGCAAGCTGCAGAATTACAGCCGAGTGACACAGGACCCTGCCTCCCAAGGCACCATGGAGATCCGGGACTGAATCCTCAAGTAAAGGTTGCCCTTTCCCAGAATACCAGGAACTGGCAGCCTGAAGTGTGTATCCTGCTGGGGATAACAGTTCTTTTGAGGGCAAAGCCTCAGGCCATCTGTCTGGTTAATTTGAGGGAGTCTCTGTAGATGAATAACAATGGCTTCCATTGCGATTGCAGCTTTCAAAGTGCCTTCCTTACAGGACAGAAAATACACAAATGACGTACCAAGTTCCTTAACCTTATGAAAAGAAAATAGAACTTTGGAATTGGAAGAAGACTTTGAGTGCAACAAGCCCAATCATCCTTCTTTAAAAAATGAGAAAACTGAGACAAACAGAGCTCACACAGGGGAGTAAATGGCAGAACGCTGATTCACACCCCAAAGTCGATCCAGAGGTTTGAAATTAAGACATTTCAAATGTGACCAATTTCAAGTAATCCCTCTTCTATTAATTATATGCACATCTCAACTTAAGACTGTATGACTGTAATGGCAAGAATATTGCACCAGGAGTGGAAACACAAATACCTATCCCAGATATGATAGTATGTGATCTTGAGCAATTCTTTTCACTCCTCCTCTGGGTCTCAGTTTCCTCATCTGTAGAATGGGGGAGTGGGAGCAGATAGTTTCAAAGTTCCCAAGTAGAGTCACAAAATGAGCATCACACCCAAAGTAAGGAATTTTGGATTTGAAATCCTCCTCTAAAATTGAATGCATGCTCTGGCAAATCACTTCACCTCTCATTATCATTCTTTTCTCTCACTTGTCAGATAGATGTGAGAAAACTTACACTCCCTGCCAGATGAAACTGTTATGAGGAAAGCCTAATATAAATCTCGAAGCATTGTGTAAATGTGGGATGTCATCTATAACATCTCTAGGAGTTTTAATTACTGAGATGAGAGGTGGTATATCCTGGTGGATAAAGTATCTGTGGCCTCTGAGTCATGAAGAGCTGAGTTCAAGTTCCATCTCTAACCCATACTATGTGTTACAATCTCTCAATACCCCAGGTCGCTCTCTAACACTATAAACTGCAGAGCAGATGCAGACATTCATTGGTAGAGAGATTTTCACCAGTGGGAGGGCCCTTCACAGAAAAAGTTAAAAAGTCTGATTCCCTCCTCTAACATTTGTTGAAATGTTTTATATTTTTACTTTCAAGAAATCATTCAGCATCAATTTATAAGCATTGAAAAGACATGGAGCTTTCAAATATATTTGCATTGAAAGTTAACAGTTTGACAACTGTTAAAGTTTGGGGATTAATGACAATCTATACTGAGAAAAAGCCTCTGAATTATCCCAGGTGTAGAGGCTTCTTAAGGACTGATTCATTCCCAGGAAAACTGAATTTGGAAATGGCATGCTTCCCAGTCTTTAAGATTGGTCAGGAATTTCCCAAGTGCCACTTAAACACCACTTTCTACTTCCTGGGCAAGAGTGCCTAGGCTGGCAAAAGCCTTGAGCCCAGCAAGGCGGCCCTAGTTGTGGTAGGAGCTGAGGTGGAAGGGGAGGGGGGGCGGAGTGGGTTGCTGTTTTAATCCCTGAAATTAATGCCTGGAGGGCTGGCAACTCTAGCAGTCTCTGATCAGTCCAGCCCAGAGCTAGAAATAACAGGAGTGAGAAGTTCATGTGTGAGCAAAGCTTCAATCTGCAAAGAAGTTTGCACGAGCACTTTTTTTAATGTTTCACATTATTTATCAACAGAAATCATTTCCATGCCCCTTCTTTCTTCAACTTACCTTCCCCAAACCTCGCTGATTTTTAGGGTCAGACCATGTGGCAGTAGTAAAGAGTACCCATCCACTTTAAAAAAGCTACTCTGCTCCCACTTTCTTCCTAATTCTCCTCTAATTCTCATCTCTTCTCCTCCCCTCCACTTCTCCTCTATCTTTCTCTCCCCTCTCCTAGCTTCTTTTTCTATCTTCTCTCCTTTCCCATCCTTTTCTTCTCTCTCCTCTCCTAGCTTCTCTTTCCATTTCCCTACTCTTTGTTTCTCCTCCCCTTCCCTTACTCTTTCTTCACTTCCTTTCCCTTGCCTATCTTCTCTTTCCATCTTCCTACTCATTCCTCCTGCCTCCTCCCTGCCTTTTTTCACTATGATTGTGATTATTTTAAGCTACATGAATCTAATCTGTAAGGACTCAGGAGTTGTGCAAGATAGAACGACTCAAGTATCTGAAGGGGTGTCAAATGCAAGAGGGATTAAATGGATTCTGCTTGGCCCCAGAGTTTAGAATTAGGAGTAGTGGGTACTAGTTGCATGGAGGTAAACTGAGGTTTGAGGTAAGAAACAATCCCCTAACAATTGGAGCTGTACAAAAATGACATGGACTCTCTTGATAGGCAGTGGGTTCCTCACTGTGGTCCTTCAAGCCCAAGCTGGATGACTTCTTGCCAGATATGTTGTGGAAAGGATTCCTGTTTGGGACTGACTGAATTTAATAGAAACAATAACTGACTATATACAGTGCTTTAAGGTTTGCAAAACACCTTACATTCATTATCTCACTTGTTTTTTTAAAACAATCCCGTGAGGTTGGTGCTAGTTACAGATAAGAAAACTGAGACTCAGAGAATTTAAGTGACTTTTCTCTGGCTATATTGCTAGCAAATATCTAAGGGGGGATTTAAACCCGGGTCTTTCTGATGTCAAGCTCAACAATCCAATCATAGTACCATACTGCCCAAATGCCTAAAATGGCTTCTGAGGTCTTTTCCAACTCTGAGAGTCTGTGAAGCAATGGCACAAGTTGGCACGAATGTTGACTGTTCTCTCACTCCACAACAAAATGCTGAAAAAGTGCTACCCACAGCAGCAATGTTCATGTAATGGATGGGGATGAAAATAATAAGCATGTGTATAGTGCCTACTATGTGCCAGGCATTGTACTGAGTGCTGCTGCTCCCCAAAACAACCTTTTAAGGTAGGTGCTTATTATTATTCCCATTTTACATTTGGGAAACTGTGGCAAATAGAAGTCAAGGGACTTTCCCATGGTCACACAGCTTGTAAGTTTTTGAGGCTGGATTTGAACTCAGTTCTTTCTGATTCTGGATCTAGAATTCTATCCACTGTTCCACCAGCTGCCTCTAACAACTCTTTGGATATACCAACCATCAATATGAAGCACACCCCTCACTAAAAGACCTCTCCTAGTTCAGCTGTCTCACTAAGTGACCAATTCAGTGGGAAAGGAATGCCACAATAAATTAGTCAGGGGTGAAAGTTAGTGGCAGGGCACCTAGTCTAGCTTAATCACCAGAATGGAAAGGGAGAAAAAAAAAAGACAGCTGCAAATTGGAATTAATAATAAAAAAAATCTTTTGGAGGCGCAGGCAGAGGAGGGGAGAATTTACCACCCTCTCTCAATTGAGGATCAATCATGATGTGCCAGCAAACTTGTTGGCCTGTATTTCTGCAAAGTAGGAGGTAGTGAATGTTTGTGGTGAGGAAGTATGCTGTCTCACTTCTACAGTGAAGAAAACAGGTTTAGTCTGATAAGACAGACTACAAATTAACTGACAAATCGGTGAGGAAGGCCCAGGAGTTATCTACATCAGGATAAGAACCCAGAGGAGATTAACCAGTGTACATTTGTAGAAGGGAAACATCTTCCTAACTGACTTTTGTAGTTTTTTTTTTTTTTAAGATCACTGAAAAATCAAACAAAATGAGTGGCCTATCACTGCCTATCACTATAGGCAGATAGAGCTATCAGTCTTGACAGATGGACTTATTGGATTTCCATTGTTGTTAATAACCAGATAATCTAGGGTAAAAAAATTGGCTGTACATACTAGACAAGTAGGCTTCAGCAACTCAAGCCATCACCCTCGTGAGGTCATTGGTCCTCTTTGAGAATGAAGGATGAAAAGCAACATCTGGTTATTAAGGGCCACTGACCTGGAAGGATGAGAAGATTTGGATGAGAATCTTAATTTCAGGGAGAGATTTAGACTTGTTCTTCTTGGCTCCAGCAGGCAGAGCAGGAGCAATGAGTGGATATTGCAAGGAGGAAAACTTAGGTTTAATTTAAGGAAAAACTTCCTTACAATTTGACCTATCCAAAGTAAGATAGGCTGCCCTGGGAGACAATGAGGTCACCCTCACTGAGTTCTTGGAGCAGAAGACAGATGACCTAGAGAGAGGTCTTATGCAGATTCAGGATGGGATCAGAGAAAGCAAGCAAGACAATGCCATAGTGTGGAGTGGAAGAGCAGGTTTTGGAGAAATCCTTAGCTCTAGTCATAGCTGATCTCTGAGATATAAGCAATATGCCTTCCTTAGTGACCCTTGAAGAAAATTTTGCTTTGGAAATGGGAGTAGATTTGGTCAGTTCTCTAATTTGGAATAATAAGACAGGAGAAAATTATCTCCAATCTTACCTTCATTGCATAAGGAGAAACATAAGAAAAGGATGAGTTTTTGAGGTTAAGTACACAGAACCAGGAAAACAACATACATAATGACTACAATTATATAAATGAGAAGAATAAAAAAATTGAAATTGAATGCTGTGAAATTATAATGACCAAATTTGCTTCCAAAGAAGAAATATAAGAAGACATTTTCCCTCTTTTTTTTTTTTTTGGCAGAGCTGGGGGGACTATGGATGTGGAACACTGCAAATAATGTCAGACTTTTTTATGTGTTTATTTGTTTATTTTCTCAACTGTTTTTTTGTTTCCTATTCAAAAAAAAAAGAATAGACCTTATGTAAAGGGGCATAAGGAAGGGATGTACTGGCAAATGTAGAAGATATAAAAACAAAAGAAATCAATAAAATGTATTTTTAAATGAGCTTAATTACAGTGAGATATGGATCAATCCTTTTTAATAGAATGTGGGTTACTTCAAGCTGCCAAATTTTCAAAAGTCTAGGAAAGAAACATTAGAAGGGAGGTGGAGTAGGGGGGGAAGAAGGTGTGACCCTCTAACTGGGAACATGATATGTACTCTAGGAAACATAAAAGAAATTTAATATGTAGTTTGCTGTGTCAGAAAGAAAGCTTCCAAACCCTTGAGTCCTCCTGTGTGGTTAATGTGAGTGTGGGTGAAACTATATTCCTTCCTATTTGCTACTGCTGGAGGATGTTGGATGGAGTTTGGGGAATGAGGGTTCTATAACCCCATAGAAACTCTCAGCAAATCACTGTAATCTCTGTGGCTTTGTAGCATGTTGGTGTTCAGTATAAATAGGACCTCTAGGCAGTTTCTGGAGAGGAAAAACTACAAGGTTGTTGGAGTTTTGTTTTGTTTTTTTCCACAGAAGAGGGAAAAGGCATGTCTGGATTGACTGTCTGGGCAAGATTGCTGAGGCAAAAACGTAACATATGTTTAAGAACTAGTACACTGCTGACCTGGACACATTTCAGATAGGTAGAGACTGACATACATTTTTTCTTTATATTTCTTTCTTTGTATTTTTTGAGGCACAGTACTTCCCAGGCACTTAATGTATAGCACAAGAAGAGACGTTGCATATCTTTGCTTCTCTCCCTGTAGGTACCCACCTAGGGAGGACCTTAGAGGTTGTGGGATTACGTGGAAGGGGATCTTAGGAGTCATCTAGTTCAACCACCTCATTTTACAGATGAAGAAACTGAGGCTTCAAGAGGCTTAGTGATTTGTTCAAGGTCACAAAGGTATTAAGTAGAAGAGCAGGGATTCAAACACAAGTCCTCTGACTCCATATCCAGTACTTTCTTAACTATATCTTGCTCATGCATTTCAGCTTCAACCATTTATAAATGAAGAGACTGAAGATCTAAGAGAGGAAAGTGATTAACTTGTGGTCACGTGGAATAGTAGATAGAGTATTGGACTTGGGGTCAGGAAGACCCACGTCAAATCTCACCCCGGTCACCTACTTACTATTCGACCCTGGGCATTCCACTCTAAGCCTCATTTTCCTTATCTATAAAATGGAGATGTTAGGCTGCATGATCTTTAAGGTTTCTTCCCACTCTAAATCTATGATTCGACAAGTAGCTGAACCAAGATCTAAAGCAAAGTCTTTTGACTAAGGCCAATGCTCTTTCCGTTAGTTTGATGACAGCAGGAGGGAACTGAGAACACTAGAGGAAAAAGAAGAGTACCCACTGCACAGATTAGTGGAAAAGCGTAGGGTCTGCATCTTCTTGTGGACCAGACACTTTAAGAAGAGTTGAAGCAGGCAAGGGGGAAGGGAAGGGAAAGAGAACTGAGGCTTCATCTTCATAAATCAGCTCTGAAAAGATATCACTGCTGGGAGCTGGTTTAGGTGGGGACATGAGGAAGAACAGGTTTGACAGGAATCTCATTTAAATTGTCCTATTAGACTCTTTGCTGTTGCAAGGCCATAAAAGAAATAGCACAAAAAGTCCTTGAAATCCTCCCGGCATACTCTGAATAAGAGAAAGTTCCCCAAGGGACCAGCAGGTGGTCAAGCAGCATCGCAGGTAATGAAATGCCTGATTTAGAGCCAGAAATGGAGAAGAGATGTGGGTGGAAGGGATTTGGTCTTCAAAATATCCCCCCACAGTTCTTAGAACTGTGTCCAGTCCATTTGGGTGCTCATTAATTATGAATTAGAAAGTAGCAGCAATAGACCTTTGATGCATGGAGCACACTTGGGAAAGATGGAAGGTAGATGGGGAAGTTGTGGGGACGGGGGCAGGAAGGAGTGGAAAAGACAGGCTCTCTTCCTGAAACCAGAAAGGAAGAATTTGAGGATTTGGGTTCACTTGGGAAATTATAACCCAGGGTTCTGGATAAATGCACCTGGACAATGAGCTTAAAGAAGACAGGATGGAATTTAAGAGATCATGATTAAATTTAGAACTGGAAGAGGTCTTAGGAATCATGGATCACATAGCCAGTATGTATAAGAGGTAAGTCTTGGGTCTCACTTTAAGGTTGAGGAAACTGAGGCACAGAGAGTTTGTGACTTGCCCAAGCCTACACAGGTAAATAGTTCAGTTTTGGCTGTAAACAATAACTTTATTAACAACTCACAATTCTATGGCTCTTTAAGGCATATAAAACATCTCCATGACAACCCAGTGAGGTAGGTAGTTAGGAGAGGTTTTGGGGTTTTGTTTTTTGTTGTTTGTTTGTTTTTGCGGTGGACCTGTGATTTCACTGGTGTGGTCAATTCCCAGAATCACTAAGAATTAGAAAGGACTTCAGCAATGTTTCAACCAGGGCAGCCTCAAAAAAGAATTCTCTCTACAACATGCCTGACAGGTGGCCATTCAGACTTATGAAGAGGGAAAAGTTCTGGGGTGTTCTAATAAATGTTTAACAATTGACTCTTCAGAAACTTGACAGACTTTTAAATTTATTTTGCATCATTAACATTTTCTCCACCAATTTAAGTCTAGACAATCAACAAAACAATGGATCAAGCCCTGATCTGCAATGTTTGCTGATTTGATTCCAATGTAAATGCTCACACTATACGCTTAACAGTCAGCTCCCTGATTTCCTATTATACAAATTGGCTTCAGCATATCCCTGGGGGAAACCCAGTCTTCCAAGAAAGCCCATTCCACTTTTGGGTTGCTTTTATTGTAGGGAGAGAGGGATCATGGCACAGTGGATAGAGACCTGGCCCTGGAGTTAGGAAGACCAGGGATTACAGTCTTCCTTAATCTCTCAATGTCTCTAGACAACTGCAAAGCAGGTGCTCATCTGTATCAGTGGAGGGAAGTTTTTCATAGAGAGTTCCCTATTCAAATGAAATCATGTGTCCAGTCCAAAAGCAAAAACAAAACAAAACAAAAAACAGATTTTTTTCCTACATCAAAGCCAAATTTCCCAGTTGTAATCTCCCTTCACCAATGAAGATCAAAAATTCAATTTCAAATCATAGTCTCAGTTTCCTGGGGCACTGACAGGTTAAATGATTTGCCCATGGTCACATAAGTAGTATGTGTCAGATGCAAGACTTCAAGCCAGGTCTCAGGACTCCAAGGCTAGCTCTTTATCCTCCTGTCTAGTGAAAGTAGGATTATCTTAGTTTTATGTATATGAAAACTGAGTTTCATAGAGATAAAATGATTTGCCCACAGATATTCAAATAGTAAGTGGTAACACTTGTATTTTAAGTCCTTCCAACAACTCTTTCCATTACGACAGGTAAGTAAAAATGGATTAAAAATGGATTGGAGTGATAGAATACTACTGTTCTGTAAGAAATGATGAGCAGGTTGATTTAAAAAAAATGGAAAGACTTGCATGAAATAATGAAGAGTGAAATAAGCAGAACCAAAAGAACATTGTATACAGTAATAGCAATATTGTTCAAAGAAAACCTGAATGACTAAGGTATTCTGAGTATTATAAATACTCAAATCAACTACAAAGGATCTGAAGGAAGATGTTATTCACTTCCAGAGAAAGAATTGACAAATAAATAAAAGTATGCATAGTATGGTGTGATGTGTGTGTGTGTGTGTGTGTGTGTGTGTGTGTGTGTGTGTGTGAAATGGTGGCCTTTTCTAGTGCAGGGGAGGGAGGGAGACTTAAAATGTAACAAACTTAAAATGTAACAAAAAACTTCAAAACTTAAAATGTAACAAAAAATTTAAAACTGAACTGGAAGACAAAAGATAAGACATGTTTGTAGATGATAGGCAATACTGTGCTTCTGCGTTATTAACAAAATATAGCCCTATATTCAGTAGCAAGGTCATTACTAGCTATTTTGGAGAAGCGGGGTGCACTGGATGCTAGAAGGAAATGAACAAAGCTGCCAGTTCACAGCAGGAACATCTAAATCCTCACACTTATGAAGAGGACTGGAAAAACAAGAAAGCATTTTTACCCTCTACAGTAAAAATAATAGTGAAAGAAAGCCTTCATGGTGTATACACAGAGTGTTTTAAGTCTGGCTATTAAATAAATAGCCAGTGTTGATGAAGGAAAACAGATAAGCATTCATAAGAGTCAGTATGTTGGGGAGGACTGGTCATGGGATAGAAAGTAATTTCCATTTTACATAGCTCAGTGGAAGCCAGTCAAAGCACTACTAACTCCAGTGATCAGCTGATAACTTCCCCGGATAGAAGGTCTTCTGCAGAAGATGAAGAGATTGCACTAAGTGATCTCTAAATTCCCTTCCAGCTGTAATGTTATAACTCCAACAGTCCAACAGGATTGTTAACTATAACCCAAGCAAATTCTTTCTGCTTTTGAATAGCTCTAATTATAAGGAGAAAAATGGTGTGGCTTAGTGGGTAGAAACTTGGCCTTAGACTCATGAAAAATCTGGATTTTAAGCGCCTCTGAAACATATTTGCCATATGACCTTGGGCAAATCAGCTCTCTGTAACTTTAAGTGGCATAGCAAATACTAATTTGCATTGATAGCTTCCTCACTAGTCTTTCCCTATATAGTCTCCCTCCTCCTCACTTAAAAAAAAAATAGAGCACAATTAAGCGCTTAAGAATAAATGCCATGTATAAAGGTCATGTAAAGATGCTATCTGCATCCAGAGAAAGAACTGAGAAATAGATGTATATATGTATGTATATATATATATATATATATATATATACACATACATGGGGGAGAGAGAGAGAGAGAGTGTGTGTGTGTGTGTGTGTGAGTGTGTGTGTGTATACACATACCTATTTATGTCTAATGTTGGTCATCTCTAGGGCGGGGGGAGGAGGGGAAAAAGGAAAAAAAGAAATAAAAATAAAAATAATAAAAAATAAAAATAATAATGAAATGAAAAGAAATTATAATTTTGTTGTATATTTAAAAGGAATAACAAATTATACATAGCAGATTTGCAGTTTCATGGGCAATCATCTTTTGAAAATTATACTATGTTATGGAAATGCTTGTTTTATTCCATAAATTAAAAATAAAATAAATTTTTTAAAAAAGAATAAAGGCACAAATCACATACTCTAATGCCTAAAACCAGTGTGTGTGTGTGTGTGTGTGTGTGTGTAATAAACCCCTCTGGTAGCTGGGTGAAGCCTATGGATCCCCCTTCAGAATAATGTTTTTAAATACTTGAAAGAATTAAAAAATTTCAACTACAGGTTAGTGAAAGTAGAGATGTCTTTTCCCATCCAAGTTTACAGATCTACTGAAATCTACCCACATACCTTTTGTGGGTCTGTGGACCCTAGGGTATGAACTTTAGATCTCGGGGGATGATGAGTTTATCATGGATTATATTATGGTGAATTATTCATAGTAGAATGTTAAAACCAGAAAGGATCTTAGAGATCCCAGGATTTAGAGCTAGAAGGGACATTAAAGGTCATTGAGTTCAGCTCCCTCTTTTTATAGATGAAGAGTTATTTCAGTCATGCCCTACTCTCTGTGACCCTATTTGGGGTTTTCTTGGCAAAGATACAGGAGTGGTTTGCCATTTCCTTTTCCAGCTCATTTTACAGATGAGGAACTGAGGCAGAGTTAAGTAACTTGCCCAGGGTCACACAGCTAGTCTGAGGCTAGGTTTGAACTCAGGTTCTCCTGACTCCAAGGCTGGTGCTCTACCCACTGTCCCACCGAGCTGCCCTATAGATAAAAAAACTGAAGCCCACAAAGGTGGTTACTGGCTCAGGATCATACAGATGCTAGTTCATGGCAATCCTGGGCCAGAATCCATGGTTTTTTTATTCCTACTCCAGTGGACATTTCTACCAGATTGAGTTGTTTACTAATATTATTTCAAAATTTATTCAAATTTATTCAAAACCAACCATATTAAGAAGTCTTGAAAGTATTTTGGTTCCATGTAGATAATAGCCCAGTTCAGCCATTCCTTTTCTTCCTACCAAAACCTCAAAAGTTACCGCCACCAGTATATTATTCTTGTTAACTTCAACTATGGGTTAAATGGATCATGAACCACACCTACTCCCTGACTCCCTGGAATGTGGTTGCCCTAGGTGGGGCATGTAGTAGGATTTCATTTCTGCTGATGGCATAGATTTGTGAGTTCTATGAATAGAAATAAAACAAAGTTGTTGTTTTTTTTTTTCCCAGTGCACTCATTCTAGTACTCTTCACAGTCCTAAACTCATTTCTATAAACATAGTATTAATGGTGAAGATAAGGAAAGGATTAGATTTAACAGACATTAATTTGGTCTATGATCCTTAAGAACTAGATAGATCATTTAGTTACTTCTCTTCTCTCTGAACCTCAGTTCCCTCATCTATAAAATGGTGATAGGTAGGCAGCCAGGGATGAAAGAGAACAGTCCTCAGAATCAGAGGGATCAAGCCCTGACCCCCTCTGATATGCACTGACCATGTGACATTGGACAAGTCACTTTGCTTCTGGTAACCTAAGGCAACTAATACATGTTGAGCAGGTATACATTTACTTTGATGGAAGATGCTTCTTCACCAGGAATTCTACAGCAATGAAATCACAAGTCTGGACCAAAAGGGAAAAAAGACAATGCTTAAAAAAGGATTTTCTCATTTTCTCACTTTCATAATTCTAAGTTCAAATCTTTCAAAACCTCTACCTCTAGATATAGAAATTATTACATAAGACAATAAATTATAAAGCAGATAATAATATGTATTAGTAGAGGGGATTTCCTCACAGGGAGCTCCCCACACTTAAAAATCATTTACTCAAGCCTAGAAAAACCCTAAAAAAACAAATTTGAGGAAATGAGCATTCCTATTTCACTGGACTATTATGAAGAAAGTACTTTATGAACCATAAAGTACTATGAAAATTTGTGAGGCAATGCAGCTGTGAATAGTATCTTATAGTAAGAAGACTGGTCTTATACCTCTTCATTCCTTGGTAGTTTAATTTTGATAGGTATGGAACCTTGAATACATATATTTTTAGATATTTTTTGATACATTGGTTGGTTTTGCTGATTTTTCCCCCTCTTCTTCCTCTCTTTTTTATTAAAACATTCTGTTGTTGTTGTTGTTGTTGTTGTTATAGAGAATGGTTCTCTGAAAGGAAGAGGGGAGGGATACAGCAACAAAATTAGGCACTATGCTGGGTGTATAAAATTATGACATTGGAGTTATGCCCAAAGTTGACAGAAGTTGGGAATTAAATTAATGATAGGATCATAGATTTAGAATTTGAAGGAGAGGTCATCTATTACAGTCCCATTTTACACATGAGGAAACTGAGGTCTTCAAAAGGCTATGTGAGTGGTAAGTCACTATGAAATAAGTAGCAGAACCCAGTATTTTAATTCAGGTCCTCTAACTTCAAGGCCTACTCTTCTTTTCTTTCTTAAAAAAAGTTTATTAATTTATTTTTAATATTCGTTTCTTTTCAAATTGAGTTCCAAATGTTGGTTGTCTTTTCACTGCATTGTGACTCTCCTCTCAAAAGAGAGCATGATACTGGATGATCAGCTGAGTAGCAACATGGGAAAAGACACATGAAGACAAGTGCAAATGGGAAAGGAAGGTGCTCACTTTATTCAGAAGGAATAGTCACTGTGCAGGAAGAACGAAACAGGATATGAGGAAATGCTGGGATGAAAGTAATAGCCACAGATGGTTTACTCCCAGACTGTTTAATGGGAAGATTATGTGTTATGTCCAGTTTCATAATAGAGGGATACTCAGCCCACCTTTGCTGAAGGGGCTGTGTATAAAGTGCTGATGGGAGCACTGTGTTTCAGACAGTTATTTACTTCACTTGGTCCACTCAAGTATAAATAATCAAAATGATACATAAATTTAATTGCCAGTGTCTTGTAGTTATTTTTGAGGGACAGCCACAAATCTGAGATCTGGTATTTAACAAACAACCCCGGCTACCTCCTCAGACTAAACACATAGTGTGTTATCCAAGCTGTAATTTTATGAAAACAAAATGTCTTTCGAGAGAGAACAAGCTAGCACTATTGCTTGAAAAAATCACTTTAGGAAAAAGGCTTCCTTCCACCCAAGGAAGGTGGAAAAATGATTTGAACGCATTAGTCCCTCCTGCTAATCAGTGAGGTTATTCTTGGTTGTTGATGGCTTCTGAATACATACAAATATGTTTCCCCTACATTCTCTCTTTCAGTGAATAAATTCTTCTCCTAGGGGCAGAGCTCTATCTTCTTTAGCACTGAGTACTGTGAGCCAATGGGATTAAGTATCAAAAAAGTGACCGTACTAGATAGTCAAGTCCAGGGGATCTTCAAAGCCAAGATGATAAAAGCCCAAACTAGGGAAATGTTGTTCCTAGGACCATAGATTTAGAGCTGGGAGTCACCAAGTCCCCTCATTTACAGAAGAGAAAAAAACAAGGCACAGGCAAATTAAATGACTTAGCCTGACTCACACAACTAATGAGAGGTGCAGTGTGAATCCATGCCTGTCCTGACTGCAAATCCACTGCCCTTTTCAGTCTGCTAGCCCACACTGACTCTTCAGCCAGCCTACTTGTTTTCTATTTTAACCATAGTCATTTATTTTATTTCATTAGTCAAATCTATAGGATTATATTCTAGTGCTGGAATGTTAACTCAGAAGCTACTAAATCCAATCCCCTTATATTATGGCAGATTAGATTGTAAACTAGGGACAGTTAGATGGTGCAGTGGATAGAGTGGTGGCCCTGGAGTGAGGAAGACTCACCTTTGTGAGTTCAAATCTAGCCTCAGACATTTACTAGCTATGTGACTCTGCATAAGTCACCTAACCCTGTTCGCCTCAGTTCCTCATCTGTAAAATGACCTGGAGAAGGAAATGGCAAAGCACTACAGTATCCTTGCCAGTAAAACCCCAAATAGAGTCACCAAGCTGGAGAAGGAAATGGCAAAGCATTTCAGTATCTTTATCAAGGAAATCCCAAATAGGGTCACTGAGAGTTGGACAGAACTGAAACTACGGATTGTGAACGCTTCTATTAGATTGTAAACTCATTCATTAGATTGTAAACTCCTTGAGGTCAGGGACTATCTTTTGCCTTTTTTTGTATCTCCTATGCTTAGCACAGTACCTGGCACATAGTAGGTGCTTAATAACTGAGACTCAGGGAAGATACATAATCCATCTAACATCACACAAGTGGTTAAGTGTCAAAAATGGGATTCGAAACAAAGTATTTTGACTCAAGTTAATGTTGATTGTAGCAGGATACCTCCCTCATTCTGAATGAGCTTGGTGTTTATCCTTCAAATCTTTTGGAAGTTCTATTGTTGAGGTCAGATTTGGGAGAGCAGTTCGGGTGTGAAAGAATTCACTTAGATGACTTTCTCTTAACTAATGGGAGCTTTATTACATGAAAGTTTCAAAGGCCTGATTATCGAGAAGCTAATGAAAGGCCCTGATGTTTAGAAAGACCAGGCTTATATAGACAGAAAGCTGTACAGCCTGTAGGATGATGATGTAATTTTAAGGTTTCTTATGGGGGTTGAAGATTAGGAACAGGATAAGAAAGATGATTGCTGGGGCAGGTAGGTGGCACAGTGGATAGAGCACCAGCCCTGGATTCAGGAGGAGTTCAAATCTGGCCTCAGACACATAATACTTACTAGCTGTGTGACCCTGGCCAAGTCACTTAACCCCATTGCCTAACCCAAAAAAAAAAAAATGATTACTTGAAAATAAGGAAGAATTGTCATGACACAGGATGAGGAAGATGGATGACAGGATAAGGGATACAAAAGCAATTCTTTTGGTACAAGTTTTATGGTATTTCAAGATAAGAGGAAAAGGACTTTGGGACACCCTCAAGTTACAGGATAAGCTACAAATTAGCCCCAACCTGGGTGGGGGGGGCCTGGGAAAGCAACCCTCAATATTCTTTTTAGCCCTTAGGGAACCATATGCTGTATCCATATCACTACTTTTCCCAATTTTGGGTAATTCACTAAAATCATTTCATTCTTTGTATTTGTATCTCCAGTGATTAGCACAGTGCCTGGTGGACAGTAGTGGATAGCACTTAATAAATGCTGTTTCATCGATTGCTGACAATTTTGATGTACTTTTTTCACATTGGAAATATATATGTGTGTGTATGTGAGTGTGTATACATGCATACATATATGTGTATGTGTGTGTGTGTATGTGTGTGTGTGTATATGTATGTATGTATGTGTATACCCTAATTGTCTCTGCCGGAGTGCTATGGCTCTGTTGGGGTATTGAACGTGTTCCTCTAGAAATATAAGAGATACAATATTGACATAATGTTTTAAAACCTCAATATGAAAATTATAAAAGTATCCTATGTTGTGTTTGTTTTAGGCATAAAGGATAAGAGACAAGCCCCCTGTCTTAAATTTACTCCACCCCTACTTCCATCCATCTATCTGTCTCACTTTCCCTTTGTCTCAGAGCACTGGAAGTAATAGGGAAATATTTCATTGGCTCCATGAGTTTCATTGCACAATTCTGAACTTTAATGGATGGATGGGATGAAAATATTAGTCTTGACAAGCCCTGACATTTTCCTTTATTAGAAAATATTTTTTTAAATAGCTAAGAAACAGCACCACTAGCAAAACTATTTAATTTTGTAGACTATTACCCTGTGTTCTGGATGGCAAGGGATGAAACATAATATTTAGTATAAATTCCTAAGGCTGAATGAAGGCTTTGAATTTGAATGAGTATTCACATACCTCCCCAAAAATGTTGCACTCTCTTTGGCATGAACTTTGAGAAATGCCTCCTGCCAGTGTTTACGTGGTTGGGGTAGGCTTTTTGTTCATGATCAGATTATCCTATTTTCTCCCTACTGGATGGCTACTAAGTAGACATTTGGAAACAGTTCTCAGACAGCAGGAATAATTGAAGCCTGCACTTCAAGTGTTTCCGTGGTCAGTAATAATCAAAGTCTAAGCCCTGTTGTCAGTTTGAGAATTAGACTCAAAAGGGCACTACATCATAGCAAACTGTATGACAGAAGCCCAAAGTTGGTTTTCTTTGTTAAAATAATGACTGGAAATAACTGACTCTCCAATTCAAATAAATAGACCTCAGTGAGTTTCTGGAGATGGCTGCCATCAAATAACTAGGGTGGGAAAAACAAGGTTTTGCCCTAGGGCATTGAAATTTAAAGGGCAGCTAGATGGCTTGTTGGGTAAAGCACTGTTCCCTGGATTCAGGAAGACTCATCTTTGTGAGTTCAAATCCAGCTTCAGATGCTTACTAGCTATGTGACTGTGGGTTAAGTCACAACTTTGTTTGCCTCAGTTTCCTCATCTCCAAAATGAGCTGGAGAAGGAAGTGGCAAACCACTCCACAAGAAAACCCCAAATGGGGTCGTGAAGAGCAGGACGTGAATATTTTCAGTCTTTTAGCATCATAGGAACAACTGAGCTTAGTTATTAAGATTAATTAGCTAAAATAGAAGCTGCTAAGTAGTACAAACTTCCTCTACCTGGCAGCCCTTACTACATTTGAGCTCCTTTCTCATTCCCTCTTTTCTGTTACTTTCTCAAGGGAAGTTTTGTGCTACTTGCCCCAGGAGGAAAAATTACTAGTTACCACTCTGCTTGCCAGTTTAAAAATGTGAAATGGGTATTTAGCTCAAGATGCAAAGTCTGAAAGAAACTGTCTCTTGGGATCAGGAAAAGTGGTGCCTTACAATTATGAATGAATGGGTGGAAAAGGGGTGGACATGAATGACTTGTTACCATTAACAAAGATTGGCTGGGGTGGAGGGGTGGAATCATGGCCGGCAATAGGATACTTGACCTGTTTCTACATAATGGGACAAAGAGGAAGGTAGCTGGGTAGATGAGAATTACTAGAGAGCTTGAAGGAAGACAACACACATATTTATTGACTTGGAGGCCACGGTGGTGAGTCAATAGATTGACCTGACCAGTCAGCCACTGTGAGGTATTTATTTGTTGGGTACCCAGTGATATGCAAACAGGTATTGATCCTAGATCATATTGCTCATTTTATCCACATACACTTCTGTGGTAGCCCTGCAAACACTGATGGGTCCTCCCAAATCTGGAACCACTGGGCAAGGTTGAAGGGAGGATGGGTGGGGAGTCTGGGAAGTGGGGAGGAAAGAGCATAATCAACAAATTCCACATCACAAACTGAAATTATACTTTAACAGAGAATTCATTTGCTAAATCAAAGTAAGGGACAGAATGATATCTACAAAAATTATTTGTTCCCAATTCAACTAATATGACATTGGCTTATGGCAGCTAAGTTGTGAAGAGGATAGAGTGCCTGGCCTGGAGTGTCATCATTATGAGTCCAAATCTGGCCTCAGACACTTCTAGCTGGGAGACCCTGGGCAAGTCAAAACCCTGTTTGCCTCAGTTTTCTCATCTGTAAAATGATCTGGAGAAAGAAATAAAAGAAAAATCACTCCAGTATCTTGGCCAAGAAAACCCCAAATGGGGTCATAAAGAGTCAGACAAGACTGAAAAATGACTGAACAACATTCGACTAATGCTATCTGCTTCCTTATTTGGTGTGCAGACTGTTGATCCTGTCTCCAACCTTCCACACAGTGACAGCTGGAAGTATTTTTTCACTTTTACAATTTTAAGAAAGTTTCTTACTGTGCCTTTGGTTTCCTGCCCATGTTTGTTTTTGCACCTCTTTTGTGCCTCTCAGCAACCCCTGAGTTCTTCGAGCCAAGGCCAGAATAGAGTCTTGAAGGCAAGTTCCAAATGCCTATGGATGCCAAATTTCAAACAGAAGAGGCATCTCTGCTAAGTGCCTGCAGACAAAAATGGTGATTTCTTGAGGATGTGACATTTGAAATAATTTAGAGTCTTTGCTTAGAGATAAGCCACCTGTTGTAGAAGAAAAGAAGAGGTGGAAGGGTCAGAGAGCCTGGAGAAATGCTGTAAATTTTATCCTCCATCCACTTGCATGATTCCTGGGAGTAGCCAATAGCTTTCAATCACCATCTGGTAGGTTGTGTGTTTTAGGAGGTAGAAAAGAATAGAACTGAAGGAAAGCAGCTAAGAGTCCAAAAAGAAATAATGATATATTTTCTTACTGGTTACTTACTTATCATGGAATATTGGCATAATAGAAATGACAAAATGAAAAATGGGCAAGGGAAAACCTAAAAAGATGGATATTTCTTGTTCTCAGCCTTTATTAGAGTACACTCTTCTTTTGGAATTTAATATTTTAGAAGACTTAAAAGATGTGCTTTCTTTTATTGATTCTTTTGCGATAATTTTTTTTTCTTTTACCATGGACTTAATCACCAACAACACAATCTTCACAGTATACAAAGAATATATATTAAATATTAGCTAGATAGAGATAGATAGATAAACATCTATCTATCTGTCTAGAGAGAGAGAAAGAAAATCTAACAAGGTAATCACAAAATTGCTTTCCTTATTTGTTTCTCCCAAACTTATTTTTGGCTTATCCTCATTTTACAGATGAGGAAACTGAGGCAAACAGCAGTTAAGTGACTTTCCCAAGATCACACAGACAGTAAGTGTCTGAGGCCACATTTGGCCTCAGCTCTTCTTGAATCCAGGCCCATGGTTCTATCTACTGCACTGCTTAGCTGCTTCTGCATATCTCCCCCTAAACCACTGCTCTATTTTGATGATTCTATTAATTATTTTATTGGCCTACTTTCTGACTTTTATCAATATTGTAAAATAAAAGCGTGACCACACCCCCATACACCTGAGGTGCATACTCAGCATTCCTTTGAATGAGATTCCAAGCAAGCAAAACCTGAAATGTAGCTCTTTTGCTTCCAACATCCTGATAGTCATTTCTATGGTCCACAGCCCTTCACACCTGAAGTATTGCAAAAGCCAATTAATAAACTTTTCCTGTCCCCTTTCCACACTAGTCTGCCCATAGCAGAAAGAATTCATTATCTGTACAATATTGTCTCATCAGGTGCCTATAATGGCTCCCAAATGCACTTCAATTCAAATGCAACTACCTAATCAGGACTTCTGACTCTTCACTTGTTGATACCCACCTTATCTAACTGCCAGGCTCTCTACCTCTCACTCCCATATATTTTATGTTCCAGTTATGCATACAAGCTATCTACCACCCATGACTTGCTTGCATTCAACCATCCCTATTCCATTGCCCTTCCCATTCCTCACTGATGCCACATCCTTTCTGCTCCCTTAATACCAAATTGCATGTTCTTGCTTCCAAAATTACTTGAGACTCACCTTCTTAGTGAAAGTATTCCTAAAGTAGTGAAAGTATTAGTGAAAATTAGTGAAAGTATTCACCAACCCAAATAACAGTCCAATCTATGCCATCATCCTGCCAACTCCCTTAGAGCAGTATGGTGCTCTCAGTAGTGAGTAGTCAGTCAAAAGTATTTATGATTTCACCATCTTTGTTTTAATTTGGTTTGCACATTACAAGTTTTTCAAGGGTAAGAATTGGGGCTTCTTTTTCTTCTATGGTTCCTGTTGGCACTAGAGACACAGTGGGCATTTCTAGACCTGCTGTTGGCTAACTAGTTTCTCTTTAGAAATCCAAGTACACCTCATGGCAGGGTTAGCTAGTTCCACAGAACAGCAGGATGTTGGTTTAGTAGCCTATGAGGGAAGCATGTTTATAATAGTAACAATAATAATAAATAATTATGAATAATAATAGCTAACATCTAAAGAAAGCTTTAAAGATGGCAAAGTACTTTATGTACATTATCTCATTTGCTCCTTGTAACAACCCAGTGATGGGGGTACTCTTATTATCCCAGTTTTCTGAGGCACAGAGAATGTAAGTGCCTTGCCCAGTTCCACACAGCTAGTAAATATCAGTGATGTTGTTGTAATGTTAGGAAGACTTTTCCTAACCCCAGATCCAACAGCATCCAATAAGCCATGCTGCTTCTCATAGTTTTCTGTGGGCCAAAGGGCAGGAAAGCTATAATCCATCAGGCCTGGGAACTCTAACCTGGAAAATCATCTTTGCAGAGTTAGTTTTACCTTGCATGCGCTCCTTTTTCAAAAGGTAAGTACATTTGTACCATGAATTATTTATATGATTATGGACTATCCTTCATATACAAAGATACTGCTGTTCAGCATCAAGATGGTGAAGTGGATAGGGTCAAGTCAGAGAAAACTTAATGCAAATTCAACCTCAGACATTTACTAGACATGTAACTGGGCAAATCACAAAACCTTTGTCTGCCTCAGTTTTCTTAACTGTAAAATGGGGATAATAATAGCACCCATCTCCCAGATTTTTTGTGAGGATCAAGTGATACTTGTAAAGGCTTAGCACATTTCCTTACATATAGTAGGGTACTTCGTAAATGATTGTTCCCTCCCTCTTATAATCAATTAGGCATGTACTTAGATAGATGCATTCTTTCTACTCTAAGATGCATTCTAAGGTTTCCTCTCTAAAGCTACCTTTCATCTACTCTATATTTATGTCATATGTACCAATTATTTCTATGCTGCCTAACCCCCTAGAATGTAAGTTAGTTGAGGACAGAGACTGTTTTCACTTTTTCTTTGAATCTTCAATGCTTAGCACATTGTCTGGCAAATAGTGAATGCTTAAAAAATACTTTTTGATTCATTGATTGATACACACATATCCTCTTACTTTCCTAGTCCCCATCTCTCATGACTAAAGGAATGCCTTAGCAGAGTGGTTGGATGGGGTTAAGGATGCATAGACCATTAGAACAGAGTGAAACTCACTGGCCTCAGACTAGGGTTCAAGATTGTGACATGGGCTCGTTAATATTGAGCCAGATGCACACCTGCAAATCCCAGAGGGCTTTGGAAGTGTAACACATACACCCACATTTTCTCAGAGATGGTCATTATGTACACATGAAACGAATCCCTAGTTATTAGGTGCTTTGAGCTAAAGGAAACCATTGAGTCTAAATAAGGCTCAAAAGCAACCACATATAAAACAAATGGTTAAATGATTAACCCAGCAAGGCCAGAAGAGGTTTTCTAGAAGGAAAGAAGAAAGCTGTGGAGGCCCACAGAAATATCAGAAAAGGTAGGCAGTAATGAAAACATTTATTGGGAGGAGAGGAGTTAAAAGATAATCATGGGGATAGATATCTCATATCCCATTCAAAGAGAAGAGGAGTGATAGTTATTGGGATTCTGTGGGTTGTGTTATTGGAGAAAAAAAACTACCAAGTAGTATTTTGATGATGGTGAAAAAGTGGTATACAATCCACCTCCCATGAAACCAGTCACTTTTTCAGGCTTGATAATTATGGTTCTCATTTCAAGGCAGCTGAAATAATAATCAAGTAGAGACTTTGCAGCCAAATCATATTAATAAATAATTTTCCTCTTAAACAAGTTGACTCCAGTTGGCACTTGATGACTTTTGTTCAATATACATGGCCTTTCAGAGTCCCATGAGTGTTTTTATGATAAATTATAAAAAAGGAAGAGAATATAGTCTAGACTGGAAGCCAGGAATCCTGTGTTTGCCTAGTTCCTCGGCAAATGCTCTGTGTGACCAGACATTGAAATGATGTCATCTGCCTCAGATGTAAAGTGAGGACAGAATCTTAACTTCAAAAGTGTTTTGAAGTTCCTAAAGTAAATGGCATTATCTACAATTGGGGTAGTCTATGATAGGCTTGATAAAAGGATTTGTTCTGTGATGTTTGGATTCATTCAAAGGGTCGCACTCGAGGACCTAGAGGGCCACATGTGACCTTGAGGCCATAGGTTCCCCACCCTTAGATACCATTAAATGGTACCCAACACAATTGCTGGTGAGTGGCACTCCAATACTTCTCATCATATCCACCCTATGCTTTACTTCTCTTATGCTCTCATTCCTTTCTCCCCACCCCTTTTTTTTTCCATTTTTTTCCCCCTTTCTCCTTGCCTAAGTCTTAGGCTAATCCCCATGGCTTAATGGTGTCTTTTTTGGCTAATGAGGTTGTTGATCAGAGTTGTAACTAGGATAGGGCAATCAAAGATTTGTCTGAAGAATCCTGGAATTTAGAGGGCAGTGAATTTAATGAGCTTGTGACAATAGCCAACTTTCTTCTTCAAGGGCTTAGGGGTAGGACCTAAGAAATGACATATTCGAGGGTGATGGTAGGAATGATAGGACCCCAGTACTGCCTCTCCACATGTTCTCAGTCATGCTTCTTTGATACCTGCACTAACATTCCTAGCTATTCAGGTTAATCTATTTTTCTTACCGTACTTCCAGCCCTGCCTCCCTACCAGGATCTGAAAAAGCCAGAGCCAGGAATTCCCTTTTACTTCAGATATGTCATAGTCCTAACACTCTGAGAAACTCTCATGGAAGTAGAATCTAAGTAAGGACATTGGAAATATGCATAGTAAGTGGACTCTGAATCTTTAAATCTCTAAGCTAGGCACACATAATGTACCTGCATATGGAAACAGGGTAGGGAAAGTGTAGGTCTCGCTCAACAAATGATAGACTGTTACTCTGAACTTTTCCCTTCTGTATAGGTTTCAGTGAGGCATGAGAGGCTGTGAAAGGACTTGTTAGCAAGATTCAATAGTTAAAATCAAAAGCTACCACATAGTCCCCACTATTAAGCTTTTCTCTATCCTTTCTCTTGGCCTAGTACCAGTGTGCTCCCCACATTCCCCTGCCTCTCTCCCCTGCATAAGCACACATAAACCATTTCTTGTACCAAGTAGGAAAATTTTTAGATGTAGCTTTGATGCTAATTCTTAATATATAGTCAGTATTTGGGGGATACAGAGTTGCCATTTATTAAGTCAAGCATTTATTAAGGGTTCACTATGTGCCAGCACTGTGCTGAATTTAGGAATACAGATAGAAATTTTAAAAGTCCCTTCCTTTATGGAGTTTACATTCTAATAAGGGCAGACAACACATAAAAGGTATATGAAAGTGGGGAGATGGGAAGTAAGGGGAGTGGGAATAAGCATTTAGATAGTCTTTATTATTTCCAGGTACTGTACTAAGCAGGAAGGGAATAATCATTTACATAGTTGTTTTGTTCCAGGCACTGTGCTAAATACAAATACTACAGATATGATCTTGTTTGATCCTCAAAACAATCCTAGGTATTAGATACTGCCATTGCCCCCATTTTACAGATGAGGGAACTGAGACAAACAGAGGTTAAGTGACTTTCCTAGGATCACATAGTTGGGAAGTGTCTGAGACTGGATGTGAACTCAAGTCTTCCTGACTTCAGGCCTAGAACTCTATCCATTGTACCAATAATGTACCTTTACCGAAAAGGGAGAAGGTACCAACATGTAAACATAGTGGGGAAAAAAGGTTTAAAGACTTTTTTCTATTCAGGAATGGAGCCTGGAAAGAAATGAAGGAATAAATGTGGCTGGAGTGGACTTTTCCTTAAAATGGAGGTTCCATGAGAAACTGACCTATAAGAAGAAGGGGCCACAGGGGTGAAGGAATCTTACACAGTGAAAAAGCTATTGGATTATGGTGGCAAAGTCATTATACAAAAGAAGGTAAGACCTCAACAAATGTGACTATTCTAAACATGCACCTATCTATTCTCCTGCTGAGAATTCTACCATTGATATTATCCAGATAGTCACAATTATATCCCATTCTCCATGCCACAAATTTTCCAAAGTATGAGCAATAGAATGCTTAAAAAAAAGTATTGCTTACATTGTACAAAATCGCTACATGTTTACATCTCACCATTCAACCTAGAGTTCTATTTCACCAAAGAAATACAAGAGGAGAGATGAATGGGAATCATTTGACCATGATGAATTAATCTGGACCCAGACTTCACAGGTCTTAGGGTACTTGCATTGTTGGCATTATCATCTTCCCAGCATCCTTCACAGGCTTTAAAGACCCTCCATTTCACAGAGGCTGAGTCAAGATGAGGGCATTAGTAATATGTTATATGGAGGGAACTCCAGACAACATCAGCCCTATGTTTAGTGAGGTGGTGGGTAAGGGATAGTTCAGCAGACTTGTTGAAAGAGGGTGGATCCTATTTGTAACAGGATGCAGAGGCTAATGTTCAACAGTGGTTTGCTGGTGTAAACAAGTGGGTAATTTTCCATGCTACTCCACTTGTAGTGATTGATGCACTGAAAAAGGCCTCCAGATTCCATCTTTTAGTAATGGTTACTCACATGCAGATGAGCTCATCCATTGATGGAACCAGTCAAGCACACCAAACTACCATTCAATCTGCTCTCTGGATGACGTATTTTGATTTTTGAGACTTAAGTATTAAAATGTGCTCACAGTTCCCTCAGGGACTAAACTATTTTAAATTTGAATCTATTCTCACCAACACCAACCATAAGTTTGCTGTGAGTCATCTTCAGGACACATGGTATCCAGCAAATTTGCCATTCTTTGAAAAGAGACCCACAGACCGCTTTTCTCCAGCTCTGAGGATTTTCTCTCTAGTGCTAGCAGGGCAACCTCCACATAGTATGTATTTAATATTTGATCAGCTTGTGATGCTCTATTTCATAACGTGGCATTTCTACTACTTGAAACTTGAGCCTAAGAATATGAAATGTAAAGAGAAGCAAGAGACCTTTCTGGAAAGATTGTTAAATGTTATAAGAAGGAACCGAGCAAACGTTTCACACATGATAGGGCCTAATATTTCCTTAGTCTAAAATATTTATCAGTCAAGTTTTCAGTTCATTCTTTCATTCCACACATATTTATTAATTAATTGTCAACTTTGGAACAGGTACTGGGGATTCAGAGTCCAAATAAAAGAAACAAAAGAGATTACTTTTTATTGGAAGAAAAAACAAGTACAAATAAGTAAGTGAAAATATGGATAAAGTAAATTCTAAGTGATTTCTGCAGGAAGTGGGGTAGGGGACCAGCAACTGAAAGGTTTTATGAGGCTATAGATTTCACAACTGAACTTTTAAATTATTTAGGGCAGGGCTTCTTACCTTTTTTGCGGCATGAATTCCTTTGGATATCTGGTAAAGCCTATGGACCCTTCTCAGAAAAATGTATTTAAATACATAAAATATATAGAATTTTTAAAAAAAAACAATTAAATTCAAATATAATTATTAAATGATTTTTTAAAACCAGCGCATAAAGTCTAGGTTAAGAATCCCTGACTAAGTGGGATTGATCAAAGCTATCTAGGATTTCTTATGATTTCCATTTTAATGCAGAAATGTCCATCAGAGCAGGCTTCTGAAATGAAGGAAACTAGCGTTTCCCAAGGAAAATACAATAACACAATTCCTATGTTGACTCCACCCAATTCCAGTTCTAAATCCAAATTCAACATTTGTTCAACTTTAAAATGTTGATGGCAGGCCCATTTGTAGTCACTTGCTCTGGAGAACTGCATTTACAGAGCAAAGTATAAACCTTAGACTATGAATTAAAACAAAACAATCAAAAATCCCTCTAGAAACAATCTGACTCATTACTGCCTTAGAAGTGAATAAAAAAGCTAGACAAGTAATCTACTCCATCCCATCTCCCTTTTTATTCAAGACCACACCTAAATCAGCTCACAATAAAGATAAAATATCCTAAATATAAGAATTACAAACATAATGTTATCTTAAAAATATCTGCACATATGTGTGTATATATACATATATATATAAACAAATACATAATACATATACATATGTTTATGTGTGTATATGCATATATATGTGTGTACGGATGGATGGATATAGCCTAGGACAATTTCTTTGGGCATCAGAACCTCTCATCCTATGAAACAGTATGGAACCACAACTTTCTACAAAAAAAAATGAGCTTCTCACCCTTGTCTACTTCTTAACCTCATATATGTCTTCTTTTGGGTGTGTGCGTATGTGTGTGTGTGTGTATACTTACCTAATAACAAATAAATTAACAACAAATTTTCAGTAGTATATTTTTACAATATTATATCAGACATCTACTACTACTACTACTAATTATATTATTATTATTCATTGTATTTTCAATTAGACTTCTGATTTCATCAGTGTGGGGAACTACTAGTACCCAAACTTTCCACTGGTACAAATTAGCAACTGACCTGTAACGTTTATTCCTGGAAAGTTATTTGGGTTGCTGAGGGGTTAAGTGATTTGTCCTTGTCACACTACCAGTACTGTATGTATTCAAGGCAGGACTTGAACCCAGGGTTTTCTAACTCTAAAGCTGGGCTGCTATCCACTCCACCATATTGGCCTCTCAGTAATAGCAATAACTAGAAGCAAGATGGCACAGTGGATAGAGGGCTGGTCTTAGAGTCAAGAGGACCTGAGCTCAAATCCAACCTCAAAAACTTACTGGCTGTGTGACCTTGGACAAGTCATTTAATCCTGTTTACCTCAATTTCCTCATCTATAAAATGAGGACACACTAGAGAGGGAAATGGCAAATCATTTCAATATTTTTGCAAGAAAAATCCAAATGGGATCACAAAAAGTTGAACATGACTGATTGACAATAATAACAGCAGAACTTTTATTTTCAAATTCCATTTGAAAAGGAAAGAGAAGTTACAGCTGAAAAGCCAAACTGCATTGATGATAGCAAATATCTTCAGTTATAGATCTAAAGAAATACAAATGAAGGTGTTCAGTCATTTAAACGACTGACATGTAGAGGAAGAATTAGCTTTATTCTGCTTAGCCCCCAGAAAGCCGAAGCAGGAACAGTGGGTGGGAGTTACAAAGAGGTGAGTTTAGAGGTAAATTAGACTAAATGTCAAGGGGAAAAAAAACCCTCCTAACAATTACAGCTATTCAAAAGTGGAATGGATTGCTTCCAAGGGTAGTAGGTGGCTGCTCCTGGGATAACTTCAAGCAGAGATTGGACAATCCTTTCTAGGGTATGTTCTAGTAGGGGATCCCTTTCCTGTTTGGTTTGGAAAATATGGCAGGTTCCTTCCAGTCCTCAAATTCTGTAATTCTGTCAAGGAAATCTAGGGCTCATTTGCTCATGGAAGGCTTCACTCTGCAATATAAAATGGTATTTGAAGAATCTGACATCAATTTTTCAATTAAGAGGCTGTCAGGGCCAGAAGAGTAGGACCTCCTCCCAGACTATAGGCAACTTCAAAGAGTTGATTGACATAGAGAGAAAAAGCCTTCAGGAGCAAGGAATATCATCAAACTTCTGTCCAATTTGAGTCAAAGCACACAGGAAGGACTGCATAGAATGAAATCCAGGCTGTTTGAGCCCTAGGATTTCATTTTATTTTAAAGAGTTACTTGGACATTCTGCTCATTATATTAGAGGTGCTGTCAAGTCTCCAGAGAGGTATGAGGTGTTCCACGAATCTCTATCTCCAGGGTTCAGATTTGCTTACAAGAGACAAATCAGAGACAACGTTAAGCAAAACTGTGAAGTCTTGGCTTCAATGCCTCCTAATCCCCTTTCCAGGGCAGCTGAGTGACTCAGTGAATAATAGGGTGCCAGGAGTAGAGTCAGAAAGACTCATCTTCATGAGTTTAAATCTGGCCTCAGACACTTCTTAGCTGTGTGACTCTAGGGCAAGCCACTTAACACTGTTTGCCTCAGTTTCCTCATTTGTAAAATGAACTGGAGAAGGAAACGGCAAACTACTCCAGTATCTTTGCCAAGGAAACCCCAAATGGGGTCACAAAGAGTCAGACAGGAGTGAACAATAGCAACATCTCCTTTCCCCACTTTCTGGTTTGTGTCTTCATCAGAACTTTGCTCCCCTAGAGGAGCTGTAACTTTGTTGTCCCATGTAGGTCTCTCCTCCCCAAGCAGTCAGCAAATCCTCTAACTTGTATGTTCTTATTGCAATGAGTCATAATAGTAACAACTATAGTTTACATATGGACACCATGTTTAGAGTTTGAAAAATGCAAGGCATATTATCTTGGCTGCCATGGAAAAGGTGCTGGATTTGGACTGAAAGAACTCAGTAAGTCAGTTAAATAGCATTCATTAAGTGCCTGCTATGTACTAGGCACTATGCTAAGTGCTGAAGATTAAAAAAAAAAAAGCAAAAACATAGTTCTTGTCCTCAAGGAGTTTACTTTCTAAGGGGGAGATAACTTGTGAACAACTATTTTGTGCATACACAAAATATACAGAATTGACATAAGATTCAAATTGTACCTCTGCTACTTACCTGCTCAGCTGTCGGCAAATCACTCCCCTGTCTCAGCTTTATTTTCTCGTTCTGTTCAATAATAACAGCTAACATTTATATAGCACTTACTATGTGCCAGACACCGTGCTAAGAGTTTTATAATTATCATTTCATTTGATCCTCACAACAACCCTGTGAGGTGGGTGCTATTATTATCCCCATTTTACAGATAAGGAAACTGAGGCAAATGTAGGTTAAGCAACTTGCCTAAGGTCACATAATTAGTAAGTGTCTGAGGCCAGATTTGAACTCAGATTTTCCTGACTTCAGGCTCAGTGTTTTATCCATTGCAACAGCTAGCTGCTGTTTAATGAGGGTTGACTAACTCTCTAAAGGCCCTTCTTGCTCCAAATCTATGATCCACTTTTCTGAACCCTGTGAGGCTTACAGAGAGAGTTTCAGGGGTAGGTGGTCTTGAAATCTGAAGACCTGAATTCAAATGTGAATTTTGGCATTTACTAGCATTATGGCCACGGGTGTGAGCAGAATGGGCTAGTGGATAGAGAACAGGCCAATTAGTTAGGAAGACCTGGATTCAATTCCTACTTCCAACATATATTGGCTATGGGACTTCTGGCAAGTCACATATAATTAGTGTGTCAGGTAATTTTCTAAGAGTTACCTACAAATCATAGAGAGAGAGGATGGGGGGGGTGCTAAAAGGAGAAGAAGGAAGGGGGAGGAGGAGGAGGAAGAAAGGCTGAAGACAAATCACTTAACTTATGAAAGTCTTGATATCCTTATCAATAAAATACACTTTGTAAACCTTTAAGTACTATATCAATATTAGCTATTCTTACCGTATTTGTTGAAATCAGTGATCAGGTGTTAATTACTTGCGGACCCCTTCAACTTTATACATAGTTGGGGTTCAAAATTTTTACTAAATGAATAGACTTTCTCCCAAATCTGAACTTAGCAGTCCTTTCTACCTACCTCTTCAAACATGTTTTCTGCTACCTAATGTGACACCAAGTAACCTGAAAATTAATCCTTGTTTAGACAACTCAACAAACATTTTTCAAAAGCCTGGAGCAGTTAATGGGTCTTGATGTGCTAATGAGGAAAAGGTTAATCTCCCTCACTTCTCAAATGGCAGGTAATAATAATAGCTTCAAGGATTGCAAAACGTTATACAAATATTATGTCATTTTATTCTCAAACAACCTTAGGAGGTAGTTGCTATTATTATTTCCATTTTATAGATGAAGAAACTGAGGTTAACAGAATTTGCCCAGAGTCACATAGCTAGTAAATGACCCCAATGGGATTTGAACTCAGGCCTTCTAGATTTTAGATCCACTGTTCCATCTAACTGCGTTTTGGTAGAGATGGTAATAAATGTTCCTTGAACTGAATTAATAATGTCCTACCAGAGACGGAGTCCTTGTCTGCTGTCTGTGGAAACAAAGGATACCAATGGTGGGAACTACAGATGAGGATAGGATCATATCTAGCACACTGGGATGGTTTTCGTCCTCAGATCCTACCATGCAGATGGCTGCCTTATTTTGTCTCTATATGTGCATAGCCTTGGTTCTCAGTTAAAGAACATTTCAGACTGAAATGGGACATGGACTTCTGACAAATTTCTAGAACCGATTATCACAGATAGTTTGTGAGCACTTTAAAAAAGAGCAAGCATGGATATGTTATGAGCAAGTCATGCTAGACTAAGATAATTTTCTTTTGTGATCCAGTTTCTAGAGGGTTATTGTGCTGCAGGAGAAATAGCATTGGGTTTAATGTAGGAAGATGTGAGGTTGAATTCCAGCCTTGCTACTTAATGCCTGACCTTAGGAAAATGATATAACTGACCTGGGCCTCAGTTTCCCTATCTATAGAATAAGGGAGTTGGCCTAGACTAGATCTCTGAGATTGCTTCCCGTTCTAAATCTAGAATCTTATAAACTAGGACCAGTTTTCTTTTTATAAGACATAGGATTGTCTGAAAATGGAATTGCTAGGAAGTGAGTCTCTTATCATTGGAGATATTTGAGTAGAAGACGGATGGACGATCACTTGTTAGGGATGTTGTAGAAAGGGTTCATGCTTCAATTAATCAATCAATACACATTTATTGTTGTTCAGTTGGTGTTAGTTGTGTCCTATGCTTTGTGACCCCTTTACGGGTCTTCTGGGCAAAGATACTGGAATGGTTTGCCATTTCCTCATCCAGCTCATTTTACAGATGAGGAAACTGAGGCAAACAGCATTAAATGACTTGCCTAGAATCACATAACTAGTAAGTGACTGAGGCTGGATTTGGACCCAAATCTTCCTGACTCCAGGCCCTGAATTGCCCAAGCATTTATTAAGCCCCTACTATGTACCTGGAATTTTGCTAAGCACTGGAGAAACAAACCAGAGTTATGCAAAATAATTGTTGTTGTTGTTTGTCCTTCATTCTTGAAGAGGACTGTGGCATCAGGAAGGTGATGCCATGGATTGGATTTAAGTGAGGGAGGCTGCTCAAAGTCACCAGCTCCTCAAGAGCCATCTGGGTCCAGTGTCGAGATATAGATCAGGATAACTGGAGATGGCCCTGGATTCAGTGGGAGACCTTGGCCTTTTTAAGCTAAGGTCTTTCTCAGGTCTCAGTTTGACTGAGGCAACACCCATTCAGTGATTTAAGCTAGGTAAGGCACTGGCAAAGAAAGGCCTCTTCTACCTAGTTTAAAAAAAAAAAAATCAATCTGGGAGGGGAAGGATTTCTGGCCAAAACAGAAACAGTTGCTATTTACATTCATTCTGAGCCATCAGGGCCCAAACAAGCCAGAGTTATGCAAAGTTGAATTTGACTAAAGAATTTCCTACTCCAAGAATCCGGCAGTCTATGTTGCTGTGAGTTAAAATCTAAAATTTTGTAACTTCCAATAAGTGATCCTAGTTTTACCCTCTAAAGTTACATAGAGAATGAGGTGGTGCAGGGGAGAAGGAGGATTATGTCTCCCATAAATTGGGGAAATGAGTCTGTTTGTATATTTGTGATTATGCCTTTCGAAGTAAATTTTCCATTGTATAAGTTCTACCAGTGTTAACTGGATGTGGCTAGATTTGTAAATGTTTGTTTGCCTATTGGCTTCTCTATTAGGTTGTAAGGTCCTTGAGATCAGGGACTGTCTTTTTTGCTCCCAGGCTTAGCACATTGTCTGGAACATAGTAGGTGCTTAATAAATGTTTATTGATTGATTATTGAATAAACTGAATCCCTTTTCTGCATAACAACTTCCCTTTCTAAGTATTAACAAACCACCCATTTTATAATCTCTATTTGGCCTTTTTATTTTATTTTTTTTAAACCTATGCTTGCTAACAGTAGTTTGCAGAACCCATCTTTTTTTCTTTCAGAAAATCAGTAAGGCATTTACTCATCTTTAGGCCTCTGGTACCTCTCTTACTCTCCACCATTCTTCAAGGATCAATGACAGAAATTCAGTGATCTGGGGTGTGTGGGTGGTGAAATGGATAGAGTACAGGCCCTGGATTCAGGAGGACCTGAGTTCTGATCCGGCCTCAGGCACATAACACTTACTAGCTGTGTGACCTTGGGCAAGTCACTTAACCCCATTGACTAGCCAAAGAAAAAGAAATTCAGTGATCAGAGCTAAAATTCCTTTCAGTATCCAGGAAATGTAATTAACTTGGGATAAGACACTTAAACTTAACTAGGGTTGCCAGGTGTTACTATAGCCTCATGTATTTTGGGCTCCACTTTCTTCTTAGCCATGTTTTTCTCCCTACCCTTTCTAGGACAGAGATCATTCTCCTTTGCAGAGAAGACAAATAAAAAAGAAGTTAAGTAGTTTTTACCTATTCTGTCTTTCCTTAACATTACATGGTCTACCTCCAGAACTGGTTCCAAAGCTTTCCTTATTCCTCTTTCCCCAAATATATCTAAAAAACAAATCTCTAAAGACCTTTTCTGAACTGGATCACAAGGACGCTCTTTCTGATGACTCCACTTTTTCAGAACTAGAATTGACCAACTGACAAAGTAATAAATTCCCTATCTTCAGAAGAAGTCCATACAGAATTATGAGGGAAAACAATGGGCTAGGAATAAAAGCAAATCTGGGTTCAAGTTTTGGCTTCAGGTCTTACTAGTTACCAAACTGAGACAAATCATTTAATAAAATCTCCAAGCCTCAGTATCTTGATCTGATGGGGTCATGATGGAACATGACTGAAGAATGACTTAACAACAAAAACCTCTCAGGATTGTTTGAAAATACAGTGAGATAATTTTTGGAAAGTACTTTGCAAACTTTAAAGCACTATATAAATGCTACCCATCATTTAGCCCAAGGTCACAGTTTGTCAGAAATGCTGTAAATAAAATTCCTTTACTGAATAGGAGTTTTCCTGGAATTAGCTTGATGGAGCAGCGGATACAGCTCTGATGCTAGTCAGGAAAACGAGAGTTCAAATCCAGCCTCACACACTTATTATCTGTGTGATCATGGGCTAGTTACTTATCTTCTATGAAATGGGAATAATAGCCTCTACCGCCCAGGCTTGCTATGAGGATCAAATGAGAAAATATTTATAAAAGTGCTTAGCAAAATGCCTGACACATTAGATAGATAGATCTAGAAAAAGAGAGATAAAGATATATACACATGCATATTAAATATATAATATATACATATACATGTATAATATGTAGCATAAATGCTTATATAACATTCATATGGTACCTATTATGTGCCCCCTTCTTCTTCCCCTCCTTATAGCTCTATGATCACAAGAACAGATGTGATCAGAAGAGACCATAGGAAAGAGGAAATTTGTACTATTAAATGATTGCTTCTTTATGAAAGCTGAACCTTTGTCTTTTCTGTTAGATTATTGACTCAGTTGAATCCTCACATCATTTCCATCTCCCCAAAGTGGCCAGCTACCATACCCCTGGCACCCTCTTAAAGAGTTAATCACTATAGCTGAAGAATGGGAAACAAAGCCCAATTCAGTTTGGCCTCAGATGTGAATTCTTATTGCTTAGGCCAGAATTCACCTTATAAAACAATCATGGGTATGTACAAAGAAAAAGAAGGGGAAAAATGCATGGTGAGACAAGAGAAGATAAGGTTAAGTACGTACAAGCAGCTTCTGTTTTGAGACACTTGTATAGTACCCCATAATTCTTTTCTTTTATAGAACTTTTCCACCTAACTAACTACTCCCCTCTGGACAAGATCAACAATATTATGAAGCAAAACTCCAGTGAAAATACTTTCTCCATCCCCAGGCAACCTTGTTCCCTGTAGTGAAGGCAAATGAGTCTTGTGCATAGTCGGACCTAGGAATATTTCAGGTTTAGTCCAAGAGCGTTTGAAAGTAGAGGGAGATGGTGTCAATGGTTCATCATCACGAACGAAGTCTTAAGTACCTAGGAAACACAGTATATATAATGTTAGACTTAGAATCAGGAAGATGAGTTCAAATCCTCACTCATTCATTTACTAGCTGTGTTGTATGAATCTGGACAAGTCTCTTAACTTCTGTCAGCCTCAGTTTCCTTATCTATAAAATGGGGATCTCCCAGGTCATGTTGAGGATATATGGAAAGCACACTTATGAGTTAAGTATCTAGAATGTGGCTACTGCCTCCCCATAAGGCCCGCTATCAACTACCTTCAATCACCTGCATAATCAAGGTTATTAAAATTTTTATTTCCACTTACATATAACTTATTTTCAATTTTGACCTTGTTTCATTTAACCAATTAACATTAATGAGCTTTTACAAAGTGATATTTCCTAAGAAGATATAGCAAAATCAGAAGGACAAATCCATCCCCAGAATGGGGATCCAGCAATACCACTTCTAGGTCTGTATTCCAAAGAGATCATAAAAAAGGGAAAAGGACCCACATGTACAAAAATATTTATAGTAGCTCTTTTTGTGGTGGCCAAGAACTGGAAATTGAGGGGATGCCCATCAATTGGGGAATGACTGAACAAGTTATGGTATATGGATGTAATGGAATACTACTGTTCCATAAGAAATGATAAGCAGGCAGACTTCAGAAAAACCTGAAAAAACTTACATGAACTGATGCTGAGTGAAGTGAGCAGAACCAGGAAATCATTACACACAGAAACAGCAACACTGCATGATGACCAACTTTGACAGACTTAGCTCTTCTCAGCAATGCAATGATCTAAGACAATTCCAAAAGACTCATGATGGAAAATGCTATCCACATCCAGAGAAAGAACTCTGGAGTCTGAATGCATATCAAAGCATACTATTTTTTCCTTTTTTCCCTTTCTTGTGGTTTTTCTCTTTGGTTCTATACAACAAAACTAATGTGGAAATAGGTTTAATATGATTGTACATGTATGGCCTTTATCAGATTACATGCCATCTTGGTGAGGAGGGAGGAGGAAGAGGAGAAAATTTAAAACTCAAAATCTTACAAAAAGTGAATGTTGGAAACTAAAAATAAATAAAGAAAAATTAATGAAAAAGAATGGGGAGTGTGAACTCTCTCACAAGTATATACAGAATCCAGGGGACAGCAGGCTCAAATTTAGTAAGCCTAGGTGGCAAATGAGTAACTCCTAGCTCCTAGTGGCTAGAAGTCCTTTTCTCCCTTTCATGGGAAGTTCCCATTATGTGTGGTGTAGTTTTTTTTTTTGTTGTTTTTTTTTGTTTTTTTGCTGAACTCTTAGTAAAGCTGGGAATCTCTGTCCAGTCTGTCCTGGGCTTCCAATACAAACACTGTAGTCAGCTTATCTAGTTAGGCTGCTAGAAGGAATCCTGAGGGTAAGATGGGAAGTCCCAAATTCTCCAGACCAATGTTTCAAACTCAAATATAAATGGATCCCTGTAGGAGAATATTGACTTAGAAAACCACATATTGATGTTATCTATGTTGTACAGTTTTTATTTATTTTATTAAACATTTCCCAATTACATTGTAATCTGGTTTGGACTTGGGAATTTTGGCAGGAGTTGTACGCTCTTCTATAGACCTTTTGAAATTTGTGATTTGCTCCTTCTGGTCAAAAGAGAGAGGGTAGTATAAAAAGACTAAAGCTAAGACTCTCTTGCCCCTATAAGAGGTTTGTCTTTAGTGATTTTTACTAGAACAGGTCAAACTAGTTCCAATCTCTAGAATAACAATCTTGGTTCTAAATTAGCTTTCCTATCCCAATCTACTCACACTTAGCCTATAGCTAACATTTATTTATTTATTTTATTATATTTTATTATTTTTTTTTCTGTGAGGCAATCAGGGTTAAGTGACTTGCTCAGGATCACACAGCTAGTGTGAAAAGGCTAGATTTGAACTCAGGTCCTCCTGACTCCAAGGCTGGAACTCTTATCCATTGCGCCACCTAGCTGCCCCTCACAGTCTAAAGCCAATAATTTATTGAAGCTAATGCCTATGATTGAGATTGATTTTTTTTCCCTCAATATCAGGAAATTTTCTCATTTACTTTAAATAAGGTGGGACAATTTCATTTATTCACTTAATCAACCCCACCCTTGTTCTGTCTTGTCCTACTCTTTAGACCATCACTTGCCAATACTATCCTTGGGGGTTTTCTTGGCAAAGATACTGGAGTGGTTTACCATTTCCTTTTCTCCTGGATTAAAGCAAACAGAGGTTAAGTGATTTGCCTAGGTTCACACAGCTAAGTAGGTATTTGAAGTTAGATTTGAACTCAGGTCTTCCTGACTCCAGGCCCAGTGCTCTGTCTACTGAGCCACTTAACTGACTTCCCTAACTCTCTGGAGCAATAATTTTGGCTAAGCTGTCCACCCTTTCACTATCCTGGGGCCTTGGATCATTCTAATTAGAAGTGCCTGAAATCAATTTCCTCATCTATAAAATAGGAGGGAGAAGAGAGATTGAAATAATTTATTTCTCAGTTCTTGGTAGCTCAGTTTGCTGTCCTACATCCCCATACATAGACTGAAGTCTTGGTCAGGGAGAGGTGGAAGAGAGAGAGAGAGTGAGAGAGGCAGGCCTATGCAATCATTCAAATATTTTTATTTCCAACCATTAAAGAAAAGAGGTAAAGATTTCATTTAATCCTGTTGAGGATATAAACGTGCAAGGCAAAATTACAAAATAGGAGAAATCTGTCAGGAGTGGGAAGATGGGAGGATGGGCCTCAGCCTCACATTCTGTACCCTTTCATCCAATTCTGAGACAATGGTTTTCTTCTCACCTGACACACAGATTCTGATTCTCTGCCCTTGTATCAAAATCTGTACATATAACTAGTAACAGCTTAAAGTGCCACCTTTCCCAGAGTTGTGGGCATTATTATAGAAACCAAAGCCTTAAAATGAAAGCTCCTCTGCCTAACTAATCTAAAAATCTATATTACTGTGAATGAGACTATGGATTCCAACTGAAGAATCTGGGTCATCAGAGATCAGGTGAGGGATATTTTCTATGGATAAAAAGTGTTATTAGTGTCCCTGAAATCACATCAGGTTAATTTTTACTCCTTCTCATAAGGCTGTTGTGTTTGAATGGCATTCAAGATTAGTGTGGCCCCCTCTCCAGTCTCCTCTCTTGAGGATCCTCTGTGGAAAGTGATACCAGAGTACAATAATAGCTTATTTTTCTTAGAGATGGTTAAAGTATCATCACATCTGAGGTCCCTCTTCTTCCCTCTTCCATATTTGCTATTACTCAGATGTCTTCTTCCACTATCTCTTCCTTCACCCAATCCAATAATTGAATCCAATAAATATATATGAAGCACTTAGGAGCTAAGCACATACCCTGCCCTCAATGAGCTTACAATCTATAGAAGAAGACAACACACAGAAGGAGGCAGGAAGGGAAAGGAAGAGAGTGGGACATCAGGGGTACACAGCATAGGGGCATCTTGTTCTGTGAAATTAAAACCAGACGGGTGAGCAGATAGAAAGTAGGAAGATCTAAGAGTCATGTTTCTGCCCTCTGTAAAGGAAGGCATTGCTAAGAGTTTGATATTCTGCCCTCCAACTCTCCAAGCAGAGGAGACAGGAGGCAGAGGTGGAGGAGAGGAGGTGGAGTCAATCAAGGCTAAAGTTAGCAGCTTGAATGGTGAGTTTGGAAGTGATGAGCTTATCTTGGGAAGGGCATTTTGTTCAGTGCAGTTAAAACCAGTCAGGGCAGCAGCTGCAAGGTGGAGTAGTGCACCCTTGTCTCATATGATGAGGTGGACTTACTTCTTATTAAGGATATCCCCCTTACTGGCTCAAACAATCCCATTCCTCCATCTCTCCTCTATCAGATTGCCCCTGCAGTCACCCCCACCCTATCCCTTATTTTCAATCTCTCCCTGTCTAAGGGCTCATTCCCTACTGCCCACAAACATGCCCATGTCTCTCTCATCCTGAAAAACAAAACAAAACAAAGCAAAAAAACAAACAAACAAACAAACAAAAAACCTTCACTTGATCTTTCTGTCCATAATGTCCCATATTTCTTCTGCCCTTTGTGGTGAAACTCCTTGAATAGGCCGTGTATGATAAATGCCTCCACTTTCTCCCCTCTCCCCCTTTTCTTAATCTCTTGCAATACAGCTTCCAAACTTATCATTCCACTGAAACTACTTTGTCCAAAATTGCCAGTGATCTCAGTTGCCAAACACAATGGCCTTTTCTTAATCCTCATTCTCTTTGATCTTGCAGCGTTTGACACTGTTGAACACCCTTTTCAGCTTGATAAACTCTTCCTTCTATTGGGACATCCCTCTCTCTGCCTTCTCCTCCTCCCTATCTGATACCTCTTCCTCAATCTTCTTTGCTGTATTTTCCTTCAGATCATGTCCTCTAATGATATGTGCCCTTCAGGTTTCTGTCCTAGGCCCTCTTATCTTCTTCTTTACAACTTCACTTGGTAATTTCATCCGCTCTCATGGATTTAATTACTATCTCTATTCTGATGATTCTCAAATCTACTTATCTTGCCTCAACTTCTCTGGTGACCTCCACTTTCTCACCTCCGATTGTCTTTCAGACCTCTCGAACTGGATATCTTAAACTCAATATGTCCAAAACAGAACTCATTATCTTTCCCCTCTCCCCTCCCTCCCACCCATCCTCACTCCTATCTCTCCTATCATTATAGAGGCAACACCATCCTCCTAGGCTCTCAGGCTTGCAATCTCGGAGTCATCCTCAACTCCTTGCTATCTCCCATCATCCCTTCCCCCCATGCAATCTGTTATCAAGGTCTGTCAATTTCACTTATGAAACTTTGCTTGAATAAACTCCCTTCTTTTTTCTGACATTGCTACCATTCTCGTGCAGGCCCTCATCCCCTCATGCCTGGACTATTTCGGTAGCCTGCTAGTGGGTCTGCCTGCCCCAAATTTGCTGCTCCAATCCATGCTCCTTTTAGCCACTAGAGTCATTTCCTAAAGCACAAATCCAAACATGTCACCACCCCCCCCCCACTCAATAAACCTCAGTGGCTCATTATTGCCTCCAGGATCAAACCCCTCTATTTGGCATCCAAAGTACTTCATAAATTAAACCCCCCCCCCACCTTTCCAGTCCTCATACATCTTATTGCCTGTCATGTTCTATTCAGTTCAGTGACACTGGCCTCTTAGATATTCCACCAAGACAAGCTATCTCTTGGCTCCTGGAATTTTCTCTGGCTGTCCCTCATGCCTGAAATGCTCTCCTTCTTCTTCCCTGCCTGCTGGATTTCCTGGCTTCCTTTATGTTCCAGTTGAAACCCTATCTTCTACAAAAAACCATTTCCCAACCCCTTTTAATTCCAGTGCCTTTCCTCTGCTAATTATATCCTACTTATCCTGTTTGTGCATGTGTGTGTGTTTGATATATAATATTTTTATATATGTGTATGCGTGTGTGTATATATATATAAACATAACACACATGTATGTATTTGTTTGTTGTCTTTCTTATTGTATTGTGAACTCCTTGAGGGCAGGGACTGTGTTTTGCCTCTTTTTGTATCCCTAGTATTTCACACAGTACCTAGCACACGACAGATGCTTAATGAATATTTATTGATTGATTGTACCAAATAACTGCCTCCAATACCTAGCATTAGTAAAGTGCAGGTCTGACCATGTCATCTTCTGTTGGATAAACTCCTATCACCTCCAGAGTCAAAATAATAATAATAATTATCTTTTGGGATTTTAAAGCCCTTTGTAAATCTGGCCCTTTTCTACCTCTCCAATCTTTTTACCCCTTACTTCCCTACACATACTGTGATCCAGTGACATTGGACTCCTTACTGTGACACAAACAATCCTTTGATTATTCATTTTCCCTGGCCCTCATTCCCCGTGCCTAGAATTCTCTCTCTTCTCATCTCCAACTTTTGGCCTCCCTGGTGTTTTTCAAGTTCCAGCCAAAGCCCTACATTCTGCAAGAAGCCCTTACCAAATATCCCTTGATGCTTTTTTTTTTGTCTTTCTTTTATCCCTTCTTAGCTCTCAGCATAGTACTAGCACATAGTAGGTTTACCTGCAATCAACACAATGTCATCTGGAAACACAAATGTCTGAAGGACATGAAGGAGCCCTCTTCCATGATCAACCCTCTTCTTCTGTACAAGTACAGCCACTAAAAATCTAAATCAGTGTTGACCACCTTTGTGGTTAACTTCCTAAAACACACATAAGACACTTCCCTGTCTTAGGTGTAACTTAATATCGATAACTAGAAGTTTATGACACAAAACTATATCTGTAATCATATCGGTTGAAGAATCTTGTATGATTACAACGGATACATGGGAGATTTCTTTTGAGGGAAAATCTTCAATGGTGTATTTGGTCCTACTGGTCAATTTCTTTTTGGAATTAAAAAACCACAACATGGCTTGTAATCTCATTTCCTAAAACTCTGACTATTGTCGAAAATCACTTTCAAAAAAGCTTTCCTATTTCCTTAGCATAATTTTATCAGTACCTTTGATATACACAACTGCATGACATTCTCATGAAGATTTTATAAAGAAAAGATGATATATGGATCCATTCTTTTCAATGATTTTTTTCGGTCCATTTTCTTTTTTTCTAATCAGTTCACATTTCCCCCTTTTTTAGGTATGTTGTTCAGCAGTCCCTCAGGGCTTTCACAGTTGTATTACTGCTAGCCTGGTTTCTTCCATGTAAAGTTAGTGCAGTTCAGCTGTTCCTGCTGACTATATCGATTTAAGAGCTATTTCCAGTCTCCCATAAAACACATCAGGGGTTGAGGTGTTAAGAGTCCAAATGTGCTGTTTCCACCATCATTGATCATAAAAATAGATCACTATAGAGACCCTGGCATACCTAGTCTATTGTTTATTTGTTTGTTCTCTTTCCAGTTTCAACCACTAACATTTTGGGGATGATCTAGATTAGTTAGATTTCATGTCAAGCTTTCCCCAAACTAATTTTCCCCTTTACTGTTGGGTGAAATGATCTTGCTCATAATCTTTAACTATTCCTCTATGTAATGTTTTGTATGTGGGTTTATATTCTAAATGGACACTGCCCTTGGCTGCCATGTGCACAGACAAATATAATCTACTTTTTGTTAAAGCTTATTCCATTATGTCCTCCCTGTAACTCATTGTTTTGGTCCAGGGAACTCTGGGTGAAGAAACTCCCCTTTCCACCACAAATGCGGATCAACAGGTGTTAGGCAACTTCTTGTCTCTGAGAGTTTCCTGGGGCCCTGAGGGGTTTGGTGACTCAGCCAATTTGTGTCCCAGGTGAGACTTATCCAGGTCATCCTGATCCTGAGGCTTAGTTTCTATGCATTATCTACTTTGCCTCCCCCTGTATAACTCACTTCTGATGGAGCCTTTCTTTACCACTGGTTCTATAAAGTTGAGGACACGTAGTGAACCTTGCCTTTTGTTTTATTCTCAAGTTCACAGAAACATAGGAGCATGGAATTTAGATAAGGCTTCAAAGATTGTTGGGGTTTTTTTGGTAATTTTTTAAACTTAAATACAAAATGAGAAGAGAAAAAAAACATTGCCATGTACACAGTAGAATATAAGAAAAGATTCAATATTAAACAATTAATTTCCATTTCAAAAAAACCTCTATAATAAATGCTACACTTTGTTTTCAAAGCTGCTCAGCTTTTCTTTGTTTCCTTCTAGGTTTTCTTTTGTTCTCTACTGTGCACTTTTTACTTTATTTTTTTCTCTTCCCACCCCCTCCCCCCAAGACTACAATTAAACACTAATGTGTATATGTGTGTATGTACGTATATACACATATACATATATACACATATGCATGTACATATATGCATATATGAATATAGATAGATATCTATAAACATACACATATATACTCAAACACATATATGTAAGATCATACTATGCTTATTTCCACTTGTCATCAGTTTCTCTGAAGGTAGATAGCATTTTCCTTCACAAGTCCAAGTCTTTTCATATTTGTCTAAATTAACCAGCTCATCATTTCCTACACCACAGCAATATTCCAACCCAATCACATCTTATCTGAAAGATTGTATAAGAAAGTTTTTTCCCCAAATTTTCTGTATTCCTTCTATTCTTGGCTGCATAGATTTTATTTATGCAAGAAAATTTTAATTTAAAGTAATCGAAATTATCCATTTTACACTTCAACAATGCTCTCATCTGGAATTTTAAAGATTTTAAAGACTTTAAAGATTACTCAATCCAACTCCTCTCATTTTACATATGAGAAAACTGAGGCCTAGAAAGTCTGAAAGTCAAATTAAGATCCCTGGGGCTATAAATAGCACAGCTAACTGCCTACCTAGACAACTAACAGTCCTTGAAAACTATCTGTAGAGGAGGAGGCAGGCCAGGCCATATTAGGCTGAGTAATGGTAAAGTGGGCCTGACAACTGAGTTTTACCTTCAAATTAAGATTCACACTTTAAAATCTCTATTAATATTGAAGAGGTGACACATTTTTCCTAACTGTTATCTGGCCTGCCACTTTCCTCAGTTAATCAAAAAATACTTATTAAGCACCCCCTATATACTATTCACTAGGGACACAAATAGGTAGGGGGAGGAAATATGCATTCACATTTATATAGCACAAAGACCTATTACATACCAAGCACTGTGCTAAGCACTTTAAAAATATCTCATACAACAAGGTGAGATTGTTATTATTATTATCCCCATTTTACAGTTGAGAAAACTGAAGCAAACAGACTTCGACCTGAACTCACTCCAGGCCCAGTGTGCTCTCTACTGCCGCACTGCTGCCTCTCAAATATAATAATAACTATAATGACAGACTTTATATAGTACCTACTAATACGCCCGGCACTGTGCTAAGTGCTTTATAATCATTCTCATTTGAGTCTCACAAAAACCCTGGGAAATGAGGCAGTGCTACAGATGTGGAATAATCCATGCACTTTCAGATAAGGTCACTGTATAATTAGTTTTACATAATTGTTTTTCTTTGTTACAAGACACTTCTCACAAAGACAGGGTGATATATAGATGTTTGTAATGTAAGGGTGGGAGGGAAGAAAAAAAAGAAAAAAATTACATGATATTTTTATTGTATATTTGAAAGGAATAGCAAGTTGTGCACAGTAGATTTGCAATTTCGAGTACAATTGTCTTTTTTATTGTACTATGTTATGGGAATACTTGTTTTATTCCATAAATTAAAAATAAAATAAAACCCTACCTTCTATAAGAAGCTGATCCCCCTTCATGCTAATCCTTTCCTTCTGTTAATTATCTCTAATTTTTCCTGTCTATATATTATTTGTACATAGTTGTTTGCATATTGTCTCCCCCATTAGACTGTGCGCTCCGTGCAAGCAGAGACTGTTTTTTGCCTTTCTATCCCCAAAGCTTAGCACAATACCTGGTTGTTATTGGTTGGTTGTTGGCCCTATTCTCAAAGAGGACCAAAATGGCATCACTATGTTGGGGTCAAGGTACAGTGTGTTCAACTGTGGCTGATCAGACCAATATGAGCTCGGAAAGCTCTACCACAGGTTGGGCATAAACAGTCTGTATGAATATTTGGAGTGGAGATGTCTCCAAATTTGTACATCTCATATTTCTTTTGAGCTACTGCAATTCTGCTTTACTCAGAGTACAACATCTTCTTTAATGCAAGCATGCCATGCTGGGCGGTCCTGTGCCAATGACGGGGTTAGGATCTGGACCCCAGAAAGGAAAAACCCTGGACTTGCCAACATGGCCAAATCTCTGGCGTTCCCCTGAGGCTATAATCCCATCAACTGGCCTTTCTTTGTGGCTACACTCAATCTCCCCTCCATTATTTTACCTCCCTATGGCCCCTGGCCATTTCCCACACTTAATCCTAGCTAGGCTCCATTGTCCAGGTCACTGGAGTTCTGTTCACCCCAGCTTACTGGCCACTCCCATCCAGCTCTCCTTAGACCTCTCCTCCAGTCACCCCAAACTACTTGGCCATTCCTAGATCCCTCCCATAGTCTTTCTGTATATAAGGTCCATCTTGTCTCCATTAAGATGCTTAGATTCTTATAATCTAGCCACTGCTCAGATTCTTAAAATCTAGCCACTGCTTACCCATGTTCAGACTCCTTAAGAGTCTGCCCAATATGATGGATGTTCTAATAAACCTTGTCTTTGGCTGAAAGAAGGCTTGGGTCGAATTCTTTTGGGCAGGACCCACATGTTGTGATTTTGGGGTCCCAAGACCCCTGAACCCCTAAACCGCATCACCAGTGGCTCCCATGTCTCACAATCAATTCCAAAGTTCTTCAGAGAGACAATGAGAGTATCCTTGTATTGCTTCTTCTGGCCTCCATGCGAGCATTTGCCTCGTGTGAGTTCTCTGTAAAATTGTCTTTTAGGCATTCAAACAAACAACATGGCAAGCCCCTTGGAGCTGCACTCTCTGCAATAAATTTTTAATGTTTGGCAGTTTAGCTCCATAAAGGACCTCAGTGTCTTATCTTGCCAGGTGATTTCCAGAATCTTCCCAAGACTATTCAAATGGAAAGTATTCAGTTTTCTGGCATGGCTCAGTTACACATTCTAGGTTTCACAGGCATATGACAATGAGGTCAGCACAACGTCTCTATAGATATTCAGCTTGATAGGCAGTCTTTCTTCTTTCTTTCTTTCTTTTTTCTTTCTTTCTTTCTTTTTTTCTTTCTTTCTTTCTTTCTTTCTTTCTTTCCTTCCTTCTTTCTTAAAAGTAAATTTCTTTTTCTTAAATGTAAATTTTAATCTCAGAAAATTTTTTTTTCTCTTAAAGACCAGCCTTAACCCCAAGTCACTCTGGCTCTCATTGAGTGATGGAAAATAGTCATAGGCCAAACCCTACTTGGTCATTGTTTGGGCCTGATCAGCTTAGAATGAATGTAAATGGCAATTATTTCTGTTTTGGCCAGAAACACTGAGAGTCTCCCCTTCCCAGATCAATTTTTTTTTTTAAGAGGCCATTCTTTGCCTCATTTCTTATTAAGCTTTAATCACTGAATGGGCCTTGCCTCAGTCAAACTGAGACCTGTTAAAGACCTTAGCTTGAAAAAGTCAAGGTCTCCCACTGCATCCTGGGCCCTCTCTAGTCACCCCGATCTATATCTGGCCACTGGACCCAGATGGCTCTTGAGGAGAGAATGAGGCTGATGACTTTGCACAGCCTTCACTCACTTAAATCCAATTCAAACAACAAAAACAATGTACATGAGTATCTTTCTTGTATCATAATGAATAAGTGGTCACCTAACTTTTCTTTAAAAAACAACAATGAAGAGGAATCTTCATTGTCTCCCTGAGGTGGCCCATTTCATCTATTTGTAAGTTTTTCCTTGTTGTTGTTTGTCCTTCGTTCTGGAAAAGGACCATGACATCAGAGTGGTGATGCCATGACATACAAATGAATTGGATTTAAGTGAGGGAGGTGTGTGCAAAGTCACCAGCCCCACTTTCTTCTCCAGAGTCATCTGAGCCCAGTGGCAAAACAGATCAGGATGACTTCTTCCTTATATCCAGTCTGAAAGGGTCTCTTTGCAACATCTACCCAATGAGCCTCAGTCTGTCCTCCAGGCCCAAGCAAAATAAATTTAATCCATTTTACCTGTGATAGCAAATCAACTACTTGAGGCTGCTATCTCATTGTCCTTAATTCTTCTTTACTCCAGGCTAACACCTCCCAAGTTCCTTAAACTAGCCCATATGTGATAGGATATCAACATACTACACCAGTCTGATTGCCTCTTCTGGACCTTCTGGACCTTGTCTGGTTTTATAAGGTTTCTCCTGCAATGTGCCACCCAAACAGAACAGATATTTTTCATGTGATTTGATCAAGGCAAAACACAGCAAGAGCATGACCTCACTAGTCCTGAGCACTATTCCTTTCAAAGCAGCCTGTGACTGGAGCAGCATTTTCAGCTGCCCAATCACACTCTTGATTCATGTTGAGCTTTCAGTCCGCTAACATCTCCACATCTTTTCCATGAAAATTTCTGTCTAGTCATTCTTTCATCCTAACAAATTGATTTAGGGAAAGGGTTTCAAAATGGGAAGAAAGGGATAGCAAAGTCACTATAGAAAATTTTTTACATTTTGCCAGAAACTGGCCTTGCAAATTGAATCTAGTCAACTGGAAACTCTGGATGAGCTCAAATAAATATATATTCCCCCATGGGGCTTATTAAACAAACACTTCATTGACAACTCCCTGCTTGGACCATATCTGTCAAGTAATGGTGATTCTTCAAGGAGGTGGTACAGTGCCAGGCCTGGAGACAGGAAGACCTGAGTTCAAATCCTATCAGAGATATTTACTAGCTGCATGAGTTCAAATCCTATCAGAGATATTTACTAGCTGCATGACACTAAACTGCTCTTTGACTCAATTTTCTCATCTGTAAAATGGGAGAAATAACATCTTCTACTTCTAAAGTTTGGGAAGGATCCAGAGAAATAATGAGATGATATTTATAAAGTACTTAGCACAATGCCTAGCACAAAATAAGCACCACATAAATGTTAGCTATTACTACTACTGCTATTGCTATCCCTACTACTCCTGCTCCTCTTCCCTCATAGTTATAGTTTCCTAACAAGATTCTGACTTTTATTTAATTCAAGATGTTATCTTTGACTTCTGTGCCATTGGGTTCTGGGTATAAAACATGTATCTTTTTTTTTTTTTTGAGCCTGGATCTCTTTGACCCAGACTGGAAGTATAGTATTGCCAGTCAACATTGGAGCTTTAACCTGTTTTATTTCCTACTTGAGCCTATTCATTCCTCCTTAGGCAATCTGTTTCCCCAACACCCCACCATTCTCTAAGGGGCTTACTATATTGGAACCAGACTTCGTGTAGACACCTGGGCCTCTTTAACCCTACTGAAATTTAGAGCTCTTGAGCTCAAGTGATGCATCAGCCTCAGACTCCTCCAGTAGCAAGGATTACAGATGTAAGCCTATAAACACATATCTTAAAGAAAAAAATCCCCTGCATTTCCTAACAACCAAAAAGAGAAGCTTAAATGTATGTCTTATAAGTCAATCTGTTAAGACTTTATTAGGCCAAGAGTTCTAGGAACAAAGCTCTTCCCTCCAAAACACCCATTTTCATTTAACTTAGGCTCTGTGGGGATTTCTGAGATCCAAACCTCCCATGTGTTCCTTGGGCTCTATCTGCTGAAATAAGTCTCTAGGCTTTGAATTTAGTTGATGCTCTACAATTACCATTTGATAGCTTCCAAATACATCATGTGAAGCCTCATTCTGGAAGGTTTTGTCTTTGAATTTTTGAGGATTGAAAGCATTAAGACTTAATCCCCTTGATCCATCTAGTTCATTTTGAAATTTAATGTTTTTCAGTTAAATCCCCTACTGGGATCTGCTTCACCCCACCCACCAAGGTGGCAGAACAGAGGTTATCCTCATTACTTTACAAGATTATGCTCCCTTGCTTCATTGAGACTCCTTAAAATGTCTAATAACTAAAAGTCATAAAGAAAGTGGAAAGGCAAGTCAATGCTTCATGTAATTTGGAATAATTGGAACTTCAAAGGATTTCTACAGAAGGAAGGGAGGGGAGGAAGGGATAAGGAGATTGTAGAAGCCAGTGTTTTAGAATTCATATATGGAGGAAAGGTTTGCAGCCCATTTCCAACCTACCCAAGGCCAATTCAAATTAGAAATCTAACCATCCAGTTCATTGTGATCTATCCAATGAAAGAAAAAGTTTAAAAATTAAAAATTCAATCATCCCCTTGATTCAGAGACTATCAAATTTACAGCCTCTGATTTATAGTATTCAGGGCATAACTGGAGGAAGGAGGGATACCTTTGGAGATACCTGGCAAATATATGAGTTAGCTCTAGCCTTTTCATCCAAAACAAATAAACAAACAAACAAAAAACTCAGGGAAAAAGTGTACTTCTCCTGAAACTCTATTTTAAAGGAATCCTACACAATAGACAACAACTAAGACCCTGGAGTCTTGGCTTACCAGGCCAGGGGTACAGCAGGCCAGCTGTGAGGCCTCCTACACAACAGGCAAACTGCCAGCCCCAGAGGCCCAGGTACAGCAAGCCGGTGATTTGCACAAGAAGCTTGGGACAGTGCCTACTGTACCCTAGGAGTAGAGTTCAACTTTAAAAGTCATGAAATACGCTAATAAATGAGCAAAAAACAAAACAACAAGAAAACCTTTGACCATAAAAAGCTACTGTGGTGACAAGGAAGATCAAGATACAAACTTGTATACAAACTTGACACAAACTTATGAGATACAAACTCAGAAGATGACAACAGTGTCAAGATGCCTACATGAAAAGCCTCAAAGGAAAATATAAATTTGTCTCAGGCCCAAAAAATCCTCTTGGAAGAGCTCAAAAAGGATTTTAAAAATTAAATAAGAGAGGTAGAAGAAAAATTGGGAAAAGAAATGAGAGTTAGGCAAGAGAATCATGAAAAAAGAGTCAATAGCTTGTAAAGGAAGCACAAAGTGTGGGAAAAGATGCAGAAAATTTCACTGAAGAAAACAACTTCTTAAAAAGTAGAATTGGCCAAATGGAAAAGGAGGTATGAAAACTAACTGAAGAAAATAATTCCTTAAAAATGGGAATTGGGCAAGTGGAAGCTAATGACTATGAGACATCAAGAACTAATCAAACAAAATCAAAAGAATGGGGAAAAGAAGAAGAAAATGTGGAAAACTGGAAAAACAATCAATGTGGAAAATAGGTCCAGGAGAAATCATTTTAAAATTATTGGACTACCTGAGAGACATGTTCAAAAAAAGAGCTTAGACATCATCTTTCCAGAAATTATCAAGGAAAACTGCCCCGATATCCCAGAATCAGAGGGCAAAATAGTAATTGATAGAATCCATCAATCACCTCCTGAAAGAGATCCCCAAATGAAAACTCCTGGGAACACTAGAGCCAAATTCCAGAACTCTCAGTTTAAAGAGAAAATACTGTAAATAGTCAGAGAGAAACAATTCAAACATTGAGGAGTCACAGTCAGGATTACACAGGACTTAGCAGCTTCTACATTAAAGGTTAGGAGGGCTTAGCATATGAGATGCTATGGAAGGCAAAGGAGCTTGGATTACCACCAAGTATCAACTACCCAACAAAACTGATTATAATCTTTCAGGGGAAATGATGGACATTCAATGAAATACAGAACTTTCAAACATTCCTGATGAAAAGACTAGAGCTGAACAGAAAATTCAATTTTCAAATACAAGACTCAAGAGAAGCATAAAAAAAAAAGATGTTATGCTTCAGTGAAAGTAAAAAGAGCAGGGGTAGCAATCATGATCTCAGACAAAGCAAAAGCAAAAATAGATCTAATTAAAAGAGACAAGGAAGGAAACTACATCCTACTAAAAGGTCCTATAGACAATGAAGTAATATCAATATTAAATGTATATAAACCAAATGGTAGAGCACCCAAATTTCTAAAAAAGTTAAATGAATTACAGGGGGAAACAGACAGTAAAATGTGCTAGTGGGAGACCTCAGCTATCCCCTCTCAGAACTAGATAAACCTACCACAAAATAAACAAGAAAGAAGTTAAGGAGGTGAATAGAATTTTAGAAAAGTTAGTTATGATAGACCTCTAAAGATAGACCTCTAAAGAAAATTGAATGGGAATAAAAAGGAATATATTTTTTCTCAGCAGTACATGGCACTACACAAAAATTGACCATGTATTAGGCATAAGAACCTCACAATCAAATGCAGAAAGGAAGAAATATTAAATGCTTTCCTTTCAGATGATGATGCAATAAAAATTACATTTAATAAAAAGCTGTGAAAAGATACATTAAAAATTAATTGGAAGCTAAATAATCTAATCTTTTTTTGTAAACAGTTCAACTTTAATAAATCCCTTATGGTTTCTCTTTCCTGTTTACCTTTTCATGCTTCTCTTGAGTATCGTATTTGAAAGTCTATTCAGCTCTGGTCTTTTCATCAAGAATGCTTGAAACTCCTCTATTTCTCTGAATATCTATTTTTTCCCCTGAAGGATTATACTCAGTTTTGCTGGGTAGGTGATTCTTGGTTGTAATCCTGTCTCCTTTGACCTACAGAATATCATATTCCAAGCCCTCCAATCCCCTAATGTAGAAGCTGCTAAATCTTGTGTTATCCTGATCGTTTCCACAATACTTCAATTCTTTCTTTCTGGCTGCTTGCAATATTTTCTACTTGACCTGGGAACTCTGGAATTTGGCCACAATATTCCTAGTTTTTCTTTGGGGATCTCTTTCAGGAGGTGATTGGTGGATTCTTTCAATTTCTATTTTACCCTATGGTTCTAGATTGATAATTTCTTGAATGATGATGTCTAGGCTCTTTTTTTTATTATGGCTTTCAGGTAGTCCAATAATTTTTAGATTATCTCTCCTGGATCTATTTTCCAGGTCAGTTGTTTTTCCAATAAGATACACATTGTTTTTTATTTTTTCCATTCTTTTGGTTTTGTTTTACAACGTCTTGATTTCTCATAAAGTCACTAGCTTCCACTTGCTCCATTCTAATTTTTAAGGAAATATTTTCTTCAGTGAGATTTTGGACTTCTTTTTCCATTTGGCCAATTCTGCTTTTTAAGGTATTTTTCTCCTCATTGGCTTTTTGGACCTCTTTTGCCATTTGGGTTAGGGTATTTTTTTAAGGTGTTATTTTCCTCAGTATTTTTTTTGGGTTTCCTTTAGCAAGCTGTTGACTTGTTTTTCACAATTTTCTTGCAACACTCTCATTTCTCTTCAAAGTTTTTCTTCTATTTCTCTTATTTGCTTCTCAAAATCCTTTTTGAGCTCTTCTATGGACTGGGACCAATTCATATTTTTCTTGAAGGCTTTGGATGTAGGAACTTTGACTTTGTTGTCTTCTTCTGGTTGTATGTTTCGATCTTCTTTGTCTCCAAAGAAAGATTCTATGGTCTGACATTTTTTGCAAGGTTTGCACATGACCACAGCCAATTACTTAAGTTATAAACTCTTTGTTAAGGTAGGAATCTGCTTCCAGTGTGGAGAATGCACTGTCTCAAGCTTCAGGGGTTTTGTGCAGCTGTTTTCAGAGATACTTCTAGGAACCTGTAAATTTTCAGTTCTTCCAAAGTGGTATGATCAAGGGTGAGGTGTTTACTCATTTCCCTGCCTGTGCTCTGGTCTATAAGTGACCCCAAGCACTCTTTTCTGCCTTGGAACTATGAGGAGGATTCCCTCTCTATCGCCACTACAAGCTCCAACATGCCAGCACTCCTTCTTGCCCCAAGACCTCCACCCAGAACTATGTCCCAAATCCAAGCATGAGCAAAGCAAGAGAATCCCACCTCTGCACCAGCAAAGAAATCCCTGCAATTCCCCTCTGATCAGCCATTCAATTCCCCTTCTGTCTTTGGGCCAAACTCCAGAAGCAGCTGCTGCCCCAGGGCTGTGCCAGGAGTGGGGCTGGGACTGAGCTTCTCTCTCACAGCAGTCACAGACTTTTCCTACTGACCTTCTAAGTTGTCTTTGGCGTTTGTGGGTTGAGAAGTCTGGAAACTGCCACACCTGCCCATGATTCAGTCCTCTGATGCCTGCTCCAGGTTCGCTGAGGCCTGTTCTGCCTGTGCTCCAATGCTGAACTGTGTTTCTTTCCCTGCCTGGCATGATATACCTTTCCAATCAACCATTCAGGTTGTCTTGGACTGGAAATTTGTTTCACTCTGTCTTTTTGTGGGTTCTGCTGCCCTAGAATTCATTCAGAGCTCCTTTTTACAGGCATTTGGAGGGGTTTGGGGGAGAACTCAAGCGAGTCCCTGCTTTTACTCTGCCATCTTGGCTCTGCCCCCCAGTCTATCATTTGAAATCCTAAATAATCTAATCTTAAAGAATGAGTGAGTCAAATCATAGAAACAATCAATAATTTCTTCAAAAAGAATGACAATAATGAAACAACATACCAAATTTTGTGGCTTGTAACCAAAGCAATATTTAGGGGAATTTTTTTTTTAATCTCTAAATGCTTACATAAAAAAAAATTAGAGAAAGGGCACATCAATGAATTTGACATACAACTAAAAAAGCTTAAAAAAGAACAAATGAAAAATCTCCAATTAAACACCAAATTGAAAATTCTGAAAATCAAAGGAGACGTTAATAAAACTGAAAGTAAGAAGACTCTCTAATCAGGCATCTTTTCATCAGGAATAGGATGGTGACTTCTCCCATCATCTTTTTCACTTTGTTCCAGTTTTGGGAAGCCTGGGCATGTTTGGTCCTGATTTTCCTTCCTTCCTTCTTTCCTTCCTTCCTTCCTTCCTTCCTTCCTTCCTTCCTTCCTTCCTTCCTTCCTTCCTTCCTTCCTTCCTTTCTTCTTTCCTTCCTTCCTTCCTTCCTTCTTTTCTTCCTTCCTTTCTTCCTTCCTTCTTTCCTTATTTTCTGCTTTCCTTTCTTCCTTCTTTCCTTCCTTTGTTTCTCTCTTCCTTTTTTCTTCTTCTTTCCTTCTGTCCCTCCCTTCCTCTCTTATTCCCTCCCTCTTTTCTTTTTTTCTTTTCTTCCTTCCTTCCTTTGTTTCTTCCTCCCTCCTTGTACCCCTTCCTCCCTCCCTCCCTTCCTTCCTACATTTCTTTTCTTTCTTCTTTCCTTCTTCCCTCCCTTCCTCCTTCCCTCCATCCCTTCCTTCCTTCTTTCCTTTTTTCCTTCCTTCCTTTCTTCTTTTGAAATGCTATATATTATACTGTATGCATTTAAAAATAGTCCATTGGCTTCCACAGATTGTAAGGAGGTACATAATACAAAATGTGTGTGTGTGTTTGTGTTAAATCCATACCTCTCAATTTTACAGATGAAGAAACCCCAGGAAGGGCACTTACTAAGTGCCTACTATGTGCCAGGTACTTTCCAAATATGCTCTCATTTGATCCTCACAACAACCATAGGCCAAAGTCTATTTGGGTCCCTTGGATGAAAGATATACTCCATGTGGCCTTGAGGCTGCTGGTTCCCCACCCCTGCCTCATCCCAAAATCTATAGAGAACTAGAAATGAGCTATATTCAAGATATCTTCTGAGAATTCTCAGCAGAAACTCTGGGTAGGATATTTATTGTTCCTTGTAATTGTTGTTGATCCTTTGTTTTCAAAGAGGACCAATGACATCACCAGAGTGATGTCTTGACTTGTGAATGAATTGGATTTAAGTGAGGCAGAGCTGTACAAGGTCATCAGCCTCACTCTCTCCTCCAGGGTCATCAGAGTCCAGTAGAACTCAAGATGCTTGAGGATAGAGATTATTATTCATTTCTCTCTTTACATTTCCAGCACCTTGCATGGTGCCTTGCACATAGTAGATGCTTAAAAAATGTTTGTGGAATTAAATTGTATTTATTTCATTTTAATTCAATAAAGTGATTGCTGTATGGTTCAATACCATAAAAACAATAGAATTATTTGTTGGGATGATTCTTTCATCTTTCCTAGTTTTTGCACCATGAAGAGGCATCATGGCATAGTGGGTAAAAAGAACTGCCCTCAGAGTAAAGAAGAGATGAATTTAAGACCTACCTTTCACATATACTAGCTATGAGTGACCATGGGCGAGTCATCTCAGTGCCCCAGGTGACTCTCTAAGACTCTTCATCATACAGCATGCTGATCTACATTGGCAGAAGGTATTTTCTCACTGGTAATTCCCTATGCCAATTACATTCCCAGTCTGGTATGTACGTAAATACATATATGCATGTACATATACATGTATACATATACACCTATACAATATACACATACTCATGTACATATGCATAGGTGTATACATGCACATATATATGCACACATGTACATGCAATTATATGCACATATAAATATAAATGTATGTAGATATAAATATATGTATGCATATATAAACACACGTGCACGTATATAAATATACATGTATATATAAACATACATTCATGTATATATGAATATACATGTATTATATATAAATATACATGTATGTATATATAAATATACATTTATATTCTCATACTAAAGTAATGAATTATATTTTTTTAAAATTTTACTTCCCTGGGGAGGTCCAAGTTCTGGACAGACACTATCTGATCTTCAACTTTCATGTGACCGGTGAGGAAAATGAAGTCCAAAGAATTTTTATGACTAAACATGAAACAACGCTAGGGAAAAATTTGTCCTGGACAGAATTCGAATGACTTTTTCATATGGGAAGGGGGGATTAGTAACTTAAGAAGTCATATTATACAAACCAATAAGCATTCATTAAATACCTACCATGTGGAAGGCACTGTGCTTGGTGCTTGCTACAGATACAAAGACAAAATGAAAAAAATGTATCCTTGTCCTGGAGGAGCTTAGATTCTATGGAAGGAAAATAAATGGCATTTATAAGGGCTTTTTAAATTTGCAATGCACATTATCTTATTTGAGTCTCACTTAGAAAGAGGCAATTATTAAATTTTTAGTGTGAGCATTTTATGCCTCTAAAATCAGCAAATACCACAAATTAGAACTTGATTTATTATTTTGTTGATTGTCTAGACTTCAGAAAATGATGGAGAAAATGTGAATAATACAGATTAAACTTTAAAGTGTGTTGTGTATATGTTTTTTTTTTCTTGTAGAGAGCTGGTTGTTACATATTTACCAGCACAGGCCTCACTTCAATCCTATGAATAAAGCACTGTCAGCCAGAAGTCAACACGCATTTATTAAGTGCTTGCTTTGCCAGGCACCATGCTAAATGTTGGGGATTCAAAGAAAGACAAAAATAGTTAGGCATTAACCTATTTCCCTATGTAATAGTGAAATTCAAGTAGCATTTATTCCTCTAAAGGAGAAACATTTGGGAGATGGATACCTTTAGGTTGCAGAAATTCTTTAGTATGATCTATCTAGCAGGATGCACTAATGTTCTTTGGAAAGATGGCAAGCTCCCATGAATCTCTCCTCATCCCTTCTTCTTCTCTTCCTCCTTCCTTCTCCTTCTCCTCTCTCTTTCTCCTTCTCCCCCTTTATCCTCCTCCTCCCTCCTCTTCTTCTCCTCTCCCTTCCTCCCCTTCCTGCTCTTTTTTCTACTATCTCTCCTTCCATCTCCTCCTCTCTCCTTTTCCCTCTTCCTCCTTTTTCTCCTCCCCCTTCTCCTCCTCCCTCCTCTTCTTCCTCCCTCTTCTTTCTCCTCCCCCTTTTTCTCCCCTTCTCCCTCCTCCACCTCCTTTATAAGCATAAAATATACAAGCATACCTCATTTTATTGCACTTTGCTTTATTGCTCTGCAGATATTGCATTTTTTTTTAACAAATTGAAGGTTTGTGGCAACCCTGTTTTAAACAAGTCTATTTGAGGTATTTTTCCAACAGCATGTGCTCACATCATGTCCCTGTCACATTTTAGTGATTCCTACAATATTCCAAACTTTTTCATTATAATTATATTTGTTATGGTGAGCTATAATCAGTGATCTTTGATGTTACTTCTATAATTGTCTTGGGGTGCCACAAATCACACCCATATAAGACAGCAAACTTAATTGATAAAGGTTTTGCGTGTTCTGACTGCCCCACCAACCATCTGTTCTCCAACTCCCTCCCTTTCCTCAAGCCTCCTTTTTCGCCAAGACACAGAAGAATATTACATACACTTAGTGACAAAGCAGCAGTAGGGTTTGAGAGGATTAACTCCAATTTTGAAAGAAGATCTACTATGGGTAAAATGGTATCAAACAGTATTACACGCTGCAGAGAAATCTTTTGTGGAAAGAAGAGTCAATTGATGAGGCAAATTTCATTGTTGTCTTACTTTAAGAAATTGCCACAGCCACCTCAACCTTCAGCAACCACCACCCTTGATCAGTGAGCAGCCATCAATATCAGGGTAAGACCTTCTACCAGAAAAAAAGATTCTAACTTTCTGAAGGCTCAGATGATGGTTAACATTTTTTTTAACAATAAAGTATTTTTAAATTAAGGTGTATACATTGGGTGGGTTTTTTTTAGACATAATACTATTGCACACTTAATACACTATTGTATAGTATAAATATAACTTTCATATGCACTGGGAAACCAAAAAATTCATGTGTCTTACTTTTATCGCAGTATTTACTTTATTGTGCTGGTCTGGAACCAAACTCACAATATCTTCAAGGTGTCTTGTCCATTGCCTATCTTCTTGATCTATGTCTTGCCACTGGGCTCTGATGACTCTTGAGAGAGTGAGGCTGACAACCTTGTGTAGCTTAGCTTCACTTAAATCCAATTCACTTGCAAATCAAGACATACCCCTCCTGGCATCATAGGTCCTCTTGGAGAAGGTCAAACTACAATTTTCAAGGTATGCCTGTATGGGATTACCAAGGAAGCTAATTATAGTGAAAAGGTAAGCCATTTTTTAAAAATTTCATAGGCCACAGGTTAAGAGCTAGTGCATAAATCCTCTATCTCCATTTAAAACAAACAAAAAACCTTTCTATTCTCCTTTAAGAACATTTTCAGTATTCATTTTTCTTGTGGTCAAGCACAGTGACTAGAACATAATAGATGCTTAACAAATGTGGGCAGTTTTATAATACAGCGGATACAGCCCTGGGTTTGGAATCAGGAAGACTCATCTTCACAAGTTCAAATCTGGCCTCAAACGCTTACCAATTGTGTGACACTAGGCAACACAACCCTCTTTGGTAACCCTCTTTGCCTCAAGCTTTTCCAGTATCTCTGCCAAAAAAAAAAAAAAACCTTCAAAAAGGGGTCACAAAAAGTCAGGCACAACTGGATCAACAACAATGACTGTTTACTGACTGTCAATTGACAGACTGCTACTGATGAACTCAGTAGCGGCAACTGACAGAAAATAGCAACAACCATATATCTTTATGATGATATAGCTGAACCAGCAGTTTTGACGATAAGGATAATTCCTAAATACTTAAATTCTAGTTGAATTTAAGGGAGTTTGCTCAGGGAAAAGTATGGGAGGTTGTTTTTTCTTCTTTTCTTTTTCCTTTTTTTTAACTTTCCCACTGGCTCCATTATAGAGTTTGCTCTTTGGTTTGGAAAGAAAGATACCAAGTGTGAATTTAATTACAAACTAATTAAATCAAATTTTTGGCAGGCATGTGATTTAATTATTGTAGGGAAATCCTGGTAGGGAAACTCCCTCTACTCTAAAGAGGCAGATGAACAATTTCTCAGATCCTTTTATTATAATCCTAGAGAATTGCTTGGGGCATTGAGAAGTTAAAAGGCTTTTCTATGGTCTCACATCTAGTAGTGTCAGAAGCAGAACTTGAACCTTGGTCTTTCTGACTACAAGGCTAGCTCTCTATGGGCTACAATCACCACAAGATTTAGCACTATGTCACTTAGGCAATTAGGTGCAATGGACAGAGCACTGGGGCTGGAGGCAGGATTCAAATCCAACCTCAGGCACTCACTAGCTGTATGACCTTGAGCAAATAACTTAGCTCCTCTTTTCCTCAGTTTTCTCAATTGTAAAATGGGGATAATAACAGCACCTGTATCCCAGGGTTTTGAGGATCAAATGAGTTCAGATTTGCCAAGCATTTAGCACAATACCTGACACATATTAGGCACTACATAAATGACAGTTATTATTATTACTTTGTAACTCTGAATGATCTTAAGGACACTATAGATTAAACTCAAAGCAGGATTTTATATTCCTTATAGCTTAAATTTAATTACTGCCATTCTAGCTTGAAGTTCTCTCAAAACATGTATGTTTTATACCTCCCTTTTTTTTCTCATGTAAGGGATAAAGATAATGGGCTAATGTTGTTAACTTATTTTGTTACCTGCTTTTATACCAACACCTGACACTCAGAGAAGAGATACTTAGTCAAATACTGCCCCTTTGGCCCCTGCATATCTCTATCTACTTGTCTTCCCATAGTGGTTTGGTTTTGGTTTTTTAGTTTAGTTTTGTTTTTCTTCCTTGAGGTTGCAGAGTGAGCTACAGTGACATTTTAACACAGACAGATTCATATTATCGCATCCCTTCTCATCCACACTCCCTCTCTGTGACACCATTCCCCATGGACTTGATGTATCTTTGACGACATAGGGTGATATAGTTGAGAATTGCTGGGTGAGATATTTGGGAGTGCATGTGTGCATACATCCTGGAAATACTACATCTATAGTGGATTCATCTTTTAAAGGGTTAAAAAAAACCCATTCATGGAACCCTAAGATGTGATTAAAAAAATTATCCCAGTTTTGCAGAGAGCAAATTGGTTTCACTGTGACCTTTGGCAAAGTCTAATGTGCAGGCTGGATTAATGCAATGTGCCCTCTGCACAGCTAACTTCACTGATGAGCTAACAGAAACGAAACAAACACGCAACCAGAAATGAAACTCTAACTGGTGAGAATGCTGGCAAGGTTTAAGTTTCAGGAACATGCTGCCAGGATGACCTCAGCAGGACTTTATAATGTTTGAAGGACACTAATCTTTTTCCAGGAACCTTCAAGGTGTGAACTAGGGTCTATAAAGCCCTCTCAGTGTTTTGGGAACTGGTTACCTTAGAAATCAACTCTTTTCCTATGAGTCTTCAGCAAAACTGAGATCACCCAAGGCATGGCTGCTAATAATTCCCCCATTAACACTTCAAGGAACTAGACAGAAGTCATTTTCTGTGAAGGGCATTTTAGTTATCCAAATGGCCTGACTACCACTGACATTTGACAAACCTGGCTTGTGAGGGCCTGACCAAGCCCCAGTCTTCAAAGATAGCTTATTCTAGGCTTGGCAATATGGGAATGGAGGAGCTTGTGTTTGATTTTATTCTAAATGCTAATGTTAACTTAACAAATTTTCAAGTTCTTTTTGTATCTGATTACTAAGATTCTTCAAAAACAGAGCAAGTATTCTAAGTAAAAATTCCCTGACTATATTTTAACCTGGATTTTTCGTGTAATCAATTTCTTTTGTTATGACACTATGATGAATTAAAAATAGTAATAAGAGCGATTGTAGCTGTTATTATTAATAGTAATATCTATAATTATTATAGCTATTAATAATAGCTATTTGTATAGAGCTTTACAAAATTATCTCGTCATATCCTCACACTAACCCTAGGTTGTAGGTACTGTTATAATAAAATACTAATATTATTGTTATTACTACTACTCTTATTATTCCCATTTTGCAGATGAGGAAACTAAAGCAGAGAAATATTTAAGTGACTTGCCCAGGGTTATACAGCTAGTAAGTATCTAAAGCTGAATTTAAATTCAGGTCTTCCTGACACTAGGTGCAGAGCTCTACCCAATGCCCCACTTAAATAATAGTAGCAGAGTCAGGTAGATTTTGTCATTGGTTGTGTTTAGTCGTATCCAACTTTTTGTGACCCTATTTGGGGTTTCCTTAGCAAAGATACTGAAGCGATTTGCCATTTCCTTCTAAAGCTCATTTTACAGGTGAGGAAAGTGAGGCAAATAAGATTAAGTAACTTGCCCAGAGTCCCATGGCTAATAAGTGTATGAGGTCACATTTAAACTCAAGTCTTTTTAATTCTAGGCCCAGTTGCTCTATCCCAAGTGCCACCTAGTTACCCCTCAGGGGAATTAGATAGCAGCTATACGTAAGAAATAAATAAATAAAATGATTGTTTTTACAAAGTTGTTACAGTGAAAAGAGCTCTGGTTTGGGGGCTCAGGATTAAAGTTGAAATACTGCCTCTGTGACCTCAGCTATGTCCTTTCATTTCTCTAGGCCTCAGCTATCCTCATGTATAAAAAGAAGGGGTTGGACTAGATTAATTCTAAATGACTTTAGCTCTAAATCTATGATCCTGTGCATCATAACTCATGTTAATACCTTTCTGAATTTTAATTGTCTAATATACATAATCTCTAGGCTGAATCATTTGTCTCTACACAATTGCATAGTTATCTCTCCTCGCACTCCAGGAAATAGTGAACATTCTTTATGTACTATGGAAAGTTCTGAAACAGTGGAGGCCATAAAATAATAATTTACCAAATATGTCATCTGATCTAGTGTCCATTTGCCTTTTATTATCAATAATATATCTTTTAGAATGTTTTACAGGTTCCTTTATTGTCTTTCTATAACGCATTTCCCATCCTAAACTCAAAGGCTATTTGTATCATCTTGTAGGTCCCACCTTAAAAAAAAGAAGAAAAAAAAAAAGGAAGAAAGGAAGGAAGAAAAAAAGAAGGAAAGAAAAAGAAAAGGGAGAAAGAAAGAAAAGAGAGAAAAAAAGAAAAACAGATAAGGAAATAGATGGCTTTTGAATGGCTTGTCCAAGCTATGCTTCTCCATCCCATTCCCCAGGTGAATAGAAGTGATGACACACTTCTATTGAATCTCTTAACAGAAGTGTTGTCTTTATATGCTTTACCCCCCTTCTAGTAAAAACTAAGCTAGGCAAATAGCCACACTTGCCAGTTTCGGAGCAGAACATCTTCATTTTTCTGTTCCCCTCCAGTCAGGAGTAAGCTGTGCACCCACAAATTAGGAATGAAAGAACAGGAAATTAGAAGACAGAACAGGAAATCAAGAAAGCACAAACCAGCTCCCCATTCAAAAGCAAACAACAAATGAAGAAATATTTGAGAGGGTTATTCTTTGAACAACTTCAGATATGATTGCAATAAGCAAGGGCAGCCAGGCTCAGCCCTGAGAACCCCTTAAAAACTGACAGTTGCACTGTCTGTTCTCTTGCACCGTCCACAGTGCCTAACCACTTAATTGCCTAAGTAACCGTCTTTCTTTAAGAGCCCTCAATTTGCTGAACGTGAAGGAAGTGGCACACCAGAGGGGCTGTAATCTGTTCCATGACCCCATTAAGGGGAGTGACGTGTTGTGACATTGAGGAAGCAGGAACAGAGAAACAGAAACTGGAGGCTCATCAGATAAGATCAATCTATTTGAGATACTATCTTTATCTTTCCTCTGAACTATTCAATTAATTGACTGGAATTGGATGAGCTGGGGGGGAAAGGAGGAAAGGGGGAGGAGAAGGAAGATAAGAGGGCAAAACAAAAAAGTGACAACATGAAAGTATTCATCCCCCCCCAACCCCCCATAGTAGGTCTTAATTTCTGTGAATGCCAGTATTTGCATCTAGTTAGCACATGTTGATCTATTGACTCCCACGAGTTGTGCTCACTATAAATTGATAGAGCCTAAGAGGTAACTGATTACTATACTATACAATGCCATTCTTAGTTCTATAGGCCACATGGCTTCATATATAAAGATCAATTAGCAAGCATGGACTAAAGCTTACTTTGTGCCAGGCATTATGCTATATGTGAGGAGGTGGGACCCAGCAATTCAGTCTAAGATCAAAGAACAGAGAGGAGACCTGGAGTCTAACTAACCTCTTACTGGAAAAGATGTGGTTATAACATCATTTTACCCAAGCTACTTTGGCTGCTAAAAATGGTCCAAACAGATTGTAGTTTTTTTTTAAATCCCTAAAGCTTGTGGCTGTTATGATTAATACTTCCATTTTCAGCAGGTCCTTTAATTGTCAGGGCATAGAAAAGCCCAGTTGTTTGGATGCTATTGAGGACAGTTTCTCTCTGCACTTTTGCCCTCCATACACCAAAATGTCAGCTTCTTATTTCTTTCAGGATTAAAGATAAGGCTATATGGAAACATCAAGAAGGAGCATAGTATAGTGGAACGTGTATTGAATTTGGGGCCAGTAGACAGGAGTTCAATTCCCATCTCTGTATCTTACTACTTTGGTGACCCTGTGGCAGGCTTTTTACCTTTTGGGCCTCATTTTCCTTATCTGTAAAAAGAGGGATTGGGGTTAGATGATTTCTTCTGTCCCTTGGAGTTGTATATGTGTGGTTCTGTGAAAACTGGTGATAAGAAAAGCATAAAAAATATGATTCTCCCTTTCCTCCATTAATTATATCGAATATTTGAAATCTTAAATATATTTGAACTTTTAAACTAAGTTTAGAACTTTGGGGTAATTTGGAGCTGGGGGGGTGGTCACAGTATGAGCCTATGAATTCACTTGGAGTTCCAAGTAGGAAAACTCTCTACCAGTGGAGTTTGGATGACACTTTTATAACTCTCTTAGAGAGTTGCCCCCATGGGACACTGAGAGATTAAAATCAGAGAGAGATCTAGAGCTTCAGTTTTAAGAGTTTAAGTGAGGTTTGTATGTTTTAAATTAGCTTCTGAATTATCCAATCAAGACAGAAGAACTTCATAGATATATGCTACTTTGTCTTGTATGATCATACACTTGATGTCAACTACCTTGTATGAACATACACTTGATGTCAACTACCTAATTTTAGATGATAATGACCATGAAGTGCTTAGGAGATAAGAATATCTATAGGATATATTTTGCAAATTCAACCCCATTCAGTGACAATGCTTTTCATTTTTATGACATTTTATTCATGGTTTTTCACAAATGCTAAATAAATATCATAGTGCCCTATTTTACAAAGATAAAAGCATTCAAAAAATAAATGAAACTGATCCAACCATTCTGGAGAGCAACTTGGAACTATGCCCGAAGGGCCATAAAGCTGTACATATACCTTTGATATAGCAATACCACTATTAGGTCTGTATCTCAAAGATTTTTTTTTAAAGGAAAAAGATCTATTTATACAAAAATATTTATTGCAACTCTTTTTGTGATGTCCAAGAGGATGTCTATTAATTGGAGAATAGCTGAACAAGTTGTGGTATATGATTGTGAAAGTATACTATTGTGCTATAAGAAATGATGAGCATTTATAAAGAATACTATTGTGCTATAAGAAATGAAGAGCATCCACCTGATGAGCAGGTGGATTTCAGAAAAACCTGGAAAGACTTACATGAACTAATGCAAAATGAAGTGAGCAGAACCAGAAAAAATATTGTATACAGTAAGAACAATATTGTATGATGATCAACTGTAAATGACTTGGTAATGTAAATGACTCAGCAATACCATGATCCAAGACAATTCCAAAGGACTCATGATGAAAAATGCTATATACCTCCATTTATACAAAATGTACAAAAACTGATGAAGTCTGAAGGCAGATTGAAGCATGTATTTTTCATTTTGTGTGTCTGTGCACGCTTGTGCATGTGTGTGTGTGTTTGGTCTGTGTTTTTTTTTTCACAACATGACCAATAGAGAAATATGTTTTGCATGATTGCTGATGTATAGCCTATATCAAATTGTTTACTGTCTCAGTGAAGGGGGAGGAGAAGGAAGGAGGGAGAGAATTTGGAACTCAACATTTTAAAAAATGAATGTTAAAAATTGCTTTTACATGTAATCGGAAAAAATAAAATATTCAAATTTTTAAAAAAGGAAAAAAAGAAAGAATTCATGTTTGACTCATAAACTAATAGGAAGAAGAGAAATCCATCACTAAATAGGGGGGTAATTTGCAGCCATTGCCTATATACACATATGCACATTGACGGGGATCTTCAATGTTGCAGATAAATTGTAAAACACTTTCATTTAGTTCCTTTTTCTTTTTCTTTTTTTTACTTTCTGAAGCTTACATAGCTAATAAGTTTTTTTTATTTTTTCCCAGTTACACGTAAAAAATCATTTTTAGCATTCATTCTTAAAACTTTGAGTTCTAAAGATTTTCCTCTCCTCTCCTCCTCCCTCCCTCCCCCCTCCCCTCACATTGAGAAGGCAAGCAATTTGATAAAGGATAAAGGTTATACATGTCACTTTTCTCAATAAGATAAAAATGATGAGACATCTTTTTCTACATCTTGAGGAAAATTCACAGGTACCGCAAGTGAATTGGCAATTTATATATCTATATATATATATCTATATCTATCTATCTATCTATCTATCTATCTATCTATCTATCTATCTATCTATATATATATAGTCTAGATGAACCATAGAGATTATTTTCCCTTGGACTAAATGGTTGTTTCAAAACTGGGCAACCATTCTTTACTTAAACAAATATGCTTAAAGATAGTGATTTTTCACTCCCTGACAATTTTCAAAGCAATAATATTTTCTGTTCTTACTGTTTAGTAGGAATAAGCAGGAGCTAGGATGTTTTAGTTTATAGGAGAAAGAGTCTATTTTCATTGGTCTTCAACAATTTCTTGCTTTTAAAACTTTTTCAAATGAATTTTTTTGGAGCTGAAATTGGTAAAATACCAAAGTTGTATCTTCATAGCTGGATCTCCAAAGACTAATTTCACCTATTTACAAGTGTAGATTAATGTGGATCCAGCAACCAGACAATCTGAAAATTTCTTTCAGATTTGCATACACATCCATTTAAAACACTATTATTCAGGAGAGGAATCCAGACTCTTCATTTAAACATTTTACTCCTTTGTAAAGATCCTACCACAAAATGTTACTATTTATCAGATAATGTGGTTATTTATCTAGTGCTTATGGGGCATTAGTCCTAGTTAGTTTAGCAGCTAATTTCTCTCTGAACCCTTCATACATTTAAAACTTGTCTCCCCAACTAGATTATCAGTTGTCTCAGGGAGTTTCTGGCGTCTCAGTGACTATGATAGTGTTAAGCACAGAAATGGAACTCAGTACATACTTGTTGACCACTGACTGCTGGGTTGACTTAAAGATTCAAACGGTATGAATAGGATGGATATGAATTCAGAGGAAGATGGAAGCTTCTGTGAACCAAACAATTGCCTCCTGGCAAGTGGATTTTAAGCACTAAGAAATATCAAAGAAGCAGCAGTTAGATATAGAGTTTATTCCCACAACTCATTTAATACCTCACTCTTTCCTTTAAACTTGAATTTTCATAAATTATTTGTATAAAGGAGTTCAAAGCTAGGGATGCTTACAGCTGGCAAAACGTATATATATATATATATATCTCCATGTACACATATATATGTGTCTATAATATACACACATATATTCACATATTTGTACATGTGTGTATATGTATATATGCATACATATTTATTAAAGGCAAAAATCTGGAGCAAAGGATTGAGGTGGAGGACAATGCCTTAATGAGATTTTGTTCTTTGCCATTTCTGCTCCCATTCATTTGTGTGGGCAGAGCAAAAAAGGAAAGAATTGTTCCCAAAGACGGACAGAGCTGCACAAAAATGGCAGTTATTGGAGGAGAACAAATACTAACAGGGAACAGCATAGGTGTGTGACTTCCATTGCACCGTGTCTTGCAGGATGGAGTAGGGGTGCTGAGGTGGGGGAGCACAGTGTGCCCCCACACAGTGGAATAGCCTAGACATACAGCAAGGTGTGCCCAAAACCAGACAGGGCTCAAATTATATAATATTTCTAGACAAAATGCTGAAGATATAAATAGGAGACTGCCCCATCACTCGTGATGCAAAATAATCAGGGAGCATGGGCTGCTGAAATAAAGGTATTTTTTGAATTGCCTACTAAGAAATGAGGAATGAAGGGTGGGAAGCCAAGGAAAAACTCTAACCATGTCAAAGTACATGGGATAGGTGAATATCAGATCCATCTCCTGGGTCAATTAAGCCTTAGTATACATGTATCTTTGGGACTGGGGTCAAACTAGTCAAACCAGGTTTCACCAACTCACATTGGAAATCAGAAAGGATATTAATTTGAAAAAACTTGTCAGTCTCAAACACAAATAGCCTTTGGGAGTTTGTTTATGAGACAGCCTTGAAGTAATTTTGAAGTGATGTAGTTTGGCAATCAAAAATTTAGTAGGAGTTGTAAGGACTTCCTAACCCTAAGTCAGATAAAGACTTGGAATAGAAACTGCATCATCCCTCAAGCAGAAAGGGGAGTTGTTGTTGTTTTAAATAGACAATTATAGATTGGGATCAGTCTGCATACCTTTGTCTTTAGCTGGCTGTGATGACTCATAGCCTTGGTTGCAACTAAAGATCTATCAGACCACACTTTTCAGGACGAGGTGTTCTAGCTACTGTACCATAGCAAACAGGAGCTGAACTATTTGGCAAGATATTAAGTCCAGAAGTAGGTAGTAGAGAGAAATTTAACCATGCGACAAAAAGAACAATATCTAGTAGTGAATATGAGACCATTAGATCACCTCCCAGCAGACATTACATACCATGTGAGACTACTGTGACCAATGTGATAATATTATCAGAAGACATGGGCATAAACATATATATCCCTTCATATATCCACCATGTTCCTCACTTGTGTTTCCTTCAAAAGGAGTGCCTAGGACACATTTGTTCCCTACATATGTGGATACATGTATCTATTCTTCTAGTTTATGGTTTGTATATTTGTGGAAGCCTGTCCTAGATTAAAGAGGAAATGTTATATTGATATTATTCTCACTTCCATTAAATGCAGCTGCTTTGAACTGTGTGTTTGGTGGCTAAGTAATAAAAATAAACACATCAGTGGGGGCTCGTGAATTATGGTTTTTAGTGATTGCTGACCCAAAGAATATCTTAAACCTAAGATAACTTTTCTGGGAGCCTCTAATACTAGGTGGGGCAGGTATTGCACCTGTTTGTTTGTTTGTTATTTGTTTTAACAGGATTCACTCAGTAACTCAATCTATATGTAGCTTAGATTTAATTTTCTTTAAAACTATGTTATTGCTTTAAAAAAAAAATACATCAACTCTAAACCAAAGGAATCTCAAATCAGTTAGCCAGTTTCCAGATAAAATCATAAAAAATTATACTTGATTTTCCAATGTACCCCCTCCTCATTTTGAAGTGGGCAGAAACCTTAGTTGGCCGCTGACTATAGACCAGAGTAGTCAGGAAGTGATCTGAGTAAAATCTTGGATTTTACCTGAAACTTTTTTCAACAAAGAAAAGAGTTCTTGTTCAATGTGATATGAAATCCAACTGAAGCCGGAATTATCCATCAACACAGAGATCATGTATTGAAATGCAAGGGATTGAGCAAACGTATTTCAGACAGGACTCTCATTGTAAGGCAGCCATAGGAATGGATCTCCTATTTCAGGAAAACCCTGGGACTTTGTCTCATTATAGAAAAAAATTGTGTTTAGTCCTTTTGACTGAAACACACTGGATCTGAATTCTAAACACATTGTGATAATGATAGTAGATGGTTATTAGGATTTGAAGATTTGCAAAAAGTTTGATAGTCATCATGTCATTAGAACTTCACAATAACCCTCAGAGTTGGACAGATACTATAGGTATTATTGTCTCTGTTTTGTAGATGAAGAAATTAAAGCTCAGAGAGGTTGCTTTGCCCATTACATATATTATCTCATTTGATTGTCACAACAACCCTGGGAGGTAGGTGCTAATTTTTATCCCCGTTTTAGTTGAGGAAACTGAATAACAGAGAGGTTAAATTACTTGCCCAGTGTCCCAGAGCTACGACTTTTCTAAGGCTGGATTTGAACTCAGGTGTTCCTGACTCCAGGCCCAGCACTCTAACCACTGTGCCACCTAGCTGCCTAGAGGCAACACTTCAATTCAAATATAGTATGTCTTTCTTACCATCTGTGACACCTGTTCAAGATATACAAATTGATGAACCAATTTGAATGAATTGCCTGTCGGTCTTAGCAAGAGTTAAAGAGAGGTGGGAAAGACATATTGTATTTAAATAATGTTGTCTCTCTGACATAATCAGAATCTTAGAGTCTCAAAGTCAAAATGGAGCTTGATGGTCATCTAGGCCAATTCATAAGTGAATGAGAATCTTCTTTATAATATCATTGCAAAATGGTAACACGTTCTCCAGTGGAAGACATCCAGTGATGAAGAGTTCATTCCTTCCAAAAGAAACTCATTTCACTTTTGAAAATCTCTAATTGTTATGAGGTTATTCCTTGTATAGAGTCTAATTCATTCTCCATCTTCCACCTGACTGTGCTCCTTTGATTTCTCCATCATGCCCTGAGGAACTTCACCATTGGAAAGCCTCATCATCCAGAAAGATCAATTAGCCTTGGTATTCATGCCTTATCAGTACCCTCCACCCCTCTCATTTGAAGACAGAGCCATGAATCTTCATTCAAGAAGGAAGTCCAGGCCATCTCTTCACTTCCCACCTACCCGTATTCCTTTGACTTCTCCATCATACCCCCCATTCTGTGTACTTTCTCTCCGCACCCCTCCTTTTATTTGTTGTCTTCCCCTTTTAGACTATAAGCTCCTTGAGGGCAAGAACTACCTTTATTTTGCACATTGTATCCCCAGAGTTTAGCAAAGTGCCTATCACATAGTAAGTACTTAATAAATATTTCCTTTTTTAAATTTTATTTATTTTATTTTTAATTTATGGAATAAAGCAAGCATTTCCATAACAGTATAATAAAAAGTGATTGAATGGGAAACTGCAAAATGAATATGTACAACTTGCTATTTCTTTTAAATATATAATAAAGTTCTCACATAAATTTCTTTTTTTCTTTTTTCTGTTTTATTCTTCCCTCCCACTACCCTAGGGATGGCTACTATTATACACAAATATGTGTGTGTATGTGTGTGTGTGTGTATATATATATATATATGCATGTATGTATGTATGTGTAAAACTATTCTACATATATTTCTATTTGTCAGTTCTTTGATTTTCCAGTGTACCCCCAAATTGATCTTCTTGCAAGTAATTCACAAAGTTCCATTTCCTCTCTCCATGCCTTTGCTAGGCTGTTCGCCATTCTTGGAACTCCTTTTCACCTTTTATCTCTAAGAAGCCCCAGTTTCCTTCAAAGCTTAGCTCCTGCACCATCTTTTACACAGAAGCCTCTCTTTCTGCACCTTCCTTCCTATATCGTTTGTAGTTAGTTAATTTGGGTATATTTATTGAATGAATTAAAAATGCTTTGTCTCCACAATTTCACAAAATTAATCGTTTAGGGAGCAAGCCAAACAAGGCTAATTCCTCTTCTACATGATAATTCTTATTAATTTATTTATTTTTGGTTTTCAACATTCACTTCCACAAGATTTTGAGTTCCAAATTTTCTCCCCATCTCGTCCCTCCCTCCACCCCAAGATGGTGTGCATTCTGAATACCCCATCCCCTAATCTGCCCTCCCTTCTATCTCCCCCCCTTTCCCTTCTTTTTTCCTGTAGGGCAGGATAGATTTCTATACCCCATTGCCTGTGTACCTTATTTCCCAGTTGCTACATGATAATTCTTTAGACAGGTGAAGACAGTTATGCCCTTTCTGTAGACTTAATGTCTCTAGTTTCTTCAAATGATCCTTAAATGACTTAAAGTCCTTTGGGTATTATACTTTCCCTATTCTGGACATGCTCCAGCTACTCTGTCCTACCTGAAATGTGACACCCAAAACTGAACACAATACAACAGATATGGTCTGACCAGGGTAATCAATAATCAATAGTTAATCAGTCAATCAGCATTTATTAAGTAGCTGCCATCTGCCAGCTCTGTGCTAGGTGCTGGGGAAACAAGGACAGAAATGATACACAGTATGTAACCTCAAGGAGTTCAAATTCTACTAGAGAAAAGCATATGTATACATATAAGCACATGCCAAGTAAATATTGGGCAGTTTATGGGAAGGATGGCAGCTGGAGGGAGAAAGAGAGGCTTCTACATAAAAGGTGGTGTTCGAGCTAAACTTTGAAGGAAACTGGGGCTTTTTTTTTCTTTTTGGTGAGGTAATCAGGGTTAAGTGACTTGCCCAGGGTCACACAGCTAGTAAAAACTGGGGATTTTTAGAGATAGAGATGAAAAGGCATTTCAGAAATGGGAAACAGTCTAAGCAAAGGCATAGAGAGAGAAAATGGAACTTTGTCAGGAATAACTTACAAGACAGCCGATTTGGCTGGAAGAAAGAGTCCATGAAATGTATAATTGGGCTTTTGAAGTAGATTAGAGCCAAATCATGAAGATACTTAAATGCTAAACAGAGGGGTTTGTATTTGATTCTAAAGTTAATAGGGAATGACTGGTCTTTATTGAATTGGAAAGTGACACACTCAAATTTAGGAAAATCATCTTGGCAGATGCTAATTAGGAAGATAAATTGCAAAGGAGAAAGAAGAGTCAGGCAAACCAATTAGGGAAGCTATTGCAATAGTCCAGATAAAAGGTGATGAATGCTTAAATTTGAACATGTGTAAGGGATTTTTTTCTTAACCAAAGTGTTAGGACCTTACATTCATTCCTTTAAATCTCATCTTATTACATTTAGCCTATTAGTCTAGTTTAAGGGTTGGCAAGTTAAATAGCTTGTGGGACAAATCTGGACCATTGCCTTTTTTATTTAATAGTCAGTGAGCTAAGAATGGTTTTGGCCCTCTGGCCATAGTTTGCCAAATACTGCCTTCAGAGCATTTTTTGTATACTGATTGCCATCCAAAACATTAGCTACTGTCACTCATAGTTTGTACCATCTGAAAACTTGATAAAATAAGGATCCATCCCATCCCTTCATTTAAGTCATCAAGAAAAATGTTGGATAGCAATAGGGTCATGGATATAATAACAAGAAATATTTCACTAGATACCTCAGTTTAGGTTAACATCTATCTACGAACCACTATTCTTTGAGTTCAACCAGAATTGAATTCAGCTAACTCTACTATCACCTAGCTCACTTCTCTGAATATCACTGGGAATTTTATAAAATGATAGACTAAAATTCAAATATAACATCTCTGCATCCTATGATGGGCAGCTAGGTGGCACAGTGGATAGGGTGCCAGGCCTGGAGTCAGAAAGACTCATCTTTCAAAGTTCAAATCCAGCCTCAGACATTACTAGTTGTGTGATCCTGGGCAAGTAACAACTCAGTTCCTCATCTGTAAAATGAGCTGGAGAAGAAAAAAGCAAATAACTCTAGTATCTTTGCCAAGAAAACCCCAAATGAGGTCATGAAAAGTTGGACATGACTGAAAAATGACTAAACAACAATTATGTCCTGTGTCCTTGATTTATTAGCCCCCAATCCCCTCTCTTTTTTGGATGCTTTAATGGCTCCACGAGTTCATTAATGTGGATTTTCCTTGCACTGATACAGGACAAAATCTACCTATGCCTTCTCAAACTCTTTGATTTTTCCTTAGATTTTGAAAAAAAAACATTCTTTCTAGATATTTATCCAATATTTTCTGATGATGCACATCCTTAATATTCTTTTATATTACTCATTGCATGAAAGATCTCCTTGGGAATATGCTGTGACTTACTCTCACCTACCAGGTGCCTTCTCCTTGTTTTTGAATTGTCTGCAATTTAGATGCCTTTGAGATGGTAATGTTCTATGGTTTTTATCCACATTAGTGTCATTGGGAGAATAGTGATTTTAAAAATAAGAGATTTTCCAGAAAGGAACAACTTAGGATAATACAACTTGCTTTGTTATTTGCTAAAGGCAATTCATTTAAAAAGTGATTTTCAAATATCTCAATTAAGGCAAGATTACCAAGGAATGAAAATGATCATGAATAGTGTTTAAAAAAAAGGTACAAAGTCCATCAAGAAAATGTCAACAATTATTTTATTGATTCTATAAGGTCTTCTTTAGAATACACAGTGCATGTATTAAGGGTATCTTTGGAAAAAATACGAAAGGAGAACACCGAGGCAAAAGAGAGAGGAACCTCGTATCTTACATGGCTTGATATGGGAGACTCCATTTTTAAAGTAACCTCCATCTTTTATTTCAATTTTTTTTCATCTTAGCTTAAAATTCATGAAGTCCTTGCAATTCAATAGAAAACTGTTCAGGTAACTAATTCAGTAGTTAATAAGCTTTCAGACTCTCTCAGATCTCTCGTATTCTGCTTACCAAAAATAGATTGTTGCAGATAATTTTCCATTAAACTAGTTCTATCATTTAAAAAGGAAATGTGGTTAGTTAGGAGATGTTCATGATGGATCTATGTTGGTTCATGGTAGCCATTGTTTCCTTTTCTGAAAACTCAAAAACAATCCCTTTAATAATATATTCTAGAATGCTTCCAGGAATTGAAATTTTTCCTTCTTAGTATTCAGAGACTCTACCCTCTTCCCTTTACTTTTTTTAAAGTCTGGATATCTTCCCATCTCAAGTATATGGTACTTCTCCCATTTTCCATGAAGAAAAATTGAAAAAAAAAAGAAAACTTTTTGGAAAAAGGGAGAATTTGAAGGGAAAATCAACAAGTAAATAAAAATACTTTCAACATATTCAGAGCATATATTGAATAATTTGTCCTTTTGGAGCAGGGGTAGGGAGGGCAGAAGTAGTGGAATCTATAAAACTTTCTAACTTCCAATGAGGAAAATATTGTATATAAGCTGCATAAATAGACGTTTAAGGTTGTGAAACTTGTTTCCTGAAGCAGCGCATCAAGTGGAAAACATCAAAACTAAAAAGGCAGTTCACTTTGTAAATAGTCATTTAAAATTGACATTTGACTTCAAATAAGTTGAAAACATCTGAGCCTGGATGCCATGCCAAAATGATATATATATAGATAGATAGATAGATAGATAGATAGATAGATAGATAGATAGATA
>NW_020940360.1:4298291-4313071 GCF_900497805.2 Vombatus ursinus
ATAGATAGATAGATAGATAGATAGATAGATAGATAGATAGATAGATAGATAGATAGATAGATATAGATAGATAGATATAGATATATATACATATATATATATATTGGGGACTGACTTTCCATGTAAGGAGATTCATCAGATAAATCTATCCCTGGAGCGCCTTCTCTACTCTTTCTGAGAGGAAAGTCCATGATCAGATGAGATAATATTTTGTAAGGAACTTAGCATAGTGCCTGGCACATAGTAGCTGCTTAATAAAAATGCTTGTTCTCTTCCTCTTCCCCCTCCTCCCATCAACAATTAAATGTGATCTAATCTGATCTTAATCACCAAGAAATTCTGCAAGTTACTAGAACAGTTACCATACAGGCTACATGCTCCAAGAAAGTTGTGTTCCCCACAACGGGAAATACAGGCTGATAATGCTATTCTATGACACCAAACCCAATAAGAGCCACCACAAAAAAATGAATGAGACTAACCAGCCACAGAAGTAACCCATCCTTAAAGATTTATTTTTCGGGAATACGTTTGCTTATGAGGTTAAATCATTATAACCAATTCTCAGCTAAGGACTGCTTAGCTCACTACTCAGATTGCTCCCTCAGATCACGAAGAGATTAAGGTGTAACCAATGTTAGAACAGCTGTGACTTTATTCATTGTTTCATGTCCAAGAGAATACTACTATAAGAGAGGGATGAAGGTATGCACAGAATCTAGAAAGCAAAACTAAAGAATAAACATTTGTCAATCACTGTTCAGAGGAGAGGATAATACAAATACTCTAATCTTAAAAATCATATCTGTCTAAAGGAGAAAGGTGTATCAGGCAATCATTACTTACTGACAAGGCTCTTTAAAATTTCCAAATCCCTCTACTTTGGTTTTATTTTAAAAGTCCCCCATAATCTGAAACTTCAACATATCAGTTGGTAGTTATTGATAAATTCTTTTTTTTTCCTAATTATAATGTCCTCAGTTTTGTGAAATGTTTGGAATCCTCTCCTCTTTTCAGATACTTGAGCTGATTTCTCAATACCCTTAAAATTGTGTCATCTCTGGCTAGGTGGCACAGTGAATAAAACTCTGGGCTTAGAGTCAGGAAGACATGAGGTCAAATCTAGCCTCAGACACTTACTAGTTATGTGACCCTTGGCAAGTCGCTTAACCCTGATTGCCTCAGTTTCCTCATCTGTAAAATGAGCTGGAGAAAAAATTGGCAAGTTACTCCAATATCTTTGCCAAGAAAACCCCAAATGGGTTCACAAAGAGTGGGACACGACTCAAAAAAGACAGAATATCACCACCAACAACAACAACCAGCATGCATACTTGTGTATAACTTGTTCTGGGCTGGTTACTCTTCTCCACTATGTTTTCTTGACTGCTGTTGATAGTTCTTTATGTAGCTGGTTGGACATTGTGGTCTTTGGGTTCAAATATGGTGGCTCCACCACTCTGATAGAAAATGTAATTTATTACAGAAATCATGGTAGGCCTTTCCTACTTTTGTCCTGTTCATTTTTTTTTTTTTTGTCCTTCCAATTTTATGCTTAAATTGTTTTGGTTTGATCTGAGTCTCTCACCAAACTTTCCTTAAACTTGTTATTCTCTGCACTATTCCTTGCTCTTTTATGAGGTAATATTGTTCATGATCTTCCATTACCTTCTGGGTAAGATTTTATAAATAATTCTGTATAGGCCAATCTTGACCTTGATTTCAATATCTTTCTACTTGCCAATATCAATAGCATTTGCTGACTGAAGAGGTTTCTAGGCTCTTTTGGTCTACTCATTGGAATAATTGGTTTATATCAATGAAGCAAATTTAGGAAAGGTTATTGGTATATATAGTCAGCTAGATGTTTTAGTAGATAGAGCAATGAGCCTGGAGTCAGGAAGACCTGAGTTCAAATCCAGCCTCAGACTCTTTCTAGCTGTGTCACCCTGGGCAAGTCACTTAACCCAGTTTGCCTCAGTTCATCAACTATAAAATGAGCTGGAGAAGGAAATGGCAAACCACTCCAGTATCTCTGTCAAGAAAACCCAAAAGGTGTCATGAATAGCTGGATGCAACTGAAAAATGACTAAAACAACAACATTGTTATACAACAATGTCTTTTATTTGATCAATTTCTCTTTTTTTGGGGAGGTATTAAGATCTCAATTAATAGATGATGTTAGAATTGCCTCAATTACATACCTTATCTTGCTTTTACCCTTTCTTAAAATTTGTTATGGATTATAATATTATCAAGTCAGCAGTCAGACCATCGATAGGTAGTTAATTCAGAAATGATTCCTGCACTGGTAACCAATTGTTTCCTGTCCGTTAAAATGAAATGAATTCTTTTGTTTTTGTTTTTGTTTTTGTTTCTTTGGTGCTACTTTATCCTTGCCATGTCTAGTGCCTCTCAATACTCTTCTTGAAGAACATATTAAGGATACACAAGTATGAAGCTTCTGTCTAATCTCTTTCACCCTCTTTCATTGCTTACTTCTGAACTATGTTTTGTTGTTATTGTTTCCATCTTCTTGTAGCCTTGAGAGGGTGTGAGTTGGAAATCTGAGAGTTCCAGAACAGTGAAAACCACGCCTGTATTAGCCAAATGTGTACACATATGTCCACACGTTTCCCTAACACACATATGGAAGGAATATTTTTACATGTATATACATACATACACATGCATATACACAGTTATACGATGCCAAATACATACATTTTATTTATAAATATATTAGATATCCATGTATAATACATTTACATACATACGGCTACTACAGTTGTGGTCCTCACATATACAAATGTGTATATATGTATACACATATGTATATATTTACACATGTATTTGTACATATATTAATGTGTATGAATATATACAATATACACATATGTTTGTATATGTGTATGTATGTGCAGATATACGCACACGTGTGTGTACGTGTGTGTGTGTGTACATGTGTGTGTGTTGCTAATTGGCACAATGGATAAAGTACCATACAAGAGTCAAGAAGATTCATTTCCCTGAGTTCAAATCTAGCCTCAGATAAGTATCAGCTGTTTGGCCTTGGAAAGTCACTTAACCTTGTTTGCCTCAGTCTCTTCATCTGTAAAATGAGCTGGAGAAGGAAATGGCAAACTACTCCAAGTATCTTTGCCAAGAAAACCCCAAATGTGGTCACAAAGAGCTGGGCATGACTGAAAACATCTAAACACCACCACACAACATATGTATGTAGGTATATTATATATATATATACATGTGTACACATTATATATACACATATGTCTGTATTTATAGCATAAATACATACATATGATTGAAATAAGCTCGTATTTCCAGTGGAAGAGGAAAGCTCTGGCAAAGACCTTGAAAGTCTGCAGTCACCAGAAGAATATTCTTGATCCAAATAGAAGCTTCAAAGAGCCTAACCAGGACAGCCCCTTTCAATGCAAACCACCCCTGAGTATTCAATCTACAGATTCATTTTGCCCTGTAGTCAGGCAGAACCTTTCTGGTTCATACTGTTACTTGACTAATCAGGTGTTACACATAATTTTGCTGCCTTAAGTTAGATAGTAGTCATCATTACAATGGAAACCCAGAGAGAACATTTTGTTCACACCATCTTCTTGTATAAATTTCTCTGCAAATTACTTTTAACCTCTCACTGTTGGATAGAAGTCACTAACTATTACCATATTTGTTGATTTAATTTGGAGGGTCTCAGCAAGTTTTTCTTAGAGTCTCTCTATCTCTTTATCCTCTGACCCAGATGTTGGCACAGAAATGTAATTACTTCCATGCTGGACTTGTTGTAAATACTTATTAATACTGTGATATGAGATGACCAAGTGTCCCATGAAGTGTTTCTTTTTTCCCCTTTGGATTCATTATAAAACCAATGTCATTGTTTGACAACTCCTTGATTTACCTCTGTAAGGTAATATCTATGAATCATCTTGCTACTTCCTTTTATCTAATATAATTTATAACATCAAGACGAATATGGTTCAATAGTACATCAACTTACTTGCCACTAGACACAAACCTCACATTTAGAGTTTTTACATCCAAGTTAATCTTTCTAGATGAAATAAAGACTAAGAGTGTGAATATACTCTGTTCCCTTTTCCCACCACTTTGCCATGACAATTTCAGAATTGGAAGGGAGCCAGACGCAACTGAGAGTCATTTTGTGTTTTTCATTGTTTCGTGGCTTGCTGCGGCCAAAGAATTCATCACTAAGTGTCTAGCATATTGGTGAGGAGACTCTTTGTACTCAAGGCTTTGGGGAAAGCAGAAAAGTCTCTTGTAAGGACTATGTCAGAAGCCTTTTCCAGTATGTCAAAACCTGCTATATCTTCGACTCTACTAGTATAGCTTTTAAGAATATGGGAATATAAGAACTATCCTTTGATGAGGCATCAGAATAGAACTCTGAGCTATCAGACAATAAATAAATGAAAAGCCTCCATTAAACATACTTTGAGCAAGAAGACTGAGGGATGGAGACGCCCATTGCTAGGCACAGATGGTGTAAATGTTCATGGAGGAGAGATAGAAAACTCTATTTCTTAACTTTTATTAGACTCCTTTCCTCTCTTTCAAGGAAAATGATCTGGAAATTAAAGCACAAACATGATTAAGAGGGAATTACATTCCAAGACAGGTGAGAAGATAATAAGACAGCACTCTTTAAGTGAGTGAAAGTTTTCAATCTCAGAAGAATCATATGCCAGAAGAATCATAAGTGAGATACCTTGTAGATATTACAGATGAATATTGTGAGGCAGCTATGTGGCATAATGGATAGTGCTGGATTTGGGAAGATGAGTTCAAATTCTGCCTCACATACTTACTGGCTGTGTGACCCTGGTCAAGTCACCTCAGCTCTCTCAGCCTCAGTTTCTTCATTTATAAGACAGAATAATGATAGCAGTGATCTCACAGTTGTGACGATCATGTGAAAAAATATGTATAGGGCTTTATAAACCTTAAAGTAAGATATGACTATTAAGTCTTATTATGGTATTGAGAAACCACTACTGACAATCTTTGAGAAATTTAGGGTCATAAAATCATTGATCTAGACAGGTAGGTGGTACAGCAGATAAGAGTGTTAGACTTGGAGTCATGAAGGACGGAGCTAAAATGTGCCCTCAGACACTTGCTAGCTATGTAACTCTGAGCAAGTCACTTACTTCTTTGTGCCTCAGTTTCTTCATATATAAAATGGGGATAACAGTATCTGCTTCCCAGGGTTTTTGAGAAGACAAAATGAACTCATATTTGTAAAGCATTTTGTAAACCTTAAAGCACTATATCAATGCTTATTATTGTTATCGCTGTTGTTTTTGTTTTTATTGTTGTTGTTGTTGTTATACCTGACAGGGAATTCAGGGACCATCTATTTCAACCTACTCTTTTTAGAGAAGAGAAAACTGAGGCCCAGGGAAGTTAAATGACTTGTCCAAAGTCACACAGATAATAAACATCAGAAGCATGATTTGAACCCAGATTCTCTGACTCTAGAGTCAATGTTCTTTTCACAATTCTATAGTGGAAGACAAAAGAAAAAAAAACAATCAATTAGAAGTAGGTAAACACTGTATGATTTTTGAAAATCAATTCTAGAAACTATACACAGGCCAGCTTGATACCAATCTCTAGTAGAATTCTGCAGTGGATTATTTTACAGTTAATTTGCAAGCACAGAGTGATTACTGGGGCCCAATATAGGCACACCACACAAAATTAAATGAATTTCCTTTTTTTTTTTTTTGCAAGTTTACTTGTCTGGTCAACTTGGAAGATGCAAACAACTTCGTGGAATAGAATCATAACAAAGCATTTATCAAGTTTTACATGATAATCTTGTGGATAAGATGGAGAAACGTGTATTTGGGGTGGATTTGTAGCTGGTTGAGCAATTATTAGATGAATGGAATGATTAATAGATCAGTACTTACAAGTATGGAGGTCTCCGGTGGCAGAAGCTTTGTAGTTAATTCTGCTATTTAATGTTTTTGGTAAAGACTTGGTTGATGACACAGAAGGCACATCTGTCACATTTGTGAATGGCTTAAAGCTATAATTAACACATTAGAATAATTAACACATTAGATTAAAGAACCAGTTTTCTTTTCTTTTTTTAGTATCCTCAAAGAGATTTTTTTTTAAATTACACTTAACAGTATGTTTTCCAATTACATATAAAGATAATTTCCAACACTCACTTTTATAAGATTTTGAGCTCCATTTTTTTTTCTCCCTCTCCAAGACAGCAAGCAATCTGATATGGGTTACATATTTACAGTCATATTAATCATATTTCCACATTGGTTATGTTGTGAAAGAAGAATCAAAACAAAAGGGAAAAACCACAAGAAAGAAAAAACAACAAAAAAAGTGAAAGTAGTATGCTTTGATCTGTGTTCAGATTCCATAGTTCTTTCTCTGGAGGTGGATAGCATTTTCAATCATGAGTCTTTTGGAATTGTCTTGGATCAATGTATTGCTGAGAAGAGCTAAGTCTATCGTAGCTGATCATTGAACAATGTTGCTGTTACTATGTACAATGTTCTCCTGGTTTTGCTCACTTCACTGAGCCTCAGTTTATGTCTTTCCAGGTTTTTCTGAAGTCTGTCAGCTCATCATTTCTTATAACACAATAATATTCCATACATTCATATACCACAACTTGTTCAGCCATTCCCCAATTGATGGTCATCCTCAATTTTCAATTCTTTGCTACTACAGAAAAAGCTGCTATAAATATTTTTGTACATGTGGGTCCTTTTCCCATTTTTGTGATTTCTTTGGGATCCAGCCCTAGAAGTGCTACTGCTGGGTCAAAGGGTATGTACATTTTTATAACCCTTTGGACTTAGTTCCAAATTGCTCTCCAAAATGGTTGGGTCAATTTACAACTCCATCAACAATGCATTGATGTTTCAATTTTCCCACATCTTCTCCAACATTTATCATTTTCCAGCCAATCTGATAAGTGTGATGTGGTACCTCAGAGTTGTTTTGCCAATTCTAATTTTTAAGAAATTATTTTCTTCGGTTAGCTTTCATACCTCCTTTTCCATTTGGCCAATTTTACTTTTTAAGTAGTTGTTTTCTTCAGTGCATTTTTTCCCATTTGGCCAATTGTATTTTTCAAGGAATTGTTTTCTTCAGTCAATTTTTGTCCTTTTCTGATCTGTTGACTCTCTCTTGCATACCTCTCCTTTATTTTCCCAATTTTTCTTCTACCTCTCTTATTTTATTTTTAAAAATCGTTGTTGACCTCTTCCAAAAGGGTTTTTTGGGCTTGAGACCAATTCATATTCCCCTTTGAGGTTTTGCATGTAGGTATTTTGATATTGTTTTGCTCTTCTGAGTTTGTGTTTGGATCTTCCTTGTAGTTGTAGTAGCTTTCTGTGGTCAGGTTTCTTTTCCGGTTTTTGCTCATTTTTTAAAGTTGAGCTCTGCTCCTGGAATGCAGAGGGTCCTGTGCCAAGTTTCTTGCTTGGGGGGCAGGGGCCTTATCACTGGCTTTTTACTCCAGAGCCTGAGGTGCTGGCAGTTTACCCGCTGCACTAGGGTAGCCCTGCCTAGTCGAGCTTGTTATTCCCTGGGTTCTGGGGCTGGTAATCTGCTGCTATGCTGGGGTGGGAGGCCTCACAGCTGGCCTGCTGAGCCAGGACCAAGAGGTCTTGGTTGCTGATCTGTGCTGTGGCTGAGAACCTCCTGCTGGCTTGCCTGGACACCGTCTGCGCTGGGCAGCACTCCCCTTTTACCCAAGTGAGACAGACCTTTCCTAAAGTCCTTCTAAGTTCTCTTGGGTTAGAAAATTGTTTCACTCTGTCTCTTTTTTTTTCTTTTTGGATTTTGTCCCTTCAGAATTCTTTTAGAGGCTTGATTTAATGTTTTTTTCTGAGGAAAACTGGGGAGAGCTCAGGCAACTTACTGGCTTCTCCTTACCATGTTGACTCTACCACCTCACCCCAACTCCGCACCTCTGAATCAGTTTTAAAAAGGATGTTGACAAGCTCGAATACAGGCTGAAATTTTAAAAATAAATGTCAGTTCTTTCACATGGGTTCAGAAAAGAAGTATGAAAGTATAAGACAATAAAACTTGACAGCAGTCATGTGAAAGTGGTCTAAGGGTTTTTTGTTGACTGCAAACTCAATATAATATAATAGTGTGACTAACCATCCCAAAGATAACGTAATCTTAAACTTCATTAATTGACATAGAACATTCTAAGTAAAGAAGGTAAATATTCCCTGTGTATGTATACTAACATGAAATTGGAAATATGCTTATGAAAGACATTATGCTATAGTAGAATGACATTTCACAGTAAATGTTGTAAGTTTTTGAAAGAGTCAGTGGGTGAAGGATTAATGGTTATCTTTATCATTCTGTCTCAAACACACACATGCACATTTGTCTATGTCTCTTTTCTCACGATTGTAGGGCATATCTAACCCACTGATTGTGGGTATATCTAACATTACTCAATTAAAATAATAGCAAACCCCCTGGGAATGTAGAGTCCCCAAATACACAGTGGTGCTCCATGACAGGCCCAAAAGAAACAGGGCTAGGTTCTAGCCCTGAACAAAGCAGAAATATTGTTTGCTCGCTTCTAGGGCAACTGTTAGAGAAATTGAAAGTTAGAATCACAAAACAAGAAGGAACAGGAAAACAGGACTATGACTGGGTACCCTATGCTGAACATGGTGATAAGGAGAAATGTTTACAAAATCAGAATAAGAACACGAATGGTCAATGAAAGAGGAAGGAAACCCCATGTGTGGGACAGGAGCTGTACTTACAGGAGCACAAAAGAAGGTAGAGAATTAGGGGAACTCTGCCTGCTGAGGGTAGTCATTTTCTTCTACTGAGCACCATGAAAAAGGCAATGCCACCTTCTGATGGAGACCAGCACAGGAGGCAAGAGTGGTGCTGGGAAAAAAAAAAGATGTGGGGAGTCTTATTAATATTGATATTGATTGTGATGATAACCATAATAAGAAAAAATGGTCAATCACTTTGGACATTTTAGAATGGTGATAATATCAAGAAAATCACTAAGCATTTTTGTGTCAAGGAACACAATTATCACCATTAACCATCTTGCCCCTTGATCAAACAGTCTTTCTCTGACCAAGGAGGATAACAGGCTGCAATGTAGTGGGCCTGTTACCAGGGACAGCTGTTTCACACCATTTCCCAGCATTATTCATTAGGCAGAGAGCTATTTAAAACATCATGAGACACAGGGTTGACACTGATGATCATGTGATCAGTTCACTTGATTATTCAAGAACCAGAACAGTTATACTATGCCACAAGAGAGCATTTATAGCTCAGTAGATAAATAAAGGATCACTTACAGATATTTCCACACCAATGATAGTTTATGGTTCTACCCTTCTTTATCATTGATTTGTGATTATATTATAAATTATCATAATTACATTGTTATATTTCCCTAGCATTTTCTTCTGTAATGTTTGGACCCCAATGTATTGGTATTCTGTCCAAGGGAATGAGGATCCTAGTGTTGGAAACTTTTCTACCTTGTCTGTCCAAAGGTTGTGGGTCATACAACTCTTAGAGGCAACTCTTGAACAAGGGTCTTCCTGGCTTCTAGGTTGTCTATACAATATGCCACTTGACCTAATTACTATCAATAAACCAAGAAAATGTGATCTTAATTGATGAACAACTGTTTTGAGGACCATATTCAAAGGAAAAGTATCTGTGAATCAGTTTCAACCTGGAAACTTTTTTTTTCTCAACTTTTTTTCCTTTTATTGATACCTTTGGCTTTTGTATGACTTTCAATGTGTCCCAAAAGACTTAAGACAATTTTAAGTTATTAAAGTTATTTGAGCTACCCCATTCTGACCATTCCTACTCTTTTCTTCTCCCCTGTGAGTCATCTTTGTCAACAAAGATTTGAAAAGGAAGGGTAAGGGAAGAAGGTGGAGAAAGCAGATTAATAAAACTGACCAACATATGAACCACATCTGACAGTGTCTTCAGTCTTCTATACCAATAGTCTCCTGCTTCTGCAAAGAAGGAAACAACGTAAGTCTTCTCAACCATTTTTTTCCAGGGCCAGCTTGCTCATTTTAATTAATTACAAATCATTTGGTTTCTTAACCTGAAAATGTATTAAAAAACAAAAAGTAAGGGGGATAGATATTGATCAGGAATCAGTCCTAGGTCTGGTGGCATTGAACATTTTCACCATCCAAGAGTGATGAATTTACTAACAAAAGTTTAGGTGAAGGAAGACATTATGTTCAAGGCTTGCTTGAGAAAGACAGAACTAGAATGCACTATCACAGTGGCAAGGTTGGAAAATAATCAAAAACAGACCAAATGAAGTCTAATGGGCATGTATTCAGGACATAGATATGTAAAGACGTAAAACACACTGTGTAAACATCAGATGAATGATGATTTATGTGTGGGTCTCATATTTTAATATCTCTGCTCCTTTAAGAAACAGATAGAGGAGTTGGTCCATGATGACCTATTATAAGAGGATACTATGACTAAGAAGATGCTCAACAGGCATCCAACTGTGATGTAGTGATGATAATGGGCCCAGCTTGATTTTTTCTGCTTGACTTTCCTGACATTTTGGCTTATCTTAATGTTTCCTTTTTAGGCTGGCCTCCTCTTCTTCACTGCTTATTCCTGTTTTCTTAGGATAATAGGAGGTTAGATTTAAAGTTGAAAGAGAACCTAGAGACCATCTAGTTTCATACTCTCATTTTACAGATGAGGAAACTGAGGCCCAAAGAAGGGAAGTAATTAACACAAAATCATATAGCTAGCAAGATGAGTAATGGAACCCTCGTTGTAGAGTTCCAAATCTGTCATTGTTTCTGTTACATACTATTATTAGGTATCTCTAGCTTTACTATTCTTGGCAAAGTAAAAGTCTATAACTGAGACCTGTTGTTTGAATAAGGAGGTGGCTATAGAATAGTCTACCTTTTTTCCACCTAGCCCCTGCCAGTACAGAAATAATTTCCAGTGGGCCGTGGTTTAAGGGAGAGGTTTCCTACCATGGACATAGGCCAGGACCCTCTTGATTTAATAGCATTGATTTCAAAGAGGGACATGGATCTCTGTTCATTTAATTAGGGTCAGATACCCCTCCTAAACTTACTTCATCCTGGCAGAGCTTCCAAAGCAGACAAACACTGCTTCATCCTAAGAGATGGAGCTGAATTTGGCCCTTGTTCTTTATTCATGTCTCTTACTAATGGGCTATGAACTAAATAAAATCCTAGAGATTTTGCTCTACTTCTTTCATGTCTGCTGACTAGGGGAAGATGGCAACCTCTGAGCCATGTCCAGGGTCAAGATTGGCTTTGTTCTAGTGTTCCCTCTCCTATATGCTTCTCAGAAAGAGTAGCAGCTCTCTCTTCTGGCTTTGAATGAGAGTGGTAGCAAGTGGGCTGTTTTCAGGGCCTTTTCCCTTTCTGGGTGTCCATGAGATCATGTGAGAGAAATAGAGGCCTGACTTTGTAGTCTGTCTTTTTCTGTGTATCTCTGTCTCTCCTCTCTATATCTTTCAATCTCTTCTGTCTCTGTCTCTCTCATTTTTCTCTCTGTGTCTCTCTCATTTCTCTCTCTCTCTCTCTCTGTCCTTCTCATTTCTCTCTCTGTCTCTCTGTCCTCTAAGTCTCTCTCCTTTTTCTATCTCTCTGTTCAATCTCTTCTCTCTCTTGTCTCTATTTTTATCCTTTTCTCTCCCTTCTGTCTCTATTTCTCTTTCTGTCTCTCTGACTCTTCTTTTCTGTGTGTCTTTCAGTCTTTCTAATTCTCTTTTTTCTGTTTTTGTTTCTTGTCCCTCTCTCTTTTGCCCTACTATGAAGCACCATGATGATACAAGCCCAGAAATACTTAACTAGGCCTAGGAGAAGTAATCTAATACCTGTAAAATGAGATCATATTTGTGAAGTGCTTAGCACAGTGCTTGGTACATACTAGGTGCTTAATAAATATTTATTCCACTCCCCCTCTTCCCTGTTATCATCCCAGGAATAATAGTGTGCCTTGGAGTTGCAGGATGATTATTAAGAATTGTATTTTTTCCTATGGAAATCATTATTAATAGATTTTATGTTGTTGAACTAATGAGTCTCCTTATACTCCAGGCCTTTGCCATATTCATTTACTAAGCTAGGAATTTGTCTATATTTTATTAATCCCCATTAAATACATCTCTCTAAGCATGGATCCTTAACCTTTTTTGTGTGCATTTTGGGCCCCTTTGGCAGTTTCGTGAAGCCCAAGGACTCCTTGTCAGAATAATGTTTCTAAATGCATTAAAAAACATGAAATTACAAAGGGAACCAATTATATTGAACTACAGTTATGAATTTTTTTGTCACAGATGACATGTTAAGAAACTATTTTAGAGCAAATTATGTGGTCATTTTGAGGATTCAGCTTTTGGTACACTAAGATCAAGGCCAAAATATATGAGGAATCCTGGCACCCACTGAAGTTAGGGATATAGTAAACTTAACAGCTGATTAAAGTTGAGGAGTTTCCCTCCCACGTTTCAACACCAGTACCAGGTCCTGTTAACAACACCATGCTAGCCTGCACTCTTACTGATGCCCAATTCTACTAGCATACCACTGTTGTGACAGTGTCTTTTCTTTCAGTCTTTCTTATTTAGTGCTTGAGCACTCTACCCTATTTTACTATCACTGCTCCTGGTTCCCTATGCCCAGTTTCCTTCCTATGCAGTGAATTACCTGTTCTTGGATGTCTGGATAATAGACGTTAACTACACAGGGCCACCTCTGACAACTAACAACATATAGGTTTGGTCAAAAAAAAAGAAAAAGAAAGAAAGAAAAGACAGATCTCATTGCCCATGAATAATCAATGTAGCACTGTCATTAAAAAGGTCATGATTCTGAAATATGTGTGCCTGCATGCACATGCATACATGCATACATGCATACATACATGTGCATATATTTGTTGTTATTGTTCAGTCATCTCAGTCATGTCCAACTCTTTGTGACCTCTTTTGGGATTTTCTTGGCAAAGATACTGGAGTAGTTTGCCATTTCTTTCTCCAGTGTGTTCTCATTTTACAGATGAGAAAACTGAGGCAAATAGGGTTAAGTGACTTGCCCTGGCTCACACAGTTAGTAAGTGTCTGAAGTCAGATTTGCACTTAGAAAGATGAATCTGACTTTAGACTTGGCACTCTATTCACTGTACCATCTATGCGCATATATACAGCACAATAAAAAGCAGACAGGCTATACTAGCAGGCTTAATTGTGAGCACCACAATGTAGGAAAAACATGGCATGACAAAATACCCAGACACTGAAAGAAGACAAAAAGAATCAAATTCCAAAGAGGCAGAATCACTTTGGAAAAATATAGTCTCTAGTCTTCTAAATTTCATCTTCAACAACCACCAATTCGAGAAGAGTCATGTCTGTAAACTGCTTTGGGTGCCTTAGAAAAAAACCACAAAGTAATCAAAAATCATGGTGTTGCAGTGTTGCAGCAGTCAGAAAATCCAAGAGTCAACCTTGTTTCGGCATTGGTGTTCAGAAACTTTGTGGAAATTCACATCATTCCAGACGGAGCTGCAGAAGACAAATACTGAGCCAGAAGCCTGACAATTTCACCAAAGTTCTGAAAGGATTACAAAACAACAGAAATGCTGAAAGCCAAAACTGGAAGAAACTTTAGAGATCTTGTCTAGCTTCCCCATTTTACAGATGAGGAAAGTGAGGTCCCCAGGGGTAAAATGATGTTCATGACCACATAACTTACAAGTAACAGAGCCAAGACTTCATTACAGGATTTTATTTTCCTTAAAATTTCAAAGTCTCCCAAAGAAACTTCAGAACACCAAGGTACATCATTCTCATTATCCTATCTCTGGTTATTTTCTCAGCACTGATCAGTGTTACCTCTTACCTGGAATAAACGGGATCTAAAACAGCAGAAATAAAATGTCTCATGTACTTAGTGCCTGTTTTCCTCAAAACTCAGCTCAACGACCATTTCTATTACTAACAATAGCTAACATTTATATAGCATTTACTGTGTGCCAGTCGCAGTGCTAAGCATTTTACAACTATTATCTCATTTGATCCTCACAACAAACCTGAGAGGTAGGTACGATTATTATCCCATTTTACAGATAAGGAAACTGAGGCAAACAAGGGTTAAGTGATTTGCCCAAGGTCACAATATCTGAGGCAGGATTTAAACTCAGGTCTTCGTGACTGACTCCAAGCCCAGCACTCAACTCCTCTGCACCACCTAGCTGATATCTATGTAAAGTCTTTCTGAATTCCTCAGCTGCTATCGCTTAACCCTTTCCAAATACCTTATATTTATTTTATATATTTGCGCGTATTTTTATATACTCATAGATGTACATGTTGTCTCTCCTGATAGAATACAAACTCCCTAAAGGTGCAGCCGTCAGACATTTTTATCTTTCTATCCGCCGCACTTGAAACACAATAGGTGATGCCTTCTACATAAAGCCCTTTTTAATTTGGGAACTTCTAATGCCCTCCCTCCCTAAACAACTTTGTATTTAATGGTTCTACACTTATGTGTATCTATTTTCTGTTTATCTGTATATGCTTAAGTATGTACTTTTTACCCCCATTACAGTGTAAACTTGAGTGTAGGAATTGTTTCTTCTTCTTCTTCTTCTTCTTCTTCTTCTTCTTCTTCTTCTTCTT
>NW_020940360.1:4313081-4352686 GCF_900497805.2 Vombatus ursinus
TTCTTCTTCTTCTTCTTCTTCTTCTTCTTCTTCTTCTTCTTCTTCTTCTTCTTCTGCTCCTTTTCCTTCTCCTCCTCCTCCTCCTCCTTCTTCTTCTTCTTCTTTTGTATTTGTAACCCTAGTGCCTAGCATAGTGCCTGGCACATAGTAATCACTTAATAAATGCTTGGTGATTGATTAGTTGATTGATTGTTTGATGTGGCTCTGCATTTGATCAAGAATTCCCAAACCGTGACTTGAGTTTTCTTCTTTAAATGAAACCATTCCAGAATTCCAGAGTAAGCAATAAATGGTTGTAACTCCCCCATATTTACCTACAAATAACCATTAAATAGCACCCCAACTTGGAACAGCAGAATCAGCAAAAAGATGGGGTGAAACAATCTTTTAGATCAAGAAACTTGAAAGATCTACAAGAAAGGTCTGTCTTACTTGAGTAAAGGGGGAAGTCCTGGGCAGGAAACATCCTAGCAAGCCAGCAGCGAGCCCCAGCTCAGCAAACCAGTGGGATATCCTGAGCCCCAGTGCAGTGGAGCAGGCAAACACCAACATCAGGACCCACCATGTGCCTCTGCATAGCCAGGGGAATGGGCAGACTCCAGCTCCAAGAACCCTACATGCTTCAGCATTGCCTGGGGCAAACAAGTAGCTGCCAACCCTATGGGTGCCTAAACAAACAGGCAGCCACTAGCACCTTACTATGTGTTTCAGCATAGAACTGGGTAAATAGACAGCTGCATGGTCAGACTAACACATGGTTCAGTGTAGCCCTGGGGAAATGCAGGCCTCAACACAAGCCAGATATCAGCACTAGGACCCTGGGTCAGCACCAGGTAAGCTGCCAGGCCCCCATGGCCTGCAGCAGCACCAGCCACCCCCATCCTATCCCCACAGCACAGCGCCAGACACAAAAGCCCCCATGGGCCTCAGGGCAATATCAGTGCAGCACCAGGTAAAGAGACATGGCCTGTAGCCCCTGGCACAAGAAGCCTGAGACAGTGCCCTTTCCACTCCAGGAGCAGAGATCAAATTTAAAAGAAAGGAAAAGTCCAAAAAAGATAAGCAAAAAACAACAAAAAAGGAATCTGACCATAGAAAGTTATGGTGACAGGGAAGATCAAGACACAAACTCAGAAGAGGACAGCAATGTCAAAACACCTAGGGGCAAAACCCCAAAGAAAAATGAAAAGTGGTCTCAAGCCCAGAAAGAACTCATGGAAGAGCTCAAAAAGGAGCTTAAAAATCACATGAGAGGTAGAAGAAAAATTGGGGGAAAAAATGATGATAATGCAAGAGAATTATGAAAAAGGAGTCAACAACTTAAAAAAGGAAAACAACTGCTTAAAAAGTAGAATTGGCCAAAATGGAAAAAAAGATACGAACATCTGCTGAAGAAAACTACTCCTTAAAAGTTAGAATTGGCAAACGGAAGTTAATGACTCTATAAGACACCAAGAATCAATCAAATAAATTCAAAAGAATGAAAAAAATAGAAGAAATGTAAAATACTTCATTGAAAAAAAAAACTGACCTGGAAAATAGATTCAGAGGACCTGGACAGCACTTTTCAAGATGTTATCAAAGAAAACTGCCCTGAAATCCTGGACTCAGAGGGCAAAATAGGCATTGAAAGAATCCATCAATCACTTCAGGAAAGAGAACCCAAAATAAGGAACATTATAGCCAAATTACAGAACTATCAGGTAAAGGAAAAAATACTGCAAGTGACCAGAAAGAAACAATTCAAATATTGGGAGTCACAATCAGGATTACACAGGACTTAGTAGTTGCAACATTAAAGATCAGAGGTCATGGGACATGATATTCTGGAAGGCAAAGGAGCTAGCACTACAAGCAAGAATCACCTACCCAGCAAACTTAAGAATAATACTTCAAGGGGAAAAATGGTTATTTGATGAAATAGTAGGATTTCAAGCTTTCATAAGGATAAGATCAAAATTGAACAAAAAAATTTGATCTCCAATATCAAGACTCAAGAGAAGCCTAAAATGGTTAAAAAGGAAAAGAAAGCATAAGGGATTCAATGGAGCTGAAATATTTATATCCTGACATGGGAAGGTGATATTTGTAATTCTTAAAAATTGTACCACTAATAATACAGCTAGAAGGAATATACATAAACAGAGGGTATGGGTATATGGTGAATTTGAGAGAATAACATAAAAATAATTAAGGAGTAAGAAAGAAGAGTATACTGGGTACAGAAGGGAGAGTTAGAATGGGGTGAATTATTTCACAAGAAGAGGTGCAAAAAACCTATTCAGTGGAGAGAAAGATTGGACCTTGAACCTTACTCTCATCAGTATTGGTTCAAATAGGGAATAATATACACAGTCAGATAAATATAGAAATCTATCTTACCTGACAGGAAAGTAGGAGGGGAGGAGATTAAAGGGGGTGGGGGGGAAGTGACAGGAGGCAGACTAGGGGAGGTGGTAGACAGAAGCAAAACACTGTTGAGGACGGAAAGGGTGAAAGAGAGAGTGGACAAACAGGAGGAAAAATAAGATGGAGGGAAATACACAGTTAATAACCATAACCGTGAATGTGAATGGGATGAACTCTCCCATAAAATGGAAGCAGTTAGCAGAGTGAATCAAAAACTAGAATCCTACAATACATCGTTAACAAGAAAAACACTTGAAGCAAAGAGATACACACAGAGTAAAGGTAAGGGACTGGAGCAGAATCTATTATACTTCAGTTGAAGTAAAAAAAAAGCAGGGGTAGCAATCCTGATCTCAGACAAAGCAAAAGCAAAAATAGACCTAATTAAAAGAGTAAAGGAAGGAAACTATATCTTGCTAAAAGGTAGCATAGAAAATGAGGTAATATCAATACTTAACATATATGCATCAAGTGGTATAGCATCCAAATTCTTAAAGTAGAAGCTAAGTGAGCTATAGGTTCATGAAATGTAAAATAGATAATTTTGATTATATTAAATTAAAAAGCTTTACACAAACAAAAACAATGCAATCAAGATTAGAAGGAAAACAGAAAGCTGGGAAACAATCTTTATAGCAAGTGTCTCTGAGAAAAGCCTCATTTCTCAAATATAAAAAGAACTGAGTTAAATTTATTAAAATACAAGCCATTCCCCAATTGATAAAGGTCAAAGGGTATGAACAGGCAGTTGTCAGATAAAGAAATCAAAGCTACCAATAGGCATACAAAGAAGTGCTCTAAATCACTTTTGATTAGAGAACTGCAGATTAAAACAACTCTCAGGTACCACCTAACACCTAACAGATTGACTAATAAGACAAAAAAAGGAAAATGATAAATGTTGGAGAGGATATAGGAAAATTGGGACATTAACACACTGTTAGTGTACTTGTGGACTGAACCAACCATTTTGGAAAGCAATTTGGAACTATGCCCAAAGGACAACCAAACTGTGCATACCCTTTGATCCAACAATACCACTATTAGATCTGTATCCCATAGATCAGAAAAAATGGAAAAGGACCTACATGTGCAAAAATATTTATAACAGCTCTGGTGGCAAAATATTAGAAATTAAGGGGATGCACATCAACTGGGGAATGGTTGAATAAGCTGTGGTATATAAATGTAATGGCATACTATTGTGCAATAAGAAATGATGAATAGGCAGATTTCAGGAAATCCTGGAAAGTCTTGTAAAAACTGATGAAAGTGAAATGAGCAGAACCAAGAAAACATTGTACACAGTATCATCAACATTGTGGGTTGATCAGCTATGAATGATTCAGCTCTTCTCAGCAACACAATGATCAAAGACAAATACAAAGGACTTAAGAAGGAAAATGATATCCACTTCCAGATAAAGAACTGATGGACTCAATGCAGATCAAAGCATATTTTTTCACTTACTTTATTGTTTTTCTTGTTTTTTATCTGTTTCTTTCACAACTGTGACTAATGTGGAAATATGTTTTACATGATAGCACATGTATATCAAATTTCCTACCATTTTAGGAAGAGAGGAGAGGAGAAGGGCGAAAAATTTAGAACTCAAAACCTTGTAAAAAATGAATGCTAAAAAAATGCCTTGACATGTAATTGTGAAAAATAAAATACTATTAAAAATAAATGAAATCATTCCAAGAAATTTTTACTGTTTGAAATCAGAAAGGGTGTGGGAGGCTTACTGTGGACTTTGGGTTAGAGTTTACAGCACATAAGCAAAAATCATATTAGTTTCCATGATAAACCATTCAGGCTATGCTCCACTAATCCTCACCATGAACCTACCCAGATACCACTGAGGTTTGGGACCATCTTCTTAATGGCCCCAGTGACTGCCACTCACATTGCTACCTGTGTTTCCATGAACCCATTACCACTTCTGACCCAATCCTCTTTGTGCTCCAAGCATCATCAATTTTTAAGAATTAGCCCACTGGTGTTGTCTTTATCACTACCACTCAGACTTATAAACAGGGCAGGGCATCTCAGGGTAATGAAATTTAGAGAGCACCAATAGCATTTAAATCCTGCAAGTAGAAACAATTGAACTTACCACCCAGGTAGCAAGAACAATTCATTAAAATAGGCAGCTACCACAAAATGTTTCCTCACTGTTCCCACCCCTTAGCATCCCTAGCAGTAATTTTGTAGTGAGCAGGGGGTTTGGAGATATCCCCCATATCTCTACCATCAATTCAATTCAATAAACATTTATTAAGTACCTGCTATGTGCTAGGTACTGTGATAGGTGCTGGAGATGAAAATAAAAAAGAAAGATAGTCTCTGCCCTCAAGGAACTTACAATCAAATGAAGGAAGACAACACATAAAAGGAAATTGGAAGGCGGGGGTGGGGAACCAAGGAGAGGAGGCATCTTGTACTGTGGAGCTGAAATAAAGCAGAGCTGCAGATTTTGTGTCTAAGGATAGTTCCTGGCTCAAAATCTGTCTGTCTGTCTGTCTGTCTGTCTCTATCTACCCCCCTTTTTTCCTCTCTTACCTCCTCCCAATGTACCTACCTCAGATCTGAATTCACTTCCTCTCCTCAATCCTCCCCAACTGCATTTGGTTTTTAAAGAATTGATCTGAGCATGGTAGCTATGTGGAGGATGCATTGGAAAGAGGATAGACTGGAATTTGGGTTGAGCTCCTGGATCCCTTCCCCTGAGCCTTGTTTTCCCATGTTGCTGTCAGTAGAAAGTCCCCTCCCAAAGCTAAGCTTTGCTCTAGGTGCCTTGCTAACCTGGTACTGTAATCCTGCTTATCTAATCCTAGCTTCCAATTCATTGTTTTTGCTGTTGAGTTGTTTCAGTTGAAGCAGACCTTTGTGACCTCATTAGGGATTTTCTTGGCAAAGATACTGGAGTGGTTTGCCATTTCCTTCTCCAGCTCATTTATAGATGAAGAACTGAGGCAAACAGGGTTAAGTGACTTGCCCACACTGCTAGTAAATGTCTGAGGTTAGATTTGAGCTCAGGTCCTCCTAACTCCAGGGCTGTCACTCTATCCACTGTGCCACCTAGCTGCCCCTCCAGTTCATTGACTGATATGAAATTAATAATAGCTGATATATGTATAAAGAGCCTTAAGGTTTGCAAAATACTTTAAACTGTACAATAGAATTATCCACATTTTTACAAATAAAGAAACTGAGGCTCAGAGAGGCTAATTGGCTTGCCTTTGGTAATACAACTGATAAGTACTGGAGACATTATCTGTTCCTAGTTCTTCCAGACTTCAGATTAGCAATCAAACCAATGAACATTTATTACCTGTCATTGCCCTGATTTTAAGATCCAACAGCTGCTCTGATCTCAGGTTCCTGTATATGGTCCATTTTCCCCTTCCCAGCAGAGTGATGTACTAAGCTCAAGGTTTCCATTTTTTAAATTCCCTAAACCGCAAGTATATATTAGCATATTTTTTCCAATAATGGAAAACATAATTATTATATATTATTATATGTTCGTAATCTATATAGTGCTTACTATATGCCAGGCACTGTGCTAATCCTGTTTGAAAATGTTGTGGTTGTGCATGACTCCTCCTCTGGGCCTTTGCTTAACCTCTACGTTGTTCCTGAAATTACTTCCCCTCTGCCCTTTTTACCAATCCAAAATTTCTTTCAAGTACTACCTCCATGAAAACTTCCCTGACTGGCCCCCAGCCTCCTGTAATCTTGCTCTTCTCTAAATTCTCATGGCCATTATAGTCTTTGCCACATCAGCAATACTCTGATTATACTCAAAGCTAAGATTTTTGTCAGTGTTGGGAACTCCTAGTGTGGAAGCTACCTCCCCCAACAATCAGTCAGCAAACACTTAAGCCTCTTCTACATGCCAACTACTGGGTTAGGTACTAAGGATTGATACAATCAACATGCTTACTTTCAAGAAGGGACGAAACAGAGGATACCATGTACCAGGCAAATCTAACTATCACCACCACTTTGACCACCATCTCCCCTCAGACCTTGAGGGATACAGTTCAGGACCCAGACTCCAAGAACCTTGAGAATACCAGTGTCCCCCATCCAGACCCCCAAACCACCAAACCTCCCTCCAGTCCAGCTCCCACAGCCGTCACCGAGCGGAGAAATTCTTATGGAGAGCAGACCCATCTTCCTACATCACTATCAGCAACACCTACTGGCCAACTACCACCAAAAGGCAGATAGACACAGGAGCCCTGGGAATGACAGCATCTCCCAGACCACAATCCGCACTTCCAATGCAGCCCTCACAACTATCCCCTGGGGAAGCAGCTAATGTGGAGAAGGGACCAGCTATACTGCGCTTAACGGGGTAAGTAAGCCAGACTAGTTTAAGAATCTTTCTGAGGGAAAGATAGGAGGCAGCTTGTGCCAGGCAAGTCAGACTACCTTGACTGCCATTTCCCATCAGATTCTGATAGAGACAGGCCAGAACCCTGAACCCAAAAGTCTTTGGAATAGCAATTCATCTAATTCAGTGCCCTCAGCCATCATCCTAAAAAAGAAAGCTGTAAAATTTTCATAGACCTTGTGAAGCAAATCAACCTTCTGTTCCAGTCAAAGTCCAGCGCTGTGAAAATTGGTTGCCTGTGGATGTTCAATATGGTCATTCAGAACCAGAATACTCTATCTCCCAGTCATGCCAGGTCACACAAAGTTCACTGTATTTTCTTGTTGGCTTGATTGGTGGACAAGAATTTTGTCCCAAGGAGAGGGACTAAAAGAGGTGTTACCAAGCATTTTCGTTCATTTCAAGTCTGAGATCAAACTCAGTTACCAAAGGTCAGCACAGAAATAGAATACCAGCCTACATGATACCTAAACAGGCTGTCATTATCTGTCCAATACATACAGTAAAAATCTAGACAAAATTTAAGTAGGTTAAAAACAAACAATGTTTTTGCTTTAAACTGGGTCTTTTTGGCCCATACCAGAGATCTTAATCAGAAGACATGGGTTCAAACCCCAACTCTGCCAGGTTAGCAGCTGTGTCACTTTATATAAGTCACTTTATCTAAGTCACTTTATCTCGCTGAGCCTCAGTTTTCTTATCTGTGAAATGGGAAATATTAGCCAATTCAATACCTTCTAAAGTGTTTCATAAATGAGTGATTATTATAGTTAGCATTTTTAAGAAGAAATACTAACAACTTTAATTAATACACTTTAAGTGAAAAAAGTTTTTTAAGCTAATTAACTTAATGGTTAATTCATTGTTCTTAAGCCTAGAATTAAGATTTTTCTCTGTCTTATTACAGGGGACAAAGTTTCATGGCATCTTTGGAAAGAGGACTAGACTTACAATTTTATCGCTTCCTACCTATGTGAGACTCTAGGCAAGTCATTTAACCTCTCCAGGCCTCAGTTTCTACATCTGTAAAATTAGAGTGTTGGACTAGATCTGGTCCAATGAACCTAGGAATCCCATGACTTACTGGCTAGGATATTCCTGACCAACATTCGCCTTCATGATTCTGCCAAATTCCACCAAAGAAAAAGGTTCTAACTGCCCCATATGCACAGATAACAAGTTAACAATACTTTCTGGCGAATAAGATGGGAGATAAAGGAATGTGTGATGTAGGTAGTGCTCAACAAGTTATGGTAGATGTGACTGTAGTAGAATATCACTGTGAAATGATGAAATAGCCAGTTTCAGGGAAAACTAGGAAGATTTCTATGTACTGATGCAGAGTGAAGTGGGCAGAGCCAGGAGAACAATTTATACAATGACAATAACATCATAAAAGAAAAAAAAAACAATTCTGAAAGATTTTAATTCTCTGATCCATGCAAAAATAAACCATAATGACAAAGGACCAAAGATGAAGCATACTACCCACCTCCTTCCAGAGACGGGAAGGACTTCAAATACAGAAGAAGATATATGTTTTTAGACATGGCCAAGATAGGAATTTGTTTTGCTGGACTATGCGTATTTGCCCTGAGGATTTTATTTTGTAGTATTGTTCACTTGAGGGTATAGGAAGTGCAAGGGACAGATAATAAATATATAAATAAACAAACAACTGAACCAATAAAATAAATGTATAAATGGATGAATTAAAATAGCAAAGTAATTAATTGATTGGTTGATTGGAAAAGAGGAAGGGGGGTGTAGGTAGAAATGCAACTTCTCTCTGCAGGTCAGCAAGGTTGGTCACTCCTGTTGCAATAGGTTTGGGTACAGGCTTCAGTGAATGCAAAGCATTTATCATTTGTTTACTATACTGCAGGCATTATGCTAAATTTGGGTTTAAAAGATTAAAAAAAAAACAATCTTACCCTTCAAGAGCTTTTATTCTGTGTAGTCATTATGGAAAGTGTGCTAAATTTGAAGTCAGAGGGGCAGGCATTTCAAACCAGCTCTGTAACTTACTGCCTATGAAACCTTGGACAAGTCACTTCACTCCTCTGGGCCTCAGTTTCCTTATTTGTTAAATTATAGGAGTTAGATTAGTTGGCCTTAGAGATCCCTCCCAGTTCTATGTCTATGAGGGTATGACCTTAAAAATATGGAAGGAAAGAGAGAGAGGGAAAAAATTCCTTTTACTGGAGTGTAAGGCTCCTTCATCAAGAGTAATCTAAATGGAAAAGGCTGATTCCTTTGACTTAGAGTATAAAGTTTGGCAAATAGACTGCAAAGCATCTCATAAGCATGAAAGCAATGCTTCACTAACATACTGCTTCCATACCCTGATTTCTCAGAAATTATACCAACAGAATATAAAGTCGGGGGCTCCAATTAATGACCGGACCTCACATCATTATTAACTCATTTTACCCTGACAATAGTCATGTGAGAGAGACATAAAAGTATTCTTATCTTCATTTTGTAGCATCAGAGGATATTTGTGATACTTGTGATACAAGTGATTCCCCCATGTTCACACAACTATTGTTAAGTGTGGTGTTCAAAAGCTCCCCATCATTTTACCCCCAGGTCAACCTTCTGTTATGCTACCTCCTCTAGTGGTAGGAAAAATATCTACCAGAATAACCAGACGTGAGCTGTTTTTTTTTTCTTCCTTTCCTTACAATTTATTGAAACTATCCTGGAGACTTAATAGACTCAGAGGATTAAAGACTTGGACCCTTGTTGTTGCTTCTTGGCAGGGGTGTGCTGGTGAATATTTTAACAACTGGGTCTCTTGGGAGGAAATGGATGCATGCCACACTTTTAAAATTTAATATATATCATTAACATTTCCTCCATCACTTTCCTAAGTCTAGACAATCAACAAAATAATAAATTAAGCCCTGATCTGTAGCATTTTCAATTTTCAACGTATAGATGCTCATACTGAAAATTTAATCATCAGCTTTCCTGAGTCTGTATGATCCATCTCCAGCCCACCTGTACTTCCTGGTCTGCTGTGTGCAAAAATCCATAAGGAACACTAGCTCTTCTCTGATGCTTGACCAGAAGAGCACCCATGGGCAACACAGAGATGGGGGAATTGTGCTCAGCTAAATCAGTACAAGGTCCTTACTGAGTACCCTTATTGAATAACCTTCCCAAGGCACAGCTAAGAAAATCTTCTTTGGTTAACTTTGGTTAACTGTTAGGTGGACTTCGAGTGTCTCATTTTATCCTAGTCTCAAACCTATACCACCGGGTTCTAGCCTGTTCAGTCCTGTACTACAACACCTCCTGTAATAACTCTTGACATTTACACATCACTTAACAAAAAACTACATCATGACGTATTACCTCCCATGTTTCAGAAGAAGAAACTGATATACTGAGGGAGTAAGTGACTTGCCCAGGTAAAATAGCTGCCTTAGTTGCCGTACTAGGAATTGAGCCCAAGCCTCCTGTAATTCTTATTAATTAAATGAATAATTATTATGTAATATTAATTAATAATTAATTGCCTTAAAAATTGTTACTGCTACTATTATAATTAGCACTTATATAGTGCTTTCAGGTTTGCAAAGCACTTTTATCTATGTTAACTTATTGATCCTTAAAACAGCCCTGTAAGATAGATACTATTATTATCCCCATTTTACAGAAGAGGAAACTGAGGCACAGAGAGGTTAAGTGACTTGCCCAGAGTCACAGAGTTAGTAAGTATCCTAAGCAGAATTTGCACTCAGGTCTTCTTGACTCCAAGTTCTATACTCTACCCACTATGCCACCTAGCTGCCACATAAGACTGTTGTTCAAGGATCAGTCTAAGTGCAAGGAGTCTTATAATAAGATTGACCACTAGGTAATGAGCTTTTTGGGGGCCACAGCAGCACACAAAGACTGTCGGGTAAGATTAAAATAGTTTGAAACTTGCTTTGACAGAGGGAAAACCCACTTCAACAGAATAATGAATTCTTAAAGTGTGAAAAGAATGGCATTGTACAAAAGTCAATGAATACCAATCTAATTATAATGTAACAAGGATATTTAAGCAGATTTCCCAAATTTACTAGGCCGGGAGCCTTGCCATAGAGTTGAGCTTGTGTTCTGGCCTCTTCTTCTAGTTCACATGCTCCGGCCTCTTGCCAAAGCACACGTGTGATCATCAGCTTTTGGATGGTCTATGTGTGTTAATAGGATGGAAAGTCAGATTGAAGGTGGGATTGGTGGGAACCAAAATGATAGAGTAGCAGAAAGAAGTACAGTGATTTCTTCTACCCCTAACTCCTCCAGACAGATCTAGAAAACTTACAAGATAGAATCCTGATGGAGAAATTAAAAAAATATTCTATTAAGTCACTTTTCCCAGCCCAGGTTGGCATAGAGAGGTTTCAGAGCAGTGGGGAAGGTGTCTGGCCAAGAACACTTCTTGAAGGGAAAAGCACTCCAACCCAAGAAGAGAGGCCGTGAACCAGGGCAACAAAAGTTCCCAGGCCCCATACTGGGGCACCAAAGTGGAAACAGGCGCCAACTGGCTGCTTTGTCACCCACTACCCAGTTCCAGGTTTTCAATGCAGACTAAGGAGGGTACCTATGACTAAAGTCGGCACTCCAGAGTAGGGAAAAGTAGCGGGTCCTGGTTTTGTACAAGGAGATGATAAATTCAAAAGCAAGCCGCAGCAGGATGACTCAGATCCCAGGAGAAAAGCGTGGTCTCCAGTTCCAACTTCTAGTCCAACCTGAAGTCTACATAAAGAATAACTAGAGCAAGAAACCTAGACCACAGGGTAGTGCACAGTTCCGTCACTCTGAACCAGCAAAGATTTATAGCTAGAGGACAGAAACTGATTCCAGCTTTAGTCTACCATTGCTCACTCTCAAACAAAGATTAGAAACGTGCAGAGCTCTGACTAGCAATCGGACTTTGTCCTGGATCAGATCACTTTGAGAGTGCTAAAAGTTTGCAGTTCCCCAGACTGAGCTGTCCTTCAGATCCTAGAATACTGCAATATTCAAAACCCCAAGAAAGCAGCAATAGAATTAGCCCAGACTTTCCCTCCAGAAGTGCACAAAACCTGACCCTAACATAAGTCAGGAAGTAGGTAAGGAAAATGAGCAAGGATTTTGTTTTTCTTTTGTTCTCAATTGAGGAGGGGGTTAGGGTAGGAGAAAAAGAACACGGATTTGTGTTGATTGAAAAAAAATTAAATCTAATTTAAAACAAAATCATTGGTGACTGAGCCAGGAAAAGTCATCCTTTCAGGAGAGTAGATGAGAGAGTTAAGAGTGAACTTCCTTTCTCTTTCAAGGGATACTTTTTTTTAGCACGCAGACAGTATCAGGTCTTCCTTGGACTTCCAGCAAGGGAAAAAATTGCTTTCTTTTTCCTCCCCTCCAGAAGGCACGGCAGTTAAACTCACATGACAGCAAGGACATGTGGTCGCCTAGGTAAGCCTGAGACATGATCTCAAATCTCTGGCTATCTCTTATATTTGTATCTTTTTCCTTAAAAACAAGTGACTTAAGAGCTATCCTGAGAGATGGGTGTTTCCAGGTCAGTAGGTCAGGAGCTCCAGAGTCATGTGCTGGTTGCCTAAGTGATTCTTAGAGGAAATGACCAAAAGGATACTCCTATAGCTGTGGGAATCTAGAGGGCTGAGGCTTGCCCTGACTCAAAAAAAATTCTGGACTTGTGAGTTGCTCAGGCAGCACATATCCAGGGTGAATGTGAAATGTTTGCTGAGCAGTCCTACAAAGTTGACTTTACCTCCCAGGAAGGTATAATACCATTTAAAGTTTTAACTATTTTTCAGCGGGTGCTTATGAATGTACTTTAGCGTTTCTTCTTTTACGGTATAGAAAATAAGGAGCAGTCCTATACCTTATGTCTACTTTGTACATTGAGGATCTTTTCTAGAGGGGACCCAGTCAGTCCCTTTTGGGGAGATCTATTTTGGAAACATTCTTGGGATAGCTCCAGATTGGCTGATGAGCAGTAGAGTTTGAGGAAGATTGATTTCTTTCCTTTAAGGGAGGACTGTGTGAATCTGGGACCAGACCCCCTTTTCTGAGCATAAATATTTGGCCGCAGGTGACAAAGAGATCATAGATCTAAAGCCAACAAGGACTTCGGAAGCTGTCCAGTCTAAACTCATTTTATAGGTGAGGAAACTGAGGCCTAAACTTATATGGGTAGTGGCAGAGATGGGATTGGAACCCAAATCCTTTAATTTCATAGTCAAGTACCACACTTCTAGGCAGGCTCCCTTGCTATATGCAGACTTGACCCAAGATACTTTGAAATTATATTAGAATGAGGCCAAACCTGCAGCTTTGTGATCTCTTTTATCGCATTGAAGATAGGCAATTAGAAATACGGGAGCCTATCAGGTAAAGGTATATATTTGTTTCCCTTAATGTGAAAGGAAATAGTTTCCTTTTTCAAATGAATTCATCGAATTCCATGAGCTTAATTGGACCTGTGACATCATTTAATCCATGCTCCTCATTTTTCTGATGAAGAAATTGAGGCCCACAAAGGTGACTTAATCAGTTTTACAGCAAGCTAGTGGTAAAAATAGGACTTCAACTCATGTCTCTGATGATTTTATGTTCCACAGAGTGGCCGTGCTTTATTGTTTGTAGTCCACTGACATGCCTCTCCATCTTATTTCCATCCCACTCTGCACAGCATTGTAATTACCATAAAGATTCTGTGACCCATTTGCCCAGGAGAACGGGGGTAGCTCCTGTCCTTGGGGATGAGTTTTTCCCGTAAGTATGTTGTTAAAAACTATATTCTTCTTCCATATCAAAACCCCTGGCAGTTTCTTTCTAATTTTAGTTTCCCTCTTAGAGCAGTATCCTGTAATCACAGTTTGGGCAGATAAAAATATTATAGGGCTTTTCAGCATCCCAAATGCTACTGTTGAACTTGGACAGTTAACACTTGAGGTTTCAGAAAACTTCTGATGGCAAGCAAACCCGCAGGTACCATTGGCTGGAAAATGGAAAAGCTCGTCCTGGAGAGTTTGAAAAACTTTTGCTTAGATGACTGGCCTGAAAAAGAAAGTGATTTCTTCCCTTCCTTGTACTTCTTTCTCAGCAGGCTGCCTGTACATACACATATATACATACATTTATGTACACATACATATGCACATACACATGCACATATATGCATGGATAAGATGCATATAAAATGTATACATATGTATATGTGCATGTGTATATCTATGTGTATATATCATTAAGTGTGTATATTATATATGTATGTTTCTCTACATAAATACACATAGCGTTTTCAATCACACATGTATATGTATATGTGTATATTATGTGTGTATGATATATGTGCATGTATTTATTATTTATCTATCTATCTATCTATTGTATTTTTAAGCAAATACAATCTTAGCTCCATGGAAAAATATTTTAATCAGGAAACCCTTTGAATACATAACATATAAATAGAGATATCCTTGAAGCTATGATATGTCTATATAAAATATATATTTGTGATATATGTATGTTTGTGACATATATATGTGATGTAGAAGTATGTAAATGTGAATGTATATGAATATATATTAAATATATAAATATATTATATATATATATATAAAATATTTATATCCATGTGTTTTGGGAAAGAGGATTGAAGTAGAGAAGGGAAGACCTGTAATTTAATCAGTAAAGAGAACTCTTAATAGAGAAATATCCTTCACTCTTAGAGATTAACCACTCCCCTGTACCTTATTGTCTCAAAGAAGTGCCCAAGGCACTGATTTGCCCAGGGTCATGTAGCCAGGTTGTATCAGAGGCAGGACTAAGCCTAGGACTCCAAGAACAGGGTTTGGATGAAGAATGATGAAAAAGCCCTTGTTCTTTAACTATCTGTGAAGCTCATAACCAAGAGACTTAGAGGCAATTAAATATTTCAGAAAACTACTTGGAAAACTCTGTACAAGAGATAATGATCTCTATATTACTTTAGGCACATGTATGTATGCATGTTTATATGTGTATATGCACATACATACACACATTTATAGTACTGCTTGTGTTGTTGTTCAGTCATTTTTCAGTTGTGTCCAACTCTCTGTGACTCCATTTGGGGTTTTCTTGGCAGAGATACTGGAGTAGTTCGCCATTTCCTTCTCTAGCTCTTTTCACAGAGGAGGAAACTGAGGCAAGCAGGGTTAAATGACTTGCTCAGAGTCACAGAGCTATTAAGTGTCTGAAGCCAGATTTGAACTTTTGCACTCTATCCAGTTTGCCACCTAGCTTCTTTAATACTGCTTTTACTTCATTCAAATTGTTAGGGTGCAGTCTATCTCATTAAGCCTCATTGTCACGTTATAAGAAATGATGATTCACTTTATTACTAACTTATGAAAACAATTCTATCAGACAACACCTACTTCAGACATTCTCTTGGTCTTTTTTTAACTACTTGTGTCTAGAATGTATTCAGCGATAAAGAGATTGATAGACTGAAGATGTTGAACTGTTGAACCCAGATTCAACCTGATAATCAGGAGGAAAAAGGCTGCATTGTTCTGTTTTGTTTTGTTTTGTTTTCCTGTTATTCTTGCTCTGGAGTTCAAGATGAACATTTTTTATTTCTAAGTACTAACATCATTTCTAACATTTAGGAGTCTAATATTAAATGAGGCTGTGGTGAGGGAATCACATGAGATGAATCCTTGGCCATGATTAAAAAAATCTGTGTTCAAAACCCAGACCTGTTATTTGCCACATGTATGAAACATAAAATTATGTTTTTATACCTCAGTTTCCTTATCTGTAAATAAAAAGGTTAGACTAGAGATCCTCTGAAATTTGTCCAACTCTAAATCTATGATCCCATAAACCTTGTGAAGTGTGAAATTCAAGAAACAGGCCCACAGAATCGCAAGTGACAGGGGAGATTTTATTATTCATTTCTATTGTGTTCGACTCACTTCTCCATAATGCTAGATAGACATTTCCACTCCTCCTCTCCTATGTCTTGTGCCACAGCCTATGTGTTTGTGTGTGTGGGTGTATGTGTTTGTGTATATATATATATGTATATATTTATATATATGTGTGTGTATATATGCATATATATGCACATATGTATACATATGAATATAACACACATATAATACATATATACATGTACATATAATTATATATAATTTAATATAACACATATACATACATATATATACATATATACCTACTAATATAATAAATAACATGACTTGTTGGATAAAAAACTGTCACCCAAATCATGAAGATTTGTGTTCAGGTCCTACCTGAGACATACAGAACCTCTGGACAAGTCTCCTGATCTCTCAAGCTCCTGGGCAACTTTAAAGACAGTAAGTTGCTGATCTGCATTAGTTGAGTATATTTCCTCACTTGGGTAGCTTTCTACTTCAATAAAATCACCAGTCCAGACCCACAAAAACCATCAGCCCACTGTATTTGATAGTTGAAGATAATGGGAATCAGCTGGACTTTAAGTGTTTCATGACTCAGGAACATTTTGTGTGTGTGTGTGTGGGTGTGGGTGTGTGTGTGTGTGTGTGTGGGTGTGTGTGTGGGTGTGTAATTAACAGATATTTTCACAGGATTGATTTAAGTCATTTTAGTCACGTCCAACTCTTCGTGACTCCATTTGGAATTTTGGCAAAGATTCTGGAGTGGTTTACCATTTCCTTCTCTAGTTCATTTTACTGATGAGGAACTGAGGCAAACAGGGTTAAGTGACTTTGCCCAGCATCACACAGCTAGTAAATGTCTGAGGCTGGATTTGAACTCAAGTCCTCCTGACTCCAAGGAGGGCAATCTATCCACTGCACCACCTAGCTGCCTCTTTCACGGGACACTCAGCTTCTATTTCTTGTAGACTGAGAGGGGGGCTACTCCTGCGTGACTTAGTAGACGTCTTCAGTTTTAGTAGGGTATGGACATTGATTGGGTGGAAGGCTCAGTCCTACCAAGGATATCCATGAGGAGTATAACAAAGGGCAAAATCAGGACCAACTGTAGGATTTTCTCATAAGGGAAGTCCAGAAATTAGAACTGGGTGCCCTGAATCAAGAAATCAGACCTACAGTCTGGTAAAAAAAAAAATGATCCATGAATTTTTATCACCTTTAGTCTGAATTTGTGTACGTAAGGTTTTGGTCCAGCCTCCATGCATAGGTCCCTTCACTTCCTGCCAGTCCCTCTGTACCTCTCTTGTATCCACACGGATCCATGGAATTTCACAGAATGATGGTTTATAATGATATTTCTCCTGCCCAAAATTGCCTGTGTTTTTCAAGAACAAAGAAGGTCTAGGTTTAGATCTGCATTTAGGAGAAAAAAAATTACTTTGTCTTTAGAAATGGTATTTGGTTACTATCACTTCCATCATAGAATTATTCTTAATTTTGAATGTGTAGAAAGTTCTCTTAAATTTGTCTTTTAAAGAATGATTATATTTTTTCTAGTCTGTTTGAGAGTGAAATTTCTTTGAATACCTGTTTCTGCTAATTTGTGCCTTTTCTAGGACAATTTTATTATTTCTATTTCTGTCTCTGTCTACCATACAGTTATTTATTCCTCTATGTTTGTATGTATACTATATTTCTTTAGGATATGCATGTATATGTATATATATATATATATATATATATGAACATACAAACATTCATACATACACATACAGCAGAATGAGTTTTCCCTTTGGCTGCTATTCCAAACAATGATAAATCGTGGTTCTTTCTTCTCTAGTCTATTCAAAACTGTATAAGCTACAAATGAATTGATTGTTGGTTCTACAACCATGATTTCTTTTCCTGGGTTATTATCAGCTTGGAATTTTTTCTTTTTTATATATATACTCTCCATGATTTCTTATACAGGGCTTTCTAACCATTGATCTCAAAGGCTTATTTGTTTCCAAGTCATTTGATGAATATTTATTAAGCACCTAGTAGGAGCAAGGCCTTTTGCCTAGTTGTATATATACAAAGATCAGAACAGGGCAGCTTATGTCTTCAAGAAGCTAATATTTTAGTGGAATTTGGAGGGAAGGGATACAATATGAACACTGAAAAGTATAATAGCAATATAGAGTGATATGGGGGGTAAGGAAGAAAGATCCAGTCATCATATTCTGGCCCAGTTTTATCTTGTTGAAAACTTACAGTTCAACCTAAGCAGACTCAGAATATAAAAATCTAGCTACATATCCAGATTTATGACATGTCTTTTCCTAAATCAATTTTCCTTCCTGGACCCAATGCCTACTTAATTTTCATCAACTCTAACTAAAATTGAAAATGCAGCCAATGTAGCAGTAGAGAGTCTTTTGCCTGATTTTATTGCTTTACATTTTATGTTGGATCTCACATTGTATTTTCATATCACTGATTTTATTTTACAGATTTTTATGGCATAAAAATATGTCTTTCCCATAAAAGGACTGTGTAAATAAAAAGAGACTGATTATTGTTCCCCATTAAATCATTGGGACATTTATCCACAGGTCCAGTTCCTTTTCAGTAGTCATGCAGCCTGAAAATACATAAACTGTCTTCTCTTGATGTTTACCGGGAGGAAACAGTCAAATCAGAAAGCTCTATTATGGTTCCACTTACCGTTGCTGGTGTTAAAAATCCCTCCTTATCAGCTGTGTCTTCCTCATCAAAGGCTTATTTCTTTTTTCTTTTAGAGCAGACAGGGAAAATTATAGGGTTCATTTATCCTACCAAGACTAAAGCTGAAGGGAAACTCTATCTAGGAATTTTCATTGTGCCTCCCAAAACTACACTGGGTTTAAAGCCAGTATTTGCAATAAAATATCTATTTTTTTCTCTAGCTATCTCCCTTTTTGGTGTGTGTGCCTGCTGGCATTTATCACTCAGTAATAGCTCTGGAACAACCACATCATTTTCTCTGGGCCACTGTAAGTTACGGGAGAGACAATTCATTCTGAGCCTGTGCTCTGTTCAGTGTAATTTGCTAACGTTACCAACAAGCAGAACAGTAAACCTGACAGTGAATAGGGCTCAGAATTTAGTAAAAGGGAGAAAGTAAGTTGGGTTGCATTTGTGAAATTGTTCAGTTCTCTTAATGATCCCAGGCTTCTCCCTGAAATAAAGGCCTGCCTTTTAAAAAACCATTATTTTTCCAATCTCCCTGTGTGACTAGAATACCCTAATCTCTGCAAAATCAAGGTCACTCAAGTTAAAGAATTAAAGTCACCCAAAGCCATTAGGTCAAACTCAAATAGTAATAGGGAGTGCTAAACCAAACAGAAGCATCCTAATGGGTACATGTTGACTTAGAAAATCTCTTGTTAACATTATTTATGTTCCATTGTATTTTTGTTTATTTTGTCAAATATTTCCAAATTACATTTTAATCTGGAGTGTTGTTGACTTGTAGCATGTTTGACACCTCTGATCCAAAGAACAATAGAGAGACACATGACAGTTGCATTACCAAGGTAATTTTAATTCTAATGCCTTCTGCATTAGTTCTTATTTATCCTATGTATAGTATGTATATATTTATTTGCTTATTGTCTCTTCCATTAGAATGAGCTTCTTGAGGGCAGGAATTATTTTTGGCTCTTTTTGTATCCCTAGAACTTAGCAGAGTTCCTGGAACAGAGTAGGTGCTTAATGCATGCTTATTGCCTGCCTGCCTAAACTGTGCAAGAGAGCAATGTTATCAGGAAAATATATAACTGGAAAAAGAAATGAACTGGTTGAGCAAAAATAAGGAATCCATAACAAGCAGTCCACGTGGTCCATTGATGTCATGGCAATATTGAGATTAAGAGGAAGGCTCCAGCATGTTGAATTGACTCCTTGTAGAACATGTGTGGGAGGATACGGACAAGAGCTTCACAAGATGAGGAAGCAAAGATTAGTAGTTGTCTGAATCATCAATCATCTCCCTTGAGGAGATCTCAGAGTCAATGAAGCATTCAATAGCAAAGTACCAAGTAGAAAAGAAAGAAAGATTATGCCTTTGATTGCTTTTGTTGCAGATTGTAAGCCATAGGCTCATAGGAAGAGGCCTTAGAGGCCACTAAGTCCAACCCCCTCATTTTACAGTTGAGGAAACTGAGGCACAGAGAGGTTAAGTGACTTGATTAGTGTCCCCAAGCTAGTAAGCAGCTGAGGTGGGATTTGAACCTAGGTCTTCCTGACTCCAAGTATCTCATTCACTATATCATGTAGCCTCTGAAGACTCAAGGAGGAACCAGGGAAACATTAGGTGCAAAAACATAGCCATGTAAGTGACCCAGCTGTGTCGCAAAGTAGGAAAATCGTTTCTTATAAACCTGTGTCTCCTTGAGACTCTAAGGCTCAATGGACATGTTGTATACCCTGGTATTTCTGGTACTGCCTTAAATAGCCCAGCAAAGAAAATAAGTTCTTTGGTATCCTGGGAAGGATTAGATCCATGCTGGCAATGCTGTTTTCAATATGTCTCTGCCACCAACCCAATCTAATTTTTTTTTCTTTCATTAATTCATAAAATATATATTGAGATCCTACTATGTATAAAGCATTGTGTTGGATAAAAGATAAATAGTGCTAGGGATAAAGAAGTCAGTGTAATGGCCTCTGCTCTCAAAAGGCAGGCAAGACAATTAAACAAATCATACAAGGTATAATATGGTGGTTCAGTCGCTTTTAAACACCCACTATGTGGCAGGCACTCACTATGCTAAATGCTGGAGATATATAAGAAGGCAGTAACAAAACAAAACAAAACAAAATGATCTCTGCTTAGAGGAACTCACAGTTTAATGGAGGAGACAACATGAAAACAACTATATACTAACGAGATACATACAGGATAAATTAGATATGATCAACAGAAGGAAGCCAATAGTATGGCAGGGGATGAGGAAAGTCTTCTTGTAGAAGATAGGTTTTCAGCTGGAACATGAAAGAAGTCAGGAAGGGCATGAGGCAGAGATGAGGATGGAGAAAAGTCCAGGCATGGAGGACAGTGAGTGAAAATCTATGAAACTGAGAGATGGAAAGTCTTGTTCAATGAACAGCAATGGTACCAGTTTCACTAGATTGTAGAGTCCATGTGGGTGAATACAGTAGGAGAAGGTAGAAAGGTAGGAGAGAGTCAGGTTGTGAAAGGTTTTGAATGCCAGAACATTTTATATTTGATCCTGGGGATAATAGAGAGCCACTGGAATTTAATGAATACATGGTCAGATGAGAAATCAACTTGACAGCACAGTGGAAGGAAGATGGACTAGAGTGAAGAGACCTTTGAGGCAGGGAGACCAACCCATATGCTATTGCAGCAGTGCACCTATGAAAGAGTGAGGGATTGTACCAGGGTGGTAGCAATATCAGGGGAGGGAAGGGGACACATACAAGAGATGTTATGAAGGTTAAAAACAACAGGACTCAGCAAGAAGGAGTGATGACATTCAGTATGAGGAACAGGGGTAGTTTCGTAAAGGAGGTGATACTTGCCTGGACCTTGAAGAACAGGTAAGATTTTGAAAGATAGAGCTCCAGATAATTTGTGTGGAGGGAACCAAATGAACAAAGTCGTGAATGCAGGAAACCATGGAGTTATTTGCAGAAAAGAAATCATAGAAGAAATTGTAGATTGGGTCACAGTACAATTACAATTCAATAAATGTCCATTAAGCCCCTACTATTTGTAGAACACTGTATCCCTGGCATTCTGATAAGTCAGTTATTCATTGGGTGAGAAGAAGTCACCAAAGGTTTTGTTTTTTACTTTTTTAACCCGAGTGACAGCATGATGAAAAGAGCCCTGGATTTGGAGCCAGAAGACTCTTGCCTTTGTCTCTTACTACCTGTGTGATCTTAGGTAAGTCGTTGGTCTAGAACACCTCTCAGGTCTCTTCTAGCTAGGATTCTATGCTATACTGATTAAGAGACTAAATGGGGAGAGGTCCTTGTAATAGTCCAGGAAGAAATTGAGGAAGTCATAAACTGCTTGTAGCAGTGGGAATGTCAAAGACTAGATGGATATGACCATCCATGGCTACTTTCTCATAATTCAGCCTTTGGTAATCCAACCACTCTTCATTTCCTTTCAGCTCCTACTAAAACTCTGAGAAAGTGAAACTAAAACTCACCATCCAACCTATACTACTGCTGACCAGCTCAATAGCCAGTACACAAAGGGGATGAAATGAGGATCCGAGCTGAGAAAACTTTAACCTCTTCCTTCTGGCTGTGAAATAGCCACATGTCATAATGAACCCTGACCCAAGGCAATCCAGTCTGAACTGAGTCAAGTATCATGGGTTGGTTAGCCTGAATAATAATGAGTAATCCTTATAGGCCTGAGTCAAAGACTCCAGGAGTGAGAGCTTAGAGGCCTTGGCTTAAGGATGGCCCTTTCTTGTAAATGACTTTGACATGAAGATCCAGAGGTGAGATGAAAGCGGGGAAAATATTTGCCTCAGGGTTTACATGAGGCATGTGACTGAATTTGGACCTTTGGCTATGATTAACCTGGGGCCTTATCTCCTTCTCCAACAAGTAGGAAATACTGACGACACTCAGCCCAAGACAGGATCAGTGGAGGAGGCAGGCTTGAGATAATTAAAAAACAAAGGGCCACGTGGGATGGCATAAGATCACTCTCTATCCTTTGACTCCCCACTTTTCTTTCACTACCAAGTTTCAGCCCTTAGTTCCCTGACTCCACCTATAGGCTCTCACCTACACACTATTGCTTCCAACCTTGCCAAGTTGTATAATTGACTTGGCAGGGTATTGACCTGGGTCAGAAGAGCTAAGTTTGAATTCTACTGCTGATACTCAGCAGCTGTGTGACCTGGGCTAGTTACAGTTTCCCAACTCACTTTCCTTATTTGTGAAAGATGGATAATAATAGTCCTATCATCCAACTCACTGAGAATACACACACACACACACACACATAATATATATACACATATACACATATATGTATATATTTGTGTGTGTGTATGTGTATATATATATATATATTATATATATACATGTATATGTCTTTATGAAACTTAGAATACATAAGTATCAGTTGTTATTGTCACTGCTGCCAGGATTTACTTGAAAGGTTTTCCCCTGCTGTCTTGTATTGTTGTCTGAAACTGGTATGTAGCTTTTGTATTGTTGTTTTAAAAGTTTTTATTACTAGATACTGTAGGAAGACAGAAAGGGACTTTTTTAAGGGAAAACTAATAAAGATGACAATAATGATAGTGACAATGACAATAAAACTGACATTAATATAGCACTTTAAGTTTTATAGAACATGTTTATATATAATATATAGATATATACACACACACATATATGCATACATTTTCACATCTGCTCTTCATAACAACCCATCGACTATATTATTTCTGTTTTACTTGAGTATAAATCTACCTCGGACATTTACTAACTGTATATATTTCTGTACATATTTGTTTGCTTGTTGTCTCCCATATGAGACTGTGAGCTTCTTGAGGACAGGTATTGTCTTTTGCCTCTTTTTGTATCCCCAGTGCTTAGCACAGGGCCTGTCACATAGTATGCGACTAAATGTTTATTAACTGACTGACAGACCAGCTATATGACCATGGGCATGACACTTAAAACCTCTCTGGGCCTCAGTTTTATCATCTGTTGAATTAGGGTTTGTCCTAGATGACCTCTCAGGTTCCTTCTAGCTGCCAATCTATGACTTTGTGATCCTAGGGGGAAACTGAGGATAAGAGAAGTTAAGAATCTTGCCCAGGGAAAGAAGTTCTGTAAGCCTGCTTCCTGCCATGTAAAGGTAGAGGCAACTAGTTCTTAATCTTTTTAAACTATTAGTCAGTCATCAAGCTTTTATTAAGTGTTTCCTATGTGACAGGCCCTGTGCTAAGTACTGGGAATAAAAATTCAAGCAGAAATCCAGTCTCTGCCCTCTGCCCTCAGCTTACATTCTAAGGAACAATAGTAGCTAGCATTTATATAGTGCCTTAAGGTTTGTACTCTACAAATATTATGTTTTATCCTTACAATAGCAATGTGAGATAGGTGCTATTGTTACCCCCTTTTAATAATAAGGAAACTGAGATAGACAGATTAAATAACTTGCTCAGGGTCACAGAGCTAATAATTATCTGAAGCAGGATTTGAACTCTTGTCTTCCTGACTCCTAGTTCAGCATTCTAAGTACTTCCTTACTTAGCTATTTCCTCCAGCTTAATTTAATCCCTTCCCCCAGGTCCAATTCTGAAGTCAGAAGGTAAAAACCTGTCTGGGCTGTACATTAGCTGTAAGGAGCCCAAAGCCCTGAGATCATGATTGTTTAGCCATTGCCCATCTAACGAGTATCTACTTTGTTTCTTGTTCTTTGGGTGGAGGCAAGGCGAGAGGAGTCTTATATTCATTCTCCCTCTTTCTCAACATGAGTAACTCCATTTTGGAATTAACCTCCATTTCAGTGTAGATTGAGCAAATCCCTGTATTTGAGTTTACTCAGTCTCACCAGTTTGCTCTACAGGACTAGGCAGAGAGAAAGAGAAACTGTCCAAGACAACTGTGGTAGAAATAAGTCACTTTGTCCACTTTGCAAGGCTAGTTTTAGAGGGGGAAAATTGCTTTGTTCTTCCTGCAAGTTTAGTATAGACTATAGCATATTAGTAAACTATTTCCCATAGCATATAAAAAGTCTTGTTTTCGGCTCTACTTGAGAGGGAGGTGTGGGGAGAGACTCTTCTGTAGGCTTCATTCAGAAGCTGTGCGATTTTGGTAAGATTCCTCTCTAGACACCTTACTATAGCTATGCCTCTCAGGGACACTGTCACTATGTATTATCTGGGATGGGAAGGGAGAGGACTTTCTTGTCCTTGAATAAATTTCTTTCTGAATGAACATTTTATATTGTTTCATTGGACCTCGTGTTTTTATTATGACATCACAATAAAAAGTACTGCTATAAATATTTTCATAGATATGGGATGTATGAACTTATATTTATTATCTGTGTACATGTTGTAGCCAAATCTCACCCACCATGGATTCAAGGAAAATATAATCATCTTGGGGCAATATAATCTTCTTTTTTGTTTCTGCATCTCTAGCCCTTAACAGTGCCTCACACATAATAGAAATCAGTAACTATGTGTTGAATTTACTGTTTGATATAGTTCAACAAACATTTATTAAGTACTTATTATATATAAAGCACTGTGTGCATTTAAATGTCACCAAGAATGGTCCCACAAGTATAACTACATACCTACTAATCTTTTGTCTCTAGGACATTTATCTACTGATTTATTTTTTGTATTTCCAAAAACTGGAGACTTGGAAACATAATTAGAACATGTCTCATTTGAAAAATCAGTTGAAGGATGCCCATCACCGGGCTATGACCTCAGCCTAGAAGGGTAGAGACAAGAAAAAGAGGAGCTTGATGCTTAAGTTTACCATCAGAATCTCTAACAATGGAATAGACTTTTGCTGAGAAATCTTGGTGTCCAGAGAAAATACAAGCTATCAGACCAATGTCAAGCTAACCAAATAGTTAAAGGTTTGGATAACCTAGAAGTCTACAAAATAGCACCAGATAATGGTTGGGTTAATAAACAAAAACAAAAACAAAAACATTGTTTCACAAACACCATAGGAGAGTTAGCTAGGCTCCCTAACAACCAGGGGAATAAGAGTCAGAGAGAGCTGTCCAAGTGGGCTTCAAGAAAGGACATTCAACAGTTGCAAATGGACCAGAGGCAGGCAATCACGTAGAGAGGATCCAGATGGCAATCCAGACGAAGGGAGACTTTCTCATTGACACACTTTAGAGGGTCAGGAAAGCCTGCCAAGTCTAACTGGTCCAAAAGAGAGCTATACCCAAACTGGGATTGGGAGGAGAGCCTGAAACCAAATACCAGCCTATTTCCAAACTAATATTCTAATTATAGAAGCCCCAAGGAAATGGCAGCTATCAAAAGAGCCAGACTTATTGGGTTAAAGACATAGAAAGGTCACCCATAAATTTAGGATTGAGACTGAAGGTCAAAGATTCTAAATCATGGATGTGGAACTGATAATACTGTATGTGTCAGGATTATCTAGCCAGTGACTTATAGTATTTCAAGAATAATGGAGGAGAAATTTACACATGTAGACAGATTGATTCCTGTTCATCAAGTACCTATAATATATACTGAGAATGTAATTGTAACCTGAATGTTATATATTTGGTGTTATTTGTGTATTTGGTCTATAGTCTATCAAATTTTTTTAACTATTACATGTTACATCACTAATATGACCTATGTGTCTAACTGCTACAAGAAACTCTAATGTGCATATTATGTACTATTTATCTTCAATTGTCGTTGTTCAGTTGTGTTTAACTCTTTGTGACCCCATTTGAAGTTTTCTTGGCAAAGATACTGGAGTGGTTTGCCATTTCCTTTCCCATCTATTTTACAGATGAGAGGAACTGAGGCAAACAGAATTAAGTGACTTGCCCAGGGTCATACAGCTAGTAGGTATCTGAGGCCATATTTGAACTCACAAAGATGGGTCTTCCTGAATCCAGTGCTCCATCCACTGCACCACCTGGCTGCCCTATCTACATATTTACTACATATTTGAGATAATTACCTGTGACTATGCTATATGTCAATTGATTGTGAAATATGCTTACCAACCTGTTTTTCTGATGTTATTTTCAGAGACTGAATTTTTGTTCTTTTTTTTTTTTAGGCAATTGGGATTAAGTGACTTGCCCAGGGTCACACAGCTAGTAAGTGTCAAGTGTTTTGGTCTGAGGCCGGATTTGAACTCAGGTCCTCCTGACTTCAGGGCCAGTGCTCTATCCACTGTGCCACCTAGCTGCCCCTGAATTTTTATTCTTCTAATTCTTATTATTTTTAAATGAAATAGGGCATAAAGGGATGTCTTTTATCTGCCTATTCATGGATATGGAGTCTAGTTCCTGAAATTCTTGAAACCAGGAAAGGGGGTCACTCATTGGCAAACATTTTCTATACTATATTCCAGAAGGCTGTGTGTGAGCCAGCAGTGTGGGAATGTTATTCAGTATACACTCTGATTGGATAAGAGAACTTCTAGCACAGATAATTTAAAAGAGGTTCATGGGGAGTGAGATATAGAAGACAATATCCAGGAAATGTGGAGAAAGGCAGAAAGGGAGATGGGAGAATGGTAACCACATCTAGACAAGGCTGAAGGTGCAGACACAGGCTTTGAGAAACAGGCTGGCATGGAGAAGATGGCAGAGATTCAGAGAGAGCTGCAGGATCTGTAAATTTGGCCTAGATATCTTAGAGATCTAGTTCCCAATAGTTCAATGTTTGTTATCCTCTGTTCCAAAACTGAAAGAGAAGTAACTAAGCAGAGACTGTTGCTCACACTAACCTCTAACAACCTGCCATGAATGATGTGGAGAATAGTTGTAACTTAATTCAATTCAACATTATCTACTTTACATCCTATCTAAATTAAATGTTTTTGTTCTTAATCCATGAACCAACTAACATGGTCTGGCACAGAGCCATTGATAGGGGCTGGGAACAGCTATGGGCCCAAATGGCTCATTTCCCAGCCCTTGAACCTAGGAATGATTGAGGGTCTCAAGAGCCACGTTGAGGACCTGAGATAGGATCATACCACATTGCCTTATTTCATAAGTGAACCATAATTTCATTGACATGGTTGTTCCCTCCAACTCCATAGATATCAATCCTTCCTTGCTTTCGCAGATAGTTTCATGTGCTCAAAAATAGTCATCACATGGTTATCAAACCTCTCATGGTGAATCTCTCTGAACTAGCTCTTAACTTAGCTAGGCTGGTCCTCAGTTGGTACACATCATCACAAGGCTTGTACCCAAAGGTTTTTAAGCTAATAAAACGTCTTACCTTAAACAGGCATACTTCTGAGAATCCAGAATCAGAAAGATCATAAATAGGAACACAACTTCAAGGGAAAATATGTACATGCATACATGTGTATACACACATACATGTACATGCAATACAATGTTTGTATAGTTGTATCTGCATGCATATATTTACATATACACATGCATATATATGTGCATGTATATATGTAAATATATGCACACAGATATACATACACATCTACTGATTTTTACACCAACCATGAGCTGTCTATAACCAACAAGTATGGTAATGGAAAAGCAAAAAATTAAGTCAATAGATTTGAGTTCAAGTCCTGGCTGTCATATTCCTGATAACATGACCTTAGACAAGTCATTTAAACTCTCTCAGACTTATTTTTCTTGTGTCTATCAAATGTGAATAAAAATTTTGCTACCTACTGCACAAGGTTGTTGTGAGGAAAATAAGATAAATTTTGCATGCCATAAATATGAATTATTATCATCATCATCATTATTATTATTATTATCACTTAAGTATACATCAGCTAAAAATTATCCTTGGGGATTTAAACATCAGGATTGGCAATGATCCTATTAATCTCTAGCAGTGATCCATGAACTTGTTCAAAACAGTTTGTTTCCTTTGTAATCCTATGTATTTTATTTTAAAAACATGATTCTTATCTGAATCCAAATAGAGCTAAGTATGTTTTATCCTGTCATTTGGGCCTTGCAGTCTTTTCTGTCAGATTTGTGTCTTACAGGCTACAGGCCATTCACCTACAGTTGATAGGGAACAGAGGGTACCAGCCAATGTCCACCCCCATCGTTCCCTGGATGCAGCCTGTGCTCAGTTCCAGTCAACTTTCTCTTTTGAACCCCCTCGAGGCAGGGGCAGCTCTACACCCCTTGCCAGCAGGAAGCAGTTTCAGAAGCCAAGACCTTTGCCCTTTACCCCAAAAGAATTTGGGTTGCATTTGTTTGAGAGGGGAATGATGAGGTAGGGAGCTAGACCCCAAAAAGGAAAAACCCTGGACTTTCCCACATGGCCTAATCTCTGGCGTTCCCCTGAGGCTATAATCCCATCACCTGGCCTTTCTTTGTGGCTATGCCCAATCTCTGTTACCCCAGCCTGGCCCTCCATTGTCTTACCTCCTAGTGTTCCTCCACCCTCAGCCATTTCCCACCCTTAATCCTATCTAGGCTCCATTATCCCTTGGCCTAGCTCCCTCCCATAGTCTTTCTGTATATAAGGTCCATCTTGTCTCCATTAAGATGCTCTGATTCTTATAATCTAGCCACTGCTCAGATTTTCACAATCTAGCCAATAGCCCACAGATGCTCAGATTCCTTAAGAGTCCGACTAATATGGCAAATCTTCAATAAATCTTGTTTTTGGCAAGAAAAAAAAAACATGATTCTGAGAAGGGGTTCATAGGCTTTACCAGATTGCCTAAGGAGTCCATGATACATGCAAAAAAAAGAAAAAGAAAAAGAAAAAGAAAGATAAAGAAAGTTAAGAGCCACTTATTTATAGGAAATGTAGTTTGGAATGACTACATTCCTATGGGTTATCACTCCATAGATAATAGTTTGAGACAAAGAGGAAGATCTTTCATATTCATGGCTTCTAGGCCACGATTTTGGCACATCTCTCCAACTGCTAAATTCTGGGTCCAATCACAACTGAGCCATGGATTCTTTACCTGCATACTTTGGCAGCCTCACAGTGATAACAACTAAAGGGCTAATTATAATTTCCAATAAAGCACAGATTTCCTTCCATTCATTAGCTATATAATATTAGCCTTATCAATAGTATTGGGTCAAAGCACATCAGCATGCTTCTTTCCTCTTTAAAATTCTCAAAAGTTCTTAAATAGATAAGAAAAAGCACGTGGGAGTAAAAAGAGCACTAATTTGAAACAAAAAAAAAATTCTATGTTAAAATTCCAAATTTGCTAACCCACTATCTGGATGAACTCTCCCTTGGTCCCATTTCATCCCCTTGTTTTGCTAATTTTTATTTCTTAGTGCCTGTTGCACCTGTTTTCCTTGGAATAAATGAAAATTATTTCACTGGATTATTCTTTCATCCTGTTTTTTTAAAATAGCATTACATTTTCTTCCATCTGTTCCTGCTTTATAATTCTTAATGCCCCCATCCTAGTAGAGCTCATTATCACCTCACAACTGGATTACTGCAATAATCTCCTAACTAGTCTCCAGTCTTTCTCTTTCTTGAATTCATCCTTTATACTATGAGCCTACTATATCACTTTTAACATGTTTATCCTCTTTCTAAAATTTTTCCAGCTCTCTTCATGGCATATAGGATAAAGTCTCAATACTGTAATCAAGCATTTGAGGTCCTCCACTATCTTCCCCCAGTCTACCTAATAAATGCTGCCCCAGGAAAAGACTTCAAATCCCAGCTCCCTTTCCCAGCCAACACCTCAGATCTGTTAAGAAAGCGTCTGATAGGATGCTGAAGTAGACTGAACCCCACTCAACAAATAGAGATAACTGTGCTTAAAGGTGAGAGTTACAAATATTAAAGAAGGATACAAGTGTAAGGACTTAAAGCGAAAATTCTATCAATGCAAATATAGAAACTTATCTATGTTGTACACAATACGTGCATAATGAACATTTGTTTACTTGATTGATTGATTCATTAATCTCTTATAGTTCTCACTCTGGTTCTACTTCATACAATTTATGTGACCTTAACAAAGTCATCCCACCTGTCTAGACCTTAGTTGGGCTTGGACTGGATGTTCTCTAAGGAAATCCCTTCCATCACTAAATCCTATGATCCTAAGATCCCCCTATACTACCTAGCACTTGTCTCCAATCTTCTTGATTTTCCACTGGCTGTCTCCCATGTTTTTCCTCCTTACCCTCACTATTTTATATCTCTGGTTTCTTTCAAGAATCTGCTAAAATACCACTTTCTTTTTTGGGCAGTTGGGGATAAGTGACTTGCCCAGGGTCACACAGCTAGTAAGTGTGTCAAGTGTTTGATCTGAGGCCGGATTTGAACTCAGGTCCTCCTGACTCCAGGGCCAGTGCTCTATCCACTGCACCACCTAGCTGCCCCTAATATACCACTTTCTGTGTGATACATCTTCCAGTTTCCCAAGATGCTAGTGCCGTCTTATCTTATATCTGACTTACATGTGCTTTGTATTATATGCCAAGGTACTTGCCCTTTTCTATGTGGAGGTTTTGATTAATGAAAGGAATATAAAAACAACTTTGTGTAAGGATACACAACTGATAGCATCAGTTTGAGAAGACATCAAACCCCTCAGATAAAGACATGAGAGATTAGACAGAGAGATGATTAGAAGAGGAAAGAAAAGATAAAACTGAAGAACAAGTCTGAAAAATCCTGCGACAAAGACACAGAAGGAAATGAGAGAAGTTGCTTATAGGGAAGACAGAATACCGAAACTAAGGATCTGAAGAGAGCTGAGAGGTAGGCTTTTCAGTGTAGACAGGGAGCTTTGTAAGAAAGGGCTGGAAAAGCAGAATCCTCTACTGTTTGAAAAACTATCTGGGCTTATTGCCCTCTAGCACCATCTATAGCCTGAAAAGGGGGAAACCTTTTATGGCTTCCTGTGTTGCCCTTTACTGCCGTGTGTAGTTTAAGAGAGGGGAAGGAAGAAGGGAAAGACAGGATTTTCAGATGATTTGCTGGGAGCTATGCTGACATATTTTTGCTATAACACAAGAGTAGCACTTTCTTAGCACCCTGCCAAGAGTAGCTGTGTACTAAAAGAGCTTGATGCTTGTATCAGTGGTTTGAGAATAGCAGAGAAGAGCTGGGAGGACAGAGAATCAATCATAAATATTTAAGAGTCTACTATGTACCAGGCACTGTGCCTAAGTAAGCACTAGGGATATAAAAAGACACAAAAGATAGTTCCTGCCCTCAGGTACTTATAATCTTAAAGAAGGAAAGTAAATAGCAGAATCTGTTTTGCCGAACAAGTGATGTGTGGTACAGATTGTTTCCTGAATATATCAGGAATATCAAAACCTACAGTACAGTCCTGAATTGCCCTGGACAGATGGGTTTGCTTACTGGTTTCTCTAAGTGCACATCCACTTCCTGCCCCCTTCATGGACATTGTGTACACTAGTGGGAGAGTGAGTCAGGATTATGGCTGGATTTACCCACAGGTATGATTTTTTAAAAAATCTCCCTGCTTTTGATTTCCATTAGGTAAATATTATGGTTATTCTTGCTTTTGCCTTATCATTCAGCAAATGGTTTGTGTTTTAGAGTCAATACTGTTATTGTGACTCAATTTGTGTAAGTGAGAAGAGCAACCACTAGATCTGATCTAGAATGATCAGACCCTGAAAATTGAGTTATAGCTGTGTAGGTGGGGTGAGAAAGCCAACCCCAGCCCAGAAATAGAGAAAGCCAGGAGACCGCATTCAGTGGCATGTCCCAGGCTGTATATAGTACCTATTATCTCCATCATTAGAATATAAACTATTGAACATAGAAAGTATATCCCTTTTGCCTTTATGTCTCCAGTGATTAACACAATGCTTGGCCCATAGTCGACATTTAATAAATTCTTGCTTATTCAATTGATTGTTAATATTTGAATCACTATTAGATGGTAGTCTGCTTTTAAACTATATATTTGTCTCAGCTAAAATCTTTCAATATAGTAGAAGAATTGAAGCATTGCTTTGGAAACAAAAAGCCATAAGAACTCCTCTCCCTCCCTGCTTCCCTCCACGTTCCCCACCACTGCTATCTCTTTTTGATGGTTTCATATCACCATTTCAGAAACTAACATTGACTAAAGATGTTAACGGAGGCATAGCTAGCCCAGCTGGCATGAGAGCTCAGACAGTATCCTTCTGTCTTTCAAAGTAACTTGCACTTGTCCATAAACATTCTTTCCTTGCTCCATCTCCCTAGTTCAATGTATGAGATTTAATCAAGCATCTCCCCTTAGTGTTAACACTACTTGTGCTGCAGTTCTGTCTGGGCCTTGCATCTTGCTGATGAAAGTGCTGATCACACCAGATAGAGATGCAGCCTTTAATTTCCTTACTCACCAGTACACCTCTGTGCCCAGGGAAACAAATCTTTCCCTCAGTACAAAGAAAGTAAAACAGGCCTTGGCCCGCTAAACAGGAGCATAGGAGAAGCCACCCCTATTCTCCATGTGACAGGGCAATTTTAAAGGAATAATGTCACATTGGGCTGCCTTTAACTTATTTAGCCTCTCAGTAGGAAACTTGTCAATTGGCATTAGAGTCAGCAAACAGAACAGAAATGTCTGAACCACCCATGAACATATCATTTCAACCCTGCCACTTGGATAGCCAACTTACAAAGACATCCATTTTTATTGCCCAAAATGTTGTCATGTTGTATATCCTCGGGTTTCCAAGTTTAATGAAATAAATGGAAATGAGCTATGGACAATTTCTGGTTATGCATGAATGCTCCAGAGCTTTACCCCTTCATCAAATGTTCTCATAGACAATTGTCACAGGCCATAAGCCTCTGCATATTTACCGGCTTGAATAACTGTTTTTATTCCCTGCTCTGGCATTAAGGTCTCTGGGGCTGTGCTTTCCATATCCCATGACCAAAAATTTGGCCTCCTAATTCTTTCTATAGCCTTGGTTTTCCTTGGAATAGATGGCAATAGAGAACTTCAGGTAGAAGGTGTTTGGGGATTGAGGGAGGAACTTAAGAAGAAAGGTTAATTTCCAGGTTACTCCCTGTTGTTGTTCAGTCATTTTTCAGTTATGTCCAACTCTGTGAGCCTATTTGGGGTTTTCTTGGCAAAAATACTGGAGTGGTTTGCCATTTTCTTCTCCAGGTCATTTTATAAATGAAGAAACTGAGGCAAACAAGGTAAAGTGACTTGCCCAGGGTTATGCTCACAGTGATTGCTCAGAGTAATTGTCTGAGCCTGGATTTGAACTCAGGTTTTCTAACTCCAGGTCTGGTGCTCTATCCATTCCTCCATGCTCTGTAACAATATCTGACATGGGATTATACATGGAATCATCACTATTAATAAAAGCATCAAGTCATTCAACCAGATTGAAACCAGAGTTAGATCCTTTTCTCAGGCAATCTTTCATATCATGGTGGGCCCTGCTCTATAGCCAGCTTCTAGTGTATTCGTTAAATGTGTAAAGTTAAGAGGCCGATCAATGGCACAATGCATAGAATGCTGGAGTTGGAGTCAGGAAGACCTGAGTTTAAATCCAGTCTCAGACATTTACTAGCTGCGTGACCCTGGACACATCATTTGATCTTTGTCTGCCTTGATTTTCTCAACTTTATTGGGGATAATAATAGCATCTACCTCCCAGGACTGTTGTGAGAATTAAATGAGATAATAATGGTAAAGCATTTAACATGGTTCCTGGCACATAGTGCTTAATAAACACTTGTTCCCTTCCCTTTTCCTAAAATGATACATTGAGACTATATGATCATCAAGGTCCATGCCAGTTTAAAATTCTATGACGCAGAGGTATTCTCTAGGTCAGACGTGGGGAACCTGCAACCCTAGAGGCCACATGTGGCCCTCTAGGGTTAATCCTTAATAAAATTTTAAGAATTAAATAGAATTAAAAGGATTTGTTCTGTGAAGTTTGGATTCAGTCAAAGGGCCACACTTGAGGACCTAGAGAGTCACATGTGGCCTCGAGGCCACAGGTTTCCTATCCCTGCTCTAAATGATCCTAGATATGTAGGGAAGGGAGTACTGTGATCCCAGACAATCTTATAATTCTTCATGAATTGTTGGTCATTTTGACCCTTTGAAGTTCCCAATCAACCAAGTATTTATTAATAAATCAACAAATAAACATTTATTACCTACTATTTTCCAGACACTGTGCTAAGCACTAGGGATACAAAGAGAAGCAAAAGCCAGTCCCTACCCTCAAGGAGTTTACAATCTAATGATCTAATGGGTGAGACAACACAGAAATAAATATATGTGTATATGTATGTGTATAAATTCTATATAGAGAGAAATTATATTCTATCAGGAGAGGTAATGTGTGTGTATATCATACATTTAAATATTTGGAAAATTTATCCACACAGAAAATATCTGGATTCCCTCTCCCAACTTGCATGAAAATTAGCAGATCAGGCAGGACCTTACTGCATGATTGACTGTATCTTTCCCCTCAGGGTTCTAAGGGTACTCCTGAAGATCTGTGGGGCTCTTTTAATGTTTTCAACTTGAACCCCAATTCTAGGGTATCCTTCCCTTTCATATCAGCCAACCAGTTATATTTCCAATACTTAACCAATGATTAGCACCTCAATATCATTTAACTCACTGCAGTCTGCAATATCATTGATAACCAACTAACATCAATTAGCTTTTACAAAAGGATATTTACTGAGAAGATATAGCCAGAAGAGAAAATACAAATACCTACTCTCTTCTTTATGGCCTTAGTTCCTAGTGAGAATGGGATCAAACTTAAAATGGTTGCTGCAAACATTTCTCACACCAAAGAGGTCCCTTGTTGGTATGGCATTGCTAGTAGACAATTTGCTTCCTTCCCATCAGGAAGAGGAGTCTTTGTGCCTGGGTCAGTCATTCGCTACCGTGCTGGGTCTTGTAAGTCTCTTACACAGGGCTAGCTTTTTCTTAGATTTAACTGCTAGACCTCTAGTGGTTCTTCTGACCTTTCAAGATTTTACAAGGCACTACATCAAAGTAAAGAAGACAGGAGGTGGGCCCCGTTCCAGCACAAGCTTGCCTAGGAAGCCATGCACTCATTGATCTTCCCCAGGAGGTGGTTAGTAGGTTCCTGTCATTTCATGTCATAATCTACTTCCAGAAGCTGGATCACCAGATCTCCTACATAGACTGACAGCTGGCAGACACAGACTATTGTACGTTCTCCCCTGACTAGGCACTCATTGGCCAGATTTCAATTGCATAGAAAATAAATACATGAATACAAGATAATTTTAAAGGGTAAAGGCACAAGCAAATTGTGGTAATTTGTCATGGTTCATGAAGAACCTCTTTTGGCAGAACACTGACTTCCAGAAAGACTTCAAAAATCTTACATGGTTGCTATATATGAAGTATCCGAGTGAAATACATTTGAATAAAATAGATGCTGGTTAACTGATTAATTGCCTGATGTGTGCTAAGCACTATGCTAGGTGTTGGGAATACATATGTAAAAAAGCAAAACTATACTTGCTCTCAAGGAATTTATATTCTAACAGCAGTGATAATATATGTGTGTGTACATATATGTAAAATTCAACTAGATGCAAGGTAACCTCAGAGGAGAAGGTACTAGCAGATGGAGGACCAGAGAATTTGTTGTTGTAGAATCGTTTCAGTCATGTCCAATTCTTTATGACCCCATTTGGGGTTTTCTTGTCAAAGATACTGGCGTAGTTTGCCATTTCCACTCCTCCACCTTGCTGCCCAGGAGCAGGGAATGCCACATGCCAAAGGTAAAACTGAACTAAGCCTTGAAACAAATTTAGGAATTCTAAGAGGCTAAGAAAAGAGAAAAGAAAATCTCAAGCATAGGGAACAACCAGGGCAGAGACTCAAAGAAAAAAGGAGAAATGAAAAATGGGAGCTTCCAACATCACAATCTTAGTTTGCCACATCAACATATTGATGTTCATCTCATCCTCAGAAAAGGTAAAGGAATTCTTGACATACCGACTCCACAAAGTAAGAGTTCCCAACTTTCTTGAGACCCACTCATTTCTACCATGCTTTTCATTCTATTGCAAAGCTCTTTATTTCCTAGGCCAAGGGATAGTCTGTGGTCTTGTATTTGATAGCATAGTAATAACTTAATCAGTCAATTAACTGATTAATTAATTAAGTAATCAAATTAAAATTTATCAAGTACTCACTATATGTTTTACGCTAGGGATACAAAGAAAGGCAAAACACTGTGCCTACTCTTAAGGAGATTATGGTGTAATGGGGGAGACAATATGCAAATAACTATGTACAGACAAGCTGTGTACAGAACAAATTGGAAATTATCAACAGAAAGAGGCATTAGGATTAAGAGAGATCAGGAAAAGCTTCTCATATAATATGAGATTTAGCTGGGGCTTTAAGGAAGTCAGAAAAAAGTTGAGGAGAGAGTTACAAGGAATTCCAGGAAATACAGAGACAATTAATGAAAATACCCAGAGTCAGGGGATGGAGGGACTAATGCAAGAAACAGCAAAGAGGTCAGTGTCACTGAATTGCAGAGTATGTATTACAGAGGGGAGGAGAGTGTAAAGTGGATAAAGTCTGGAAAGGTAGGAAGGATCTAGGCTATGGAGGAATTTAAAAGCTAAACAGAGTATTTTATATTTGATCCTGGGAGCAATAAGAGCTGATTGAAGAGGAGAAATGATATGATTAGATCTGTGCTTTAGCAAGATCAATTTGACAACAGAGTGGAGTATGGGTTGAAATGGGAGACAATTCAGGCAGGGAGAACAACCAGTAGGCTATTCCAATAGTCCAGGAGTGAGGTGATAAGGGCCAGAACTAGGATGTTGGCAGTATCAAAGAAAAGAAGAAAGTGCATCAAAGACATGTTAGAAAGGTAAAAATAATAAGACTTGGCTTACTGGGAGGATGGTAGTACCCTTCAAAGCAGCAGAGAACTTAGGAAGAGGGAAGGCTTTGGTGATAAAGATATTTCAGGTTGGGGCATGTTGAGTGCAAGATGATGAGACATCTAGTTCAAAATGTCCAGTAGACAGTTGGAAATGTGAGACGGGTGGTCAGGAGAAAGGTTATGGGAGGATAAATAGATTTGAGAATCATCTGCATAGAGATGATAATTAAATCCATGCGACCTGAGGAAGTCACCAAGCAAATAGTGTAGAGGGAGAAGAGAAAAGCATCCAGCACAGAGCCTTGAGGAACATCCATGGTTAATAGGGATGGCCCGATGAAAGTCCAGCAAAGGAGACTCAGAAGGAGTAGAAAGAATTGTGTCATGAAAACCTAGTGAGAAGAGAGGGTTGCAAGGCAGAGATGTGGAATAATAACAGATTGTGAGCAGGTAAAGGAATTTCAGAGATCATGAATGTGGGAACAGTCTTTTTATAAATGATGGCAAGATGAAAGGTATGCCCATCTCTAGTGAAGCTGTGATGAGGTGGAGGAATAGGTCATGGAAAATGTGTAAATTGAGAATTGGGGAGCTAAGTATTTGAGGAAGGTAAATGTATGTGGAAGTTCACTAGTATGAGGGCAGAAATTGAGAAGAGAAAGATTGTGGGCCAAGCACTGAACTCCTCGAGGAAGGAGTGGAGTGGAGACAGCAATATCATGAAAACCTAATGAAAAGAGAGTATCAAGGAGGGAAAGGTGATCAGCAGTGTCAAATGTAGAAGAAAAGTCAAGAAGGATAAAAACTGAAAAGAGGCCATGAAATTTGGCAATTAAGAGTTCATTGGCAATTTTGGAAAGGGCAGTTTCAGTTGAATGATGAAATTGGAAGCCAGACTACAGAAAGTGAAGAGAGTGAAAAGAAAGAGGATAGATGCTAGAGGTTGGTAGACAATAGTCAACAGAATTTTGGTTGGGTGATAAATATGTTATGTATGAACCTCAAAAGAAGAGAGGTTAATGAATGAAGGGAGAGGGAAAGACCGAAAGTGGTGATGAGGAGCAAAAACTTTCCAACTCCCCTACCATGACCAGTGAGTTAGGGCTATGAATAAAGTGTAACCAGTGCTGGAAAGTATGGCCAGGGAAGCTGTATCATCAGGAGGGAGCCAGGTCTCTGTGAGTGCAGGAAGATGGAAGGAGCCAGAAAGAAAAAGATTTCATATTTAAAAAAACAGTTTGTTAACTATGAAGCAGGCAATGGAAGGGGTAGGTAGCTTTAAAGTTGCATAATGGCAGGGTTCTGTCAAAGGGGATGAGAGTGAGTAGTCAGTGGGGACCCAAGAAAGAGATTTGAACAATAGTAGCCAGAGGTTCAGAATTACTGGATGGGATGTTGATGGGATATCTAGTTTGAAATGCCTGATTGGCAATTGGTAATGAAATTTAAGAGAGAAATACAGACTAAATATATGGATCTGAGAGCTATTTGTATATGAATTATCATTAAGTCCATGGGAGATTTTGACATTACCAAGACAAAAGAAAAGGTCCAGGATGGAGCCTTTGGGAATACCCAAAGTTACAAGTGTGAAATTGATAATGATCCCACAAAAGAGGCTGAGAGCATGCAAGAGGAAAGAGTGGTTAACAGATTTAAGTACTGCACAGAAATCAAGAAAAATGAGACAAAAAATCAGATTTTGACATTATGATGTCATTGGTAACTTTGGAGAGAAGAGTTTCAGTTGAGGTTTGAGGTCAGAAGTGAAATTGCAAAAGATTGAGGACAGAAGAAGAGGAGAGGAAATGTGAGCAACTATTGTAGATTATTTTATCCTGTGCTCCTGGGGCCCCTGTAATGGAAGCAGAGCAGAGAGCTCCTTCTAAAACCTCCACTCAAAGACAGTGTCCACGACAACTGTCTCTTCATTTTCAACCTGGTTGAATCAATTTGGACTTCTCCATCATGTCCCTCTGTCAAGTAACCTCCCTCCAACTCCCCAACTCTTTCAGTTTTTTAAGCTTTCAGTTTTTCAATTTCCTTTTGTGTGTTGTCTTCCTTCATTAGATTGTAAGCTCCTTGAGGGAAGGTGAGTGCCTTTTTCATATTTTATCCCTAATACTTAGCACAGTACCTAGCATATAATAGGTACTTAATACATGTTTATTTGCTGACTGACCTTATCAAAGAGTTTGTGAAAGAGAGCATAACAGTGTGAGGGGATGGTAAGGTATAC
>NW_020940360.1:4352696-4419823 GCF_900497805.2 Vombatus ursinus
GTATACCTTACCATCCCCTCACACTGTTATGCTCTCTTTCACAAACTCTTTGATAAGGTCAGTCAGCAAATAAACATGTATTAAGTACCTATTATATGCTAGGTACTGTGCTAAGTATTAGGGATAAAATATGAAAAAGGCACTCACCTTCCCTCAAGGAGCTTACAATCTAATGAAGGAAGACAACACACAAAAGGAAATTGAAAAACTGAAAGCTTAAAAAACTGAAAGAGTTGGGGAGTTGGAGGGAGGTTACTTGACAGAGGGACATGATGGAGAAGTCCAAATTGATTCAACCAGGTTGAAAATGAAGAGACAGTTGTCGTGGACACTGTCTTTGAGTGGAGGTTTTAGAAGGAGCTCTCTGCTCTGCTTCCATTACAGGGGCCCCAGGAGCACAGGATAAAATAATCTACAATAGTTGCTCACATTTCCTCTCCTCTTCTTCTGTCCTCAATCTTTTGCAATTTCACTTCTGACCTCAAACCTCAACTGAAACTCTTCTCTCCAAAGTTACCAATGACATCATAATGTCAAAATCTGATTTTTTGTCTCATTTTTCTTGATTTCTGTGCAGTACTTAAATCTGTTAACCACTCTTTCCTCTTGCATGCTCTCAGCCTCTTTTGTGGGATCATTATCAATTTCACACTTGTAACTTTGGGTATTCCCAAAGGCTCCATCCTGGACCTTTTCTTTTGTCTTGGTAATGTCAAAATCTCCCATGGACTTAATGATAATTCATATACAAATAGCTCTCAGATCCATATATTTAGTCTGTATTTCTCTCTTAAATTTCATTACCAATTGCCAATCAGGCATTTCAAACTAGATATCCCATCAACATCTGAAATTCTACATATCTAAAATAAAACTCATTATCTTTCTTTCCAAACCAAACCCTCTTCTGAACTTCCTTATTTCTATTGGGAGTATTACCATCTTTCCCATCTTCTAGGCTCATAATTTCAGCATTATTCTTGAATTCTTCTTTACCTGACACATTCAATCAGTTGACAAATCTTACCATTTTTACCTTTATTATTTCTTTAGTATCTGAGAGAAATGGTTATTTCTCTCTTATGTTAATAGCTAATTATTGAACTAAGACTAAGGTTTCTCTCCTTCCTATTTCCTCATTCAGAAATCAGCTCTTGTAGGTTATCCAGTCAGTCTTTCAAGGTCAGGGCTAATGATAAGATGAAATATTAGGCAAGATGCACCCAATTGGGAAAACTTAGATCTGATCAAAAAGTAAAGAAATTCTAGTGTAGGGGAAGTGGTGAATTTTGGACCATTGTATTTTAGTTGAGCAAGTCTGAATGGAAGTGGATTCCCTCTTTTGTTTAGATTGTTGTAGATAGGGGGTGGTCTGGACAGAGATAAGTCTCTTTGTCCAAGACTGAGTGATGAGAGTCATGTCCCCCAGACTCTTATTAGAATAAGCCTACTTCTCATTATAATATTCATTTTCTCGTTACTTGATAAGCAATCAGAGTTGATTTCCACCTTCAGGAACACATACTCTTCCAAGGGCATATAAATGTTGAGTGGGTTCCATGAGGGGTCTTTGGTTTAAGAGAGAGAGCAAAATGACCTTTTTCTTAATTATCTAGTAGCCATAATTAATAAAATGATTGTTAATTAGCCAAAATTATATCTCTAGAATTTTTATAGTCAACCATCTGGTATCTTCTCACTACTTAGGCAGACATCATCTTAGTTCAAGCCCTCATCCCTTCTCTCTACAATGGCTTCCTAATTGTCTAATTGACCACCTTAAGGCTCTTTTCCCCTCCATTGTGTCTTCCACAAACCTAACAAAGTAATTTTCCATAAATATAGGTCTTACCCCATTCAACAAATTCCAATGGTTCCATATCACTTATAAGACAAAATTTAAACTCCTCTGTTTGACATTTAATGCCCTTCATAACCTAACCTGAACCTACACTACCTTTCTAGGCCAATTAACATCATTCCTCTTCTCACATTCCACAGTCCAGCCAAACTAGTCTTCTTGCTATATGTAAGTGCAATTTCCCCTGTTAGAATGTAAACTCTTTAAGACTAGAAACTGTTTCATTTTTGTCTTGATCCTTAGCACAGTGCCTGGCACACAGTAGATACTTAATACTTGTTGATCAATTGAATGTTGTCACCATTCTGCTGCTTTCCCTCAAATGAGTGGTCACAATGAAAAAATATTATAGACTCTTCAGAGTGTCTTCATTACTCAGCATCAGATCTCTTAATAAATTTTGAAGTTCAGGGAAAGTAGTATGAAGCTCATCTTTAAATCAAAGTTATAGCTCATGATATGAATGTAGAATATGAAATAAGTAAAGTGAATTCAGTTGAACAGGAGGAAAAATTACCATAGTGCTTCAAAGAATGGAAGCTACTAGCAATTGTTGTTACTTAGCAATTTCCTATTTTAATTCTTGCTAACTAGGTAAAAATTTGATTTTTTTCAACCTTCAAAAGAATTACATGTGTTAGATTTTTAGGTTCCCTAAGTCTTAATACCCTGGAGTAACAAATAAAGCATACCTGAAAGGTAGCAAAATTGAAGAACACTTGAGGGTGCTACAAACTAAAAAACTTGTCTTCAATACAGATCTAGTAAAACACACACACACACACACACACACACACACACATTTTTGGCCTCCCAGAATAGCACGATGAAAATAGATCCTGAATGTCATATTTTATGAAATCAAATAAGAAATTGTCTGAAGGTAATAGATGGGGCAAAGCAGAAATCAATAGAACCTAGGACTCTTATCAGAGAGAAACCCTCAGAAATACACAGTTAGTAATCATAACTGTGGATGTGAATGGAATGAACTCTCCCATAAAACAGAAGTAGATAGCAGAGTGGATTAAAAAGCAGAATCCTACAATATGCTGTTTACAAGAAACACATCTGAAACAGAGAGATACACACAGACTAAAAGTAAAAGGCTAGAGCAGAATATATTATGTTTTAGCTGAAGTAAAAAAGCAGAGTTAGCAATCCAGATCTCAGACAAAGCAAAAGCAAAAATAGACCAATTAAAAGAGGTAAGGAAGAAAACTATATCTTGCTGAAAGGTACCATAGACAATGAAGCAATATTAATACTAAACATATATGCACCAAGTGGTATAGCATCCAAATTCTTAGAGGACAAGTTAAGTGAGTTATAGAAATAGACAGCAAAACTATAGCAGTGGGGGACCTCACTCTCCCCATATCAGAAATAGAAAAATCTAACCACAAAATAAACAATAAAGAAATTAAAGAGGTGAATAGAATTTTAGAAAAGTTAGCTAAGATAGACCTCTAGAGAAAACTGAATGGAGATAGAAAGGAATATACTTTTTCTCAGTGGTATATGGCACCTAGACAAAAACTGACCATGTATTAGGACATAAAAACCTTACAATAAAATGCAGAAAGGCAGAAATATTGAATTCATCCTTTTCAGATCATGATGCAACAAAAATTATATGTAATAAAGGGCCATGGAAAGATAGATTAAAAATTAAGTGGCAACTAAATAATCTAATCCTAAAGAATGAGTGGGTCAAACAACAAATCATAGAAATAATCAATAATTTCATCAAAGAGAATGACAATAATGGAACAACATACTAAAATTTATGGGATGCAGCCAAAACAGTTCTTAGTGAAAATTTTACATCCCTAAATGCTTACATGAATAAAATAGAGAAAGAGCAGATCAATGAATTTGGCATGCTACTAAAATAACTAGAAAAAGAACAAATAAAAATCCCCAACTAAACACCAAATTATAAATTCTGAAAATCAAAGTAGAGATTAGTAAAACTGAAAGTAGGAAAACTATTGAACTAACTAATAAAACTAAGAGCTGGTTTTATGAAAAAAAAAATAAAATAGATAAACTTTTGATTAGTTTGATTAAGAAAGAAGAAAACTAAATTACCAGTATCAAAAATGAAAAGGGTGAATTCACCACCAATGAAGAGGAAATGAAAGCAATAATTGAGAGCTATTTTGCCCAACTGTATGCCCACAAATCTGACAATCTAAGTGAAATGGATGAAAAATGACAAGATTATACAATTTTGTATACATCTTTGCATATAATTATGCAATTACAAAAATATAATTTGCCCAGAAGAGAAAATAAAATATTTAAATGACCCCATTTTGGAAAAAGGAACTGAACAAGCCATCAATGAACTCACTAAGAAATAATCTCTAGGGTCAGATGAATTTACAAGTGAATTTTACCAAACATTTAAAGAACAATTAATTCCATTACTATATAAATATTTGGAAAAGTACATGAGGAAGGAGTCCTGCCAAATTCTTTTTATGACACAGAGATGGTGCTGATACCTAAACCAGGAAAAGCCAAAAGAAAGAAAATCAGTAACCAATTTCCCTAATGAATATTGATGCAAAAATTTTAAATAAAATATTAACAAATAGATTGCAGCAATTTATCACAAGGATAATACACTGTGACCAGGTGGGATTTATACCAGGAATGCAGGAATGGTTCAATATTAGGAAAACTAATTGATCATATCAATAACATATCAATAACAAAACTAACAAAAATCATATTATTATCTCAATAGATACAAAAAAAAACTTTTGACAAAATACAGCACCCATTCCTACTGAAAAAAAAAACACTAAAGAACATAGGAATAATGGAGTTTTCCTTAAAATGATAAGTTCTATCTATCAAAAACTGTCAGCAAGCATTATATGTAATAGGGATAAGCTAGGAGCTTTCTCAATAAGATCAGGGTGAAATGAGGATGCTCATTATCACCACTATTATTCCATATTGTACTAGAAATGCTAGCTTTAGCAATAAGAGTAGAAAAACAAATTGAAGGAATTAGAATAGCCAATGAGAAACAAAGCTATCACTCTTTGCAGATGATATGATGGTATACCTAGAGAATCCTCAAGAATCAAATAAAAAAGTTACTTGAAATAATTAACAACTTCAGAAAAGTTGCAGGATACAAGATAAACCCACATAAATCATAAGCATTTCTATATAATGCTAACAAAGCCCAGCAGCAAGAGATAGAAAGAAAAATTCCATTTAAAATAATTGTACACCATATAAAATATTTGGAATTCTACCTGCCGAGACAAACCCAAGAACTATATGAACACAATTACAAAACACTTTTCACACAAGTAAAGTCAGATCTGAACAACTGGAAAAATATCAATTGCTCATGTGTAGGCAGAGCTAATATAATAAAAATGATATTTCTACTTAATTGATTTATTCAGTGCCATAACAATCAAACTACCAAAAATATTTTATAGAGCCAGAAAAAGTAATAACAAAATTCATCTAGAAGAACAAAAGGTCAAGAATATCAAGGGAATTATTGAAAAAAATGCAAAAGAAGGTGGACTAGCCATGCCAGATGAAAAACTACATTATAAAGCAGCAATCATCAAAATTATTTTGGTGGAGCAGTGAAATGGGTTAGGTACACAAGACAGTAATAAATGACTGTAGTAATCGAGTGTTTGTAGATTACCCAAAGACTCCAGCTTCTGGGTTAAGAACTCACTATTTGACAAAAACTGCTGGGAAAACTGGAAAATAGTATGGCAGAAACTAGGCATAGACCAATATCTCACACTATATACCAAGATAAGGTCAAAATGGGTACACGATTTAGACATAAAGGGTGATACCATAAGCAAATTAGGAGAATAAGGCATAGTTTACCTGTCATATCTATGGATAAGGGAAGAATTTATAACCAAAGAAGAGATAGTTAACATTATGAAATGCAAAATGTATAATTTCGATTACATTAAATTAAAAAATTTTTCCACAAACAAAGTCAATGCAACCAAAATTAGAAAAAAAGCAGAAAGCTGGAAAACAATTTTTACAGCCAATGTCTCTGATAAAGGACTCATTTCTAAAATATATAGAGAACTGAGTCAAATTTATAAGGATACAAGTCATGACCATACAAATGATCAAAGGATATGAACAGGAAGTTTTCAGATGAAGAAATTAAAGCTATCTATAGCCATATGAAAAAAATACTCTAAATCACTTTTGATTAAAGAAATGCAAATTAAAATATTTGTGAGGTACCATCTCACACATATCAGATTAGCTAATATGACAAAAAAAGGAAAATGACAAATGTTGGAGAGAACATGGGAAAATTAGGACACTAATGCACTGTCAGTGGAGTTGTGAACTGATCCAATCATTCTGGAGAGCAAGTGGGAACTATGCCCAAAGGGCTATAAAATTGTGTATACCCTTTGATCCAGCAATACCACTACTAGGTCTGGATCCCAAATAAATCACTAAGAAAAAAAAAAGGAAAAGGACTTACATGTGTAAAAATATTTATAGCAGTCTTTTTGTGGTGGCAAAATATTGGAAAATGAGGGGATGTCCATCAATTGGGGAATGACTGCACAACTTTTGGTATAAAAAGGTAATGGAATACTATTGTGCTAAAAGAAATAATGAACAAGTGGATTTCAGAAAAACCTGGAAAGACTTAACATGCGCTGATACTGAATGAATTGAGCAGAAACAAGAGAACATTGTACACAGTAACTTCAACATTGTGAGAAACTATGATAAATTTAGCTCTTCTCAGTAATGCAAGGATCTAAGACAATTCCAAAAGACTCATAATGGAAAATGCTATCCACACCCAGACAAAGAACTATGGAGTCTGAATGCACATTGAAGCATAATATTTGCACTTTTTTTTCCTTTCTCATGGTTTTTCCCCTTTTGTTTTGGTTCTTCTTTCACAACACGACCAATGTGGAAATATGATTAATATGACTGTAAATGTATAACCTATATCAGATTACTTGCTGTCTTGGCGGGGAAGGAAGGAGGGAGAGAGTTAAAATTTGGAACTCAAAATCTTATAAAAGTGAATGTTGAAAACTAAGAAAAATTTTAATTTAATTTAATAAAAAAGTAAGAAACCCTCAAAATTGAACTCATCAAAAATACATTTAACAAGGTCTAGATTGTTGATGTCAAAAGAAGATTCTTGCAAGCAGACAGGAGGAGATTGGTCACATAAGAAATGCCAGTTCAAATCACTTATTCATTGCATTAGATGAAAGAAATGACTGAACTATGATATACCAGAAAGAAAAGGAAAACAGTTTGTATCCTAGAATATAACATGCCCATCATAGTGTACTCTTACATGAAAAAAAAAAAGATGGACATGAGATGACTTGCTGATAATAATTTCTTTAACAGAGATGAGCCAAGTCTTTGAGCTATAAACCACAAAAAAAGAAAATTTAATTAAGGTAAATAAATCCATATAGCATGAAAAAACTAGGTGATGACAATGTTTATATACTGCAGGGAGGAAACAAGATCATTGGCCCTTTGAAGTTCACCTTATCAGAGAGTCACTGAGGGGACAAAGAGAACAGTTATGAGCTAATCCCATGATGACAGATCAGAAACATATTTGTAGAGCCGGGATACTTAATTTCGAGTTTGTAAACTTTTAAAAGAAGCCAATAACTGTTCAAATTAAGTGATTTCCTTTGTGTTGATGCATATTTTACTTTATACTTTTAAAAAATATCATTCTGAGAAGAGATCTGGCAGCACCAGACAGTCAAATTGGTCAGTCTTAATGACAAAAAAGGCTAAGAATCCCTGATTTAGAGGAAGGAGAAGCTAAGGAGAGTTTAATTATTATTTTATGGGGAGGTAGTAGAAAAAGAAAGGTTCCTGAACTACCCCTTTATGTAGACTGGGCAAGGGAATGGTAAAAGATTTTATGTCAGAAAAGTTACAATCAAAGAATGAGGGTCTGGGGAGAACAAGGGAGTAGTCTGGGATTGGATTGCTTCAAACAAAATTATCTGTAAGTACCTAGGACATTTTTTAAGGCAAGATCCAGGGATTTGTGATTGGGCATGTCAGAGAAGGGGTATGTATTTGAGGGAAAAGACTGGGGATAGTTTTTTTTTAAATAAAACAACCTATAGGTTCCTAGGGAGAGGAAGAAAGAAAGAGAGAGATTTTTCTACCACCCCCCAGAAACCTCTTCATCCTAGAAGATCACTTCAGCTCTGGAATTCATACCTGGGAAGTATCCTCTGCCACTGTGGTCCCTCCTTCTGATTGGATGACTCTTCTTGACTTTTGTCCTACCGCTAGACTTTGATGAGTTTGGAAGAGAGAGTGAGGCTGATGACTTGGTGCAACTCTGCCACACTTAAATCTTAATCACAAGCAAGGTAAGACATCCCCCATACTCCAACATTGTGATGTCATTGGTCCTCTTTGAAAATGAAGGATGAACAGCAACAGTCATAATATCCCTTGTATCCTTCTCCCTTCCAGAGAAAGATTCCATTTTTAGAGAACTCTGATTCCTTCACTCTGCATCAGTTCACATAGACCTTTCCTTGATTCTCTGTACTTATCTGCATCATTTCTTACAGCACAGCAATACTCTATTACCTTCATGTGCCACACTTTGTCTAGCCATTCCCCGATTGATGGGCATCTATTTTGTTTCCAATTCTTTGCTATCACAGAAAGTGCTGCAAAGCAATACTTTTTATGTGAAATTGAGTTAATAGTGTGGCAATCACATGTGCCATTGGATCTTGCACAATGAAAGTCATTCAGTGGATTAGCCCTTGTGAATTTTACAACTCAGGGGGACAAATAAGGGAATTCTGTGGGATGCATGCAGGCAGAGTTCACTACATGTCCAGAATGAAGAAAAACCCCTTGGTCAACCTGCCTTTATATATACAAACTCTTCTTGAATTTTCTTTCTCCATAGTATTAAAACTCTGAGGTTCCTTTTAATACTAAGATCTCATCATTCCAAATGTATATGAAAAATACAAATAAGGCACTATTTTGTCAGAACCCAGATATGTGTTTCTGGGTGCAAGAAGGTAAAGACTTTAAGACAAGGGTTCTTAATTTGGATCCACAAGCTTTTTTTAATATTTTGGAAACAATTTCATAATAATTGGTTTCCTTTGTAATTTCATGCATTTTATTTTATGGATTTAAAAATATAATTCTGAGATAGGGTTCACTAGACTGTCAAAAGGGGTCCATCACACACACTCACACACAGACACACACACACACACGTTAATAATGCCTGCTTTAAGAACTGGCACCATATTTTTACAGTGGTAAAGTATTTAGACTTAGGGGAACTTGGAGTCTGTAAAGCTGAGAATCTAACTAGAGATAGGAGACCTGAGATTCACTGAAAAGGGGGAACAAGAAAAACTTGGCTTGATCTCTAAAACATTTTAAGTTATTGGCCCAGATGTAGATGAGTCATGGACAGCAATGAGTCAACAAAGCTAGGTCAAACATGGTTATATGGAATAACATAGGATCATAGATTTAGAGCTGGAAGGGGTCCTAAATGCCAAATAGTCTAAAGCCCTCATTTTATGGAGGAGGAAACTGAGGCACAGAGATGCATAACCTTGTCCAAGGTTATGAATCTAGGTCATCTTGCCTCCAGAGCCAGTATTTTTTTTCCCATCCTAATACCATATTGCCTCCCTGCTATTGTAAACTTGGCCATCCAGATCTTTCTTCCTTATATTATTTGAGCTGACTCACCCCTCTCGTCCCTTGGCAAAGTTTTTAAACTTTGACCTTGTCTCAACTGAATTAGAGGAGGATCCTTATTCATACACCCTGCATATATCCAATCTGTTGCTCACTCCTTCACAACATCTCTTCTACACATCCTCTTCTCTCCACTCACACAACTGTCACTCTGGTGAAGGTTCTCCAAACGGCCTGATCTCCAAGTGTCATTAATCTCCTTCAGATCTAGTTGGATTCTTCTTAAGGACCTCGCATTGCCTGGTCCTGGAAGCCAGTGCTGAAGGATTCCCTAAACTAAGATGATGACCCATATCAATTTTAGCTCTCTCAGTAACAGACTTCAGAAGCAAGGGGTTTTCAAATTCTCCTTAAAGGTCAAAGTTCAAGACTGGCAATTAATGAAAGGTATAACCTAAGGGGATAGAAGTTATAGCATCACTTAGAGATGAGGCTTCATCATAGCTTTGTCCAGAAATCCCAGAAGCCTAATTCTTGAGAGTAGCTTTCCTAATCAGGGGAGTTTATTCTAAGATTTCATGGTTAAAGGGAAAGAAATGTTCTGGGTCCCATTTAAGAAGACTTTAACTTGTCCCTGTTACCCCAGCTTAGTACACTTGCTTTGGAGACAATGGTCTAGGGATTAAAGCCATACCTACCAAACATCTTTATCCTTTTCCTGTATGATACAGTCAAATAAAAGAGATCTTTCCTAAAGCAAAGATATGGACTGTATTTCTATATCTAACTCTTCATATTTACTTGGATGGTGGTTTCCAAACTGTTTGTTTAATAATGATCATTAATAATTACTATCCAAAAAATCATTTTCATAGAAAGGTGACCCTAAGCTCTCAAGGACCATATCAGGAGAGTACAAACTCACTCTGGTTCTACCATGCTGGAAAGGCCTGATATATTCTCACCAACAAAGTGAATCTGTTCTTTAAAAACCAGCTCAGCTAAGTAAGGAGAGCCTCGTAGCCATAGGCTGGCCAATCAATAACAAATTTTTCAGCCACCATAACCCTCAAAACAAAGAAAAACTTTATATAATGGCCCATGGGCCTGCATGGCCCCCTTCTGCTTCTATAGTAGCAGAGTGACAGAAAAACTTAATAAGAATCTCAAAGATGTTATAGTTTCTATAAACATTAATTTAGCTGTTGGTACTCTGAATGTGAGGTCCTTGTCCACTGACCTACAAGTGGGCATACCATACCACTAGAGGAACCAAGTCATATCAAACTTGACATTCTCAATTGTAGCAAACAAGGAATTTGCAGAAATACAGAGTGAAAAGGGGCCTCTCATCATTTTAGCTGTAGTAGTGACCACTATCTGACATTGGCCAATGAAATTGTATTCAACACTCGTGCTATGAACCTGGCCTGGTAAACTTCCTTATTTGTAACTACCTACAGACCAACTTGGCTCTCTAGGTTGCATACCAAAGGGCAGAAAAGAGCACCCTAATCAGGTTCCTTGAAACAACAAATTTAGCCAGGTGTGCACTGAAGGTTCCCAAAGCCATTTCACTAGGTGCTTACTGGGATTCTCCCTCCCCACCCTACCCCACTCCCAACCTCCCTAGCCCTTTTAATAAAAGTTACAACCTTTTGTGGTTCTTTTTGTCCTGGTGCTCCCACAATTGGATCCCAGGATCTCTATAGGCTACATCTTCATAAATAAAACCTGAAAATGAAAATAGTAATAAATTCAGAGAGTATAAGCAAAATATTTACACCTAAATGGACACTTAATAGATATCCTATATAGAATAGAGAGAGAGAATACATATATATAGAATGTATATATCCTATATAGAATATATATAATAATGAGTGGGTTAAACAATACATAATTATATAGAAGAGATTAAATTCTTTGAGACAATATGCTGAATTTCTAGGATGCAAGTATCATATACAATGAAGATATGTTAGAAGCTTTCCCAATTAATATAGAAACAAAGCACAGATGCCCACTCTCCATGATATTTGATTTAATTCTAGATATGCTAGCAATAGCAATAGGACAAGAAAAATAAATTTAAGATGTAAAAATAAGGGAAGAAAAAATAAAATCATCCCATTCTGCTAATGGTTTATTTAGAAAATCTTAGATAATCAGTAAAGACAGTATTTGAGACAATTTGCTTTGGCAAAGTTGAAGACTAAAAAATGAATCCACAAAAATAGACAACATTTCTGTATAATAGCAACAAAATCCAAGAGACAGCAATAGAAAGGTTAGTCCCATTCAAAATAACTACCAAATGCACAAGGTATTTGGGGATCAGCCTACAAAAGTACACAAAATACTTGTGTAGATTCAATTAACAAGTGCTCTTTAAAGGAATGACTGAAGGGGGGGAGGGAACCTTGGCCTAGACATATTTACAGGTGAATTTTATAATATATTTACAAAATAATATCTCACTATGTATGGAAAAGAAAACCCTCTGCTAAATTGAATTAATGAGACAAATATAAACTGAGAACTAACCCAGTGAAGGATAAAATAAGAACATAGAACTATAGAATAAACTCAATACAAAAATGAATATCAATGCAAAAATTTTCTATACAATTCTATAGCAATATATTGAAGAAATTATGAGAATTAGATTATTCTTGAATTTACACTAGGGATACAAGGATGGTTCAACAGAAGGAATAAATGAACATGATCTTATCTTTCAACAGCCTAAACTAAATGATTATATATATATATATGTATATACATATATATATATATGTATATGCAAAGGATTTCATTTGCAAAGGAAACTCCCTCTACCAATGCAGAGTTGGTTAAGTGGCTTGCCAAGGATCACACTGCCATTTTGTGCAAAGGGAGGACTTGAAAACACCTCTTCCTGACTCTCAAGCCAGCTCTCTATCTATCCACTATACTACACAGTTTTTCTGTAGGCTTATAGAAGAGACAGAAATGTCTCTAATGAGAAAAAAAAAAACCTAGGGAGAATATCTGGATTAAACCAAGCATACATAGAAGAGATATGGACTGAGGACAACACAATTGTTAGAGCATTGAAGTTTGATTCACAGGGCATTTGAAGGAGGGTAATATACCAAAGGCTTAGGAGAAAAAATTTAAAATTCTAACCTTATTATTATCAAAAGAGGGGGACCAATAGAATATCTATAACTACAAATCTATAAACCTACTTTTATGTAAAATTTAGTAAGAATGATAGCTAGTATTTCTAAAGCATTTCATGGTTTGCAAAGTGATTTACATTTTTTAATCTCATTTGACTCTCAGAACAATCCTGTGGAGTACTTGCTATTAATATCCCCATTATAACAGATTAAAAAATTGAAGTTAAGAGATCTGCCCAGGGCCACAGAGTTAGTAAATGTCTGAGGCAAGATTCAAATTCAGGTCTTCCTGACTCTGAGTCCAGTGTTCTATCTATTGTATCATCTAATTGATCTTCCCCATCCTTCCTCAATATCCAAATGGTTGTCAATTCTTGCCATTTCTACCTCTAACATATCTCCTATCTGACTTTTCTCTATTCATAGCCACCATGTTAGTTTATATTCTCATCATCTCTGCAATAACCTCGTAATTGGGTCCCCCTGCTTCAAGTTTTTCCCCACTCCAAGCCATACTTTGTGTTGTTGCCAAAGTAATTTTCCTTAGATGTAAATCTGAGCATGTACACTCCTACTCAATAAGTACCAGTGGCTCCCTATCACCTCTAGGATCATTTACAAATTCCTCTGTTTAGCTTTTAAAGCCCTTCACAACTTGCTTTGAGCATCTTTCCAGCCTCATTAGTTATCATTCCTTCTCTAGCACTGTGTGATCCAATTAAACTGACCTTCTGTTTCCCACACACGATACTCTCACCTCCATGCCCTGGCAATGGATGTCCCCCCCATGTCTGGAATATACTCCCTCTGCACTACTGACTTATAGAATTCCTATCTTCTCAAAAGATGAAGCTGGAGCACCACCTATGTGAAAACTTTCCTGATCCTTCTAACTGCTCATGCTCTTCCTTCCTTCCAAATTTCTTTGTATTTTACTTTCTATTTGTATCTGTTCTCTTCATATTTATTCTGTATACTTGTATAAGAACTTGTTGCCTCTCCCACTAGAATAGATAGATAGATAGATAGATAGATAGATAGATAGATAGATAGATAGATAGTTAGATAAATAATTTATTAAGTAATTTTTTCAAGGCACTGTGTCAAGCACTGGAAATAAAAATAAAACCAGGTAAGGTAGTGCCTGCCCTCAAGGAGCTTACATTCTAATGAGGAAAGAACATTAAAGAGTAACTAGAAAGGGGTTTGGGGAGTTGGGAAGGGGGAAGAGTTACACAGCATAGCTGGAGATGGTTGGTAAGTACTGTGGAGGCCTAGAATAGAGCAAAATAAGTCCAAAGCTAGCCAATTAAGAAAAGTTCTAGGGGCAGAATCTAGAGCAGAAACGATGATCTGAATGAAAAATGACATGCCTGGAAGTGACGGAGAAGTAAATAAAAGCTTTCTGAGAGCAGGAACTATGTTATTCTTTGTCAGTGCCCAGCACAGTGCCTGATACATAATAGGTGCATAATGAATATTTGTTTAATTCATCAAATTGATTAATTCATCAATTTAAAAACATTGGCTGGTCACATGGTAAGAATGAGAGATAAACAATGGAGAGCCTGTGTGCTCCCCTAACATCCTCATGACAAAACAAAGAGAGGAAGGCCTTACATTGAGTAGACATTGTGTTGTGGACAACATTTGGAGAATAGAAAGGAGAGTTGTGCAAGATGGGCAAGCATGGGTGAGTTGGCAGCATCCTTGTTGGAGGGAACACTAAGGCAATGAGATCACAGGCCCACTGGAATACTCAAAAAATCCCTGGTACTTGTATAATGCTTTGAAGTGTGCAAAGTGCTGATATACTTTCACTCATTTGAAACTCAGAACAGCCCACTGAGGCAAATATTGCAGATATTATTATCTACAGATGAGGAAACTGAGGTTCCTAGAGCACTTGCCCATGTTCACATAACTTATAAGTATTAAAAGGGGGCCTCAAACCTGGGTCATCATTACTGTAAGTCTGACAGTCCACAATGCCACCCTGAGAATTTAATTTTCCATGATTTGAGGCACAGTTAAATTCTCAGGTAGTCCCCAAGTTCATCTAATGTTAGAAAACAAATTATTTTCTAATGCCTGGATTTCTCAAGACTTTCTATGTTTAAAAAAAAAGGCGGGGGGGGAGGAAAAAAAACTTTATTACTACATGATGTTTGGGTCAGAATGACCCTATCAGAATGACCTCTTTGGTCAGTCTAAGATTAAACACTGTGCTGACATGATATTGTCCATTAGCTAATTATCTCCATAGTCTTCCAAAATTTCTGACATCTGCCAGTTTGGATTAAACTGCTGTTGTATTACCATTACCAACCCTCCCAGGATTCTCTGCACCTTGGTCTGCAATTCAGGCTTTTAATTTTCCTTAATTACTGTGTAGCCACAGACCAAGTTGTTACCCAAAGTATTGCCTTGTAACCCCACATGGTGTTTGCAAGGCTATGACCTTTATTAACCTTCAAATATAGAGAAAACATGGATATTTCAGGTAATCTAGAGAAGCTGCTTTCAAAGCCTTAATTTCTTCAGAGAACTCTATTTTATATACCATGGTCAGATAAAGCATTGAGCATCCTCTCTCTCTCTACATATACATATATATATATATATATATATATATATATATATACACACACACACACATATATACATATACATACTATATATGTATATACTGTATGATACATGGATAACCAATTCTCAAATAATTTGAACACAATAAAATATAAAACACTGAAACTATAATTTAATCTTTCTTTGATGATTTGGAAGGTTCAATATTTATAGCTATGAAAACAAATGATCATTTTTTTTTGTAAATACAATACTTCACATTTTATATTGATTTAATGTTCACTGTATTTTCCTTTTCTGTGCCTTTGCACCAGTTGTCCCTCATACTTAGAATTCACTCTATCCTCATCTCAACTTCTTAGAATCCCTAGTTTCCGTGAAGTCTCAGCTCAGATAACACCTGCTTGCTACACCAAAGTTTTCCTAATCTGCCCTTCCCTTCAGCTGCCTTTGCCTTTTTCTATTTCACATCTGTTCATATTCACACATGTTGCTGTTTGCCCTAGATAGGTTGTAAATTCTTTCAGAGTGCGGCCTGTTTCACTTTTGTCTTCATCTTCCCAGTGCTTAGTGTAGTCCCTGGCACATAGTGGGAGTTTAATAAGTTCTTGCTGATTGATTGAAACAGCAAATGTTCTCACAATACCCATGGTGAGGTCGGCAATCCAGTTGTTATTATACTGATTTTAGGATAAATTCATTAGGTCCCAGATAATATCACTGAGAACTTGCCCGAAGTCATACAACTAGTATCAGGGTCAGAATTTCAGCCCAGGTTTTCCCTGACTTTCTGATCCAAGAATGTTATAGGAAAACTATACTTCCTGTTATGTTTCCTCTACCGAACTTCCAGTTAATAGGGTTTGGCTAAGTAAAAAGCTTGGTAAATTTAAATTCTAATTCAACAAGGATTTATTCAGTGCAGGCTGGTTGGAGAACACAGCACTAGGCACTGGGAAAGTTACAAGGTTGAGGTGAGCAAGAGCCCTTATATTGATAGAACTTAACATTTGGTAGGGGACACAACATATGTGAGAGACAAGGAAGACTCAAAAACAGCAGGGGGATTTTGGACATCATCATCATCATCATTATCATATCATCTGGCATTTATATATGCCAGGCACTGTGCTAAGTGTTTTTCAATTATTATCTCATTTGATCCCCATGACAACCCCGAGAGGTAGGTGCTATTATTAGTCTCATTTTATAGATGAAGAAACTGAGGCCAATAGAGGTTAAGTGACTTGCTCACACAGCTAGGAAGTATCTGTTTAGATTAGAACTCAGGTCTTTCTAACTCCAATTCCAGTGCTCTATAGCAGCCTCTTATTATATTGTTATTGCTAAGGCCTTATGAGGCTATTCTTTTATTGCTTCCTCTGCTCCTAGATACAGATGGGGGTCCCTGAGGTACTCTTTCAGGCAAAACTCTATAGACTGAGCTAAAATTCGCTCTTCGCAGCAGCTGGTAAGTTGACTGCCTTAGAACCTTCCTCTAACTTCCTCCAGTCCAGGGGTCTTAACTATTTTGTGTCATAAACCCTTTTGGAACTGTGGTGAAGCCTATAGACCCCTTCAAGGAAAAATGTCTGCTGCTCACATTCATATTTGAAGGAAATCATAAATGTCAGTTAGAGATTAGTGAAAATAAAGATGTAACTTGTTTTGGCTCATCCAAGTTCCCCGATACCCCAAATTTATCCATGACCCCCACCCCCAGCTTAAGAACCCCAGCCTAGCCCAACATAAATCTGCTGGAAAACTCGACCATCCCAGAGGCATCAAGATTGTGTGAGGCTTGTTTTACATAGCATCTCAGGGCATTAATCCAGGAAGAAACGGGAAGACACGACACAAGAGGAAAACAGGGCCCTGGTGACCAGATGCTAGGAAGGGGAAGGGAGTTCTGCTATGAATGGATCTAAATTCTCCCACTGCATCTGGGGCCATCTCCAGTTGTCCTGATCCATTTCTGGTCACTGGACCCAGATGGCTCCAGAGGAGAAAGTGAGGCTGGTGACTTTGCACAGCCTTCCCTCACTTAAATCCAATTCACTTGCAAGTCGTGCCATCACCTTCCTGATGTCACTGGTCCTCTTCAAGAAGGGAAGACAAACAACGATATACCTAAGTTTGAGGCTCTCAGGCACTTTTTTGTCCAGATGTGGCTACACAATAACTGACTATCTATCCATTTTTCAAAAGAGCACAGAAAGGGGTCTTTCTCTGGCTCTCAGAATGGGAGGAGCAACTTCTTTCCAAGTATCTCTCCAAGACTGGAACCTCGATCTTCTATAGAAAACCAGCAAATTGTTTGGAAGTTCAGCATTTGTTCCTTGGCATGAGTATGACTTCTGTGGCTCCACGAGGAATCTTCTGCTCTTATAATAGCTACTGACCTCATCTTAAGTGTCTACTCCTCCAAAGGGAAAACAATATAGGTTACCATCCCTTTGTCGGCAAATGGTTGGAAATTCTCCCTGAGGTCTTCATATTCCTCCAATAGAGTGCAAAAGCTTCTACAGCAGCAATCCTTTCTACAGCAAGGATCACATCTATCTTTCTACCTCCCCTAACTCCTAGCCTGAAGTTCTAAATACACGGAATAAACTGGGCATCTGTGAATCATTGTTACAGGGAACTTCCAGTATGAGAACTCCCCTTATCCCCTTAATCCATAAACCCTAGGGAGCTGCCCCTGGTTCATAGTTGCGAAGTGACTTTCCTGAGTCTGGAAGCTATAATAATAGCTCCTACCTCCTAGGGTTGTGAGGGAAAAAAATGCAATAATATTTATAAAGATCTTTGCAAATCTTAAAGCACTAAAGAAATGCTAGCTATTATCATGTGGTAGAAGTGGGATTTTCACCAAGTTTTCCTGACCCTAATCTTAACACTCCTTCCACTATGCCATCTGCTTCTGCTTTGTGTACTGGGTGCTTAATAAATGCTCGTTAATGCTTGGCTTCTAAAAAGAGAGAGAATAAAATGTATCTCTCTCATTTCTTTGCAGAAGCAGGAGACTAGATCGCGCAAATTGTCAGATTCTGTTGATATGTAAGTTTTGCTAAACTTTTTTTCTTTTTAAGTTTTTTTTTTCTTTTTCAGGAAGGAAAGGAGAGAAACATTTGAAAAGGAAGGCAATATAAAAATAAAAGATATCAATACAAAATTTTTAAAAGATATAAATGCTTTTAAAAAATTGAATTTGTTGATGATTTTCTTCCTCATCTTTTTTTCTTTTCCCATTTCCCTTTTCATCTTCATTCTTATCATCACAATCACAGAAATTTTATTAAGCACTTAATTTACTCTTATCACCAGGATTGGGGCAGGAGAAGATTATTGAGAATGTAAACAGTCTGACCCTTTTTGCTGAGTGACTCAGGATCCAAAACAACAATAGAAAAAGATATGGGCATAACAAACCTTTAAAATTAACAGGAGTGAGGGAAAAGAACAGAATGTCATGACTTGATCTAAGTGAACTTTCATGTTAAATATCCTATATTCCCCTGGTCTGCATTTTTTTTAGCTAATCTTAGAGATGGAGGTCTATTTATTTATCATAAAGCTCTTTATAAATCTAAACTTCAGGTTCTTTATATTTGCTAACATCTGGGTAGAGAGGTATGTTTTACTTTAGTACAAAAACATTCTTGCAACCTTCCTGATAACCAAAACAGCATCCACTTTGAGAAACTTGAAATGCTCAAATGGGGATTTTCCTTTGACATTTTCATTTGATTTTAGATGAAATTAAAAGCATGCAGAACTTGGGCCCCACTCAGAAGCAGTAAGAATCACAAGGAAATTTCAGTATTTCAAGCCAAGGAAACTGTGATATTTTTCACTCTTAGAACTTAGTGATGGGTTGCTATCACTTTTTTTCTCTGAAATCCAAATCCCCAAATCCACCACAACAGAATGTCCAGAATGGTGAAATGCTGCCCTTTGAATGACTCTAAAAGCCCGGGTTTTTCCTATATGAATCACCATTAAGAGAATGCTGTCCACATTCCTAGGTACAACAAGGGGTCACTGGGGAATTCTGTTGAAATAAACAAATGTGATGCAGTCTCTTGAGCCCGCCAACTTGCTATGCTAATTCTTTTCTAATCTAATATAGTACCTGTTATCACATACCATCTTTATAGAAATAAGTCTATGAGTATGGCCAAGATTGTTTGACACCAGAGAATCATTTCATCACACTCTGGCCTGCAGAATCTTTGCTCCAATTCTTCATAACCTTGGTAGAGTTCCCTTGGAAAAAATGAGCATAAAGACATTTCATATTACAGCCCTAGTACAAGCCTATTACAGCAATACCAACTAATATCCAATGTTTTTAAGGAATAAAAGGCACTTTTAGGCTTGTTTATTACTTCTTATATTCCTTCTGAGGTAGGAGCTGACTAAAAGTCAATGGTAGAGATAAGACTGGAGCTTAGGCCACCATTATTACCTTCACCTTCTATATAGGGTTGATGAGGGTTCTGGGTGTCATAGAAAGAAAGCTTATGGCTTACAATTTAGAGCATAAGTCAATAAAAAGCTCAGCTTCATTCATATTTTAAGCCACAGCATGAACAAGCATCAGTTGGCCCATAAGGAAGGGAAATCTCTTTAGGCAAGTGGGCCTCTGAATGTCATTTCTAATAGGTATGTGTAGTACACAGACTATACAAAAGGTATATAATCATATTCTTTTACAATCAGCTGCTGACTTCAGAGACAGCTGGGCTCTCTAGGAGAGGACAGACACTTCTCAATTTTCTGGTCTGTCATTGTCCTCCAACTCAAAGACAAGGTAGACTTTCTCTTTAGCCTGGACTTGAATAAGAACTGGGATATATAAGAAAAGGGATTAGATCTACTATTTTATTGCCATAGGATGTTTACAAAGTGTATATATAGTGCAGGCTTTGAAACCAGGAAGACACTCCATCTCTTGGCTCCAGGCATTTTCTCTGGCTATCCTCTCTGTCTCAAACGCTCTCCTTACTCAATTTTACCTTCTGACTTCCTGGGTTTCCTTTAAGTTCCAACTAAAATCCCAGCTTTTACAGGAAGCCTTTTCCAACCCCTCTTAATTCTAATGCTTTCCCTCTCTTAATTTTTTTCCTATTCATCTTGCATATAGCTTGTTTGTATTTGTTTGCAAAATGTATTTGTCTCCTCCATTGGACTGTGAGCTCTTTGAAGTTAAGGACTGTCTTTTACCTATTTTTGCATACTCAATACATAGCATGGTGCTTGGCATATAATAAGTGCTTTAAAGACTTGGCTTCAAGTCCTACATCTTATACATGCCAGGGATAAGTCACTGGGCAAGTCACTCAACTTCTCAGTGGTCCAGCCAATGGTGTCAAACAAAAACAGAAAATGGAGTCACTCACCTATACATAGGGATCCCTGCAGGCTACATATTGTGATGTTTAGAAATTTTGAGAGACATAATTTATGGGTAATTAGTAATTTTATTAATAATGCCAGCATTTTAGTAACAAGAGGTAAGTGGCACTCTTGAATGTCAAAAGATCCTCATGGCAGCAGATGAAGATCCAAGATGAAGAGAAGAATACCAACCTACATTGGTAGAAGAGGTTTCCTCACCTGGAAATTCCCTATACTAAAAAAACTATAGGTTCAATCATAGGTCCACTCTTTAAGGAGCTCCTACTGATGAACTTCCTCTACTGATGCATTTAAAAGACATAGGTTATTTGCCTGAAACATTTAGAAGCTGAGACTTATCCAGGGTTGCATAGTCAGCATATGTCATAGCAATTAAATGAAGCTGCCCATTTATACTGAAATGGAGCTGTTAATATCAAGGAAGGGAATATATAGGGCTCCCTACCCTCTGCCACCACATAAGCAAGTGGTCCTTGCTCCTCCAAGTACTTAAAAGATAAAAGGGGGGCAGCTAGGTGGTGCAGTGGATAGAGCACTGGCCCTGAAGTCAGGAGGATCTGAGTTCAAATCCAGCCTCAGACCAAACACTTGCCACTTAGTAGCTGTGTGACCCTGGGCAAGTCACTTAACCCCAATTGCCTAAAAACTTAAAAAAAAAAAAGATAAAAGGGAAGACATCAATGTACCAAACAAAAAGCTCAACACATGGGACCTACAAATGGGAAGGCCCAGCCTTAAGGTGGGAGAAGCAGAGGACAAAGCCATTAAGATGGTGGAGGGGAACATAGTGGTAGAAAAAGAGGGAGGCAGACAGATTAGCAAAAACAGAATTCTGTCTGCAGAAAACTAAGAAGGTTTTTTAAGAAGGGGTTCTTAACCTGAAGTCCTCAAATTTGTTCTATTATTTGTTTGTTTTTCTGTTATTTTGTTTTTAAATATTTTGTTAACTGAATTTAAATATAATTATTTTCCTTTTGCAATTCTATGTACTTTATTTTATGAATTTATGAAAATTTTATAAATTTTATGAATTTCATGAATTAAAAACATTATTCTGAGGTGTTCACCCTCCTCAAAATAGGTTTCACCAGAATGTCAGTGACACACACAAAAAAAGGTTATGAACCCCTGGAACAGAGGATGAGAAAGTGACTTTGCTTCATTCTAAGGACCAAGGACAGTTAGTGTTGGATTCATGACCTAAGGATTAACCCTGAAAATGTATTATAGAAGACAAGAGATGCTCACAGAGATGGAAGGAAATAAGCATTTATTAAGCACCTACTATGTGCCATATGCTGTGCTAAATAAATATAATAAATAAATATTATTATAAATATTATAAATTTAAAATGTAAATAAATATATAAATATTATCTCATTTGACCTTTACAGCAACCCAAGGTAGGTGCAATTATCTATAAATATTATCTCATTTGACCTTCACAACAGCCGGAGGTAGGTGCAACTGTTAAGCCTATTTTATAGCTGAAGTAAGGAGGCAGACAGATACTTGTTCAGGGTCACGCAGCCGATAAGTACCTCAAGCCAGATTTGAAGTCAGGTTTTCCTGACTCTAGGCCTGCACTCTATTTACTCTGTTTACTAGGGAGAGCCTACCTCCCTCTCGGTCCCTCCCCTCACTGCCCTCACCCTTTCAGGTTGCCTGAATCCTATCCTACACTACCCGGGGGCAAGAAAACACCAAAGACTTCTGTCTTAGATAAATTAATCACATGGTGATAACTTGTGATTGGTCATATAGGCCAAATGACCATCAGTGCAGGTGTTGGTTTGACCTGGTTTCTTCTCAATGCTAAAGCCACCTACTAGGGCTCTTGGTTTTATCGTTCTCATTACAGTGCAGGAAACAAGTGAATGGAAGTGCAGCAGCTCACAGCTGCAGCAGCATGTTCTTGCTTTCTGGCCCTCTGACTCACCAGATTCCACCCTTTGCCATTTTGTAAACATTAGAACTAAGCTGTCCATTACATTTACTGCTTATCACATATCTGAGGCAAAATGGTGCCACCTACAGTAGAGGGAAATTCCAAAAGTGCTGAAATGCTGTAGTTATTCCAGGATCATCAATTTAAAACTGGAAAGGTATTCAAAGAATAGGTAGTCCAACCTCTTTCATTTACAGATGAGGAAAATGAGGCCCAGGAAGTTAAGTGACTTATTAAATATCACATAGGTAGCACAGTTCTTAGGAATCTGGATCTAGGTTTTTGGTTTTTTTTTCCCACTATACCATGGTGTTACATACATGACGGCAAGTATCTTGTCCAAGGACACATAAGCAGCAAAATTAGAATTTAAACCCAGTTTTCTAAAAAGATCCAATGTTCTTTCTCAATTTCCAAAAGCACTTCTGTGGCCACTCCTAGAGACATATTTAAACTCCTCACCTTCTTCAAAATCAAATGTTCCAAAGGAGTACATTTCCCTCCCAGAATTCAAAACAGGCACCAAAAAGTAAATTTAAGAACCTGGAGTCTAGGACATTTCTCTATTTCTCCTTTCAATGTTTGGTTCTGAGTTCTCCACACATTATTTATTTTTAAGTGAGGGTTGTTGATCATAAGGAGTGTTTTCCTGAAACAATTCTGAGACCAAAAAATAGGCCTCTGGACTGCTGCAGGAATCTGCTTTCTGTAGGGGAAAATAGTTGACTTTCAGGGTCAAACTCAGCTCCTTTCCAGAATCTACTCCCACCTTTTCTTTACCTCAAGGAATCCATCTGAAATACACTGTCAGAAGAAAATATTCTCTTCCCCCCCACAATGAGAACATGATTTTCCCTTTCAAGTTACCCATCCCCAAACCAGAGTTCTGGTTTTAGACCAAAGCTAATATTAGAAGGAAAAAAAAGAATTTTCAAGCATTTGTTTATTTTTAAAAGAGCCAAACTGACCCTAGGGAATAGTGAAAAAAAGCAGTCCTTCTCACTGCAGGGGTGTGGTGGGGGGATTACATGAGGCCAGGCCAGAGAAGACAAGGGAAAGTTTTTTCTCATTTCCAGACTGACCATCTGTGACTCAAAAAGAAAAATAAAACAGTCTTGGAGAATCTTTGGCTTGCTTATGCCAGCATCCTTTAGAGCTGGCTCTCTACAGAATGTAAAAAGGACGTAATTATTTCCAAGTCTGACTAATATACACTTGTTTGTGAAAAACCGTTATCCCTTAACCCATCTGTGGCATAGGCTTCTGAGAAGACCAGAGACCACTCTGAGAATCAGAAAATAAAGATTCTTACAATCCTTGTATCCACCATGGTCTCACTCTCTGTGTACTTGGCTACTTCCTGTTTTTCTGTTTGTACTTTTCCTCTCCTATAAAAAGGAAGAGAGCAATGTCTTTTCCCTCTGTGACTCAATGGGATATTGTGAAGATTAACTAGCAGCTATTTATTTCCTGACAGAGAAATGATAGACTAACTATATAGAATGAAATAATTATTTCTGGAATTGATAAATATTGGCATATGTTTTACCTGACTTTAGGAATTGAAACTTTAATTTAAAAATATTAATTAGCAATCAACCCTGGTTCTTATATTGAGTATGAAAATTGCTCTCATTCTGGAAGAACATTCACTTGTTTTGATAGCTTTGTTTCCATGGAGAAGCTATATGGCCTATTTGAAAGAGTGCTGGACTTAAAAGAATGGAGATCTGGGTTCAAATTTAACCTTTGATAGTTACCAGCTATGTGACCCTGGGCAATGCACTGGAATTTATTTACCAAATCATAGGATGCAATCAGTTTGATGGAAGGAATTCCCATACCAGGATTTGTTCATATTGTTGAAATCCCAGATTTTGTGTGTACTCATTTAATGCATCTGCAAAGTCATTAAATGGGATTTAGTACCTACAAAAAGTATGTATAAGGAAAGGAATATATGCTTCTCAATTTTGTAGAAATAGGCCCAAAGTCTTTAGAGGGTTTTGAGATTGCAAAAGAAAGGTGATGTGTAAAGGCAAGTGATTCCCCTAAACTTTTTAGGCTATTATAGAATCACAGATTTAGTGCTAAAAGAGACTTTAGAGGCATCTAAACCAATTTTCTAGTTTTACAAATGAGGAAACTAAAGCCAAGAGAAGTTAACTGACTTACCTAAAGACACAGATAATAAGTAGCAGAGTTTGAATTTGAACCTACATCCTTTGAATCCAAATCCAAATCTATTATATCCCATACTTGAAGTCTTTCTTGATCCATACAGTTACTAATCCTCATTCCCCAATTACCTTGTATCTATTTTACATATACCTTTATATACACAGGTTGTTCCCCCTGGCTAAACTGTAAGTACTTTGGGAGCAGGAATTATTTCCATTTTTCTCCTTGTATTGCCAGCACACAGTAGTCACTTAATAAAAAGTTCTTATTCTTTCACATGAATCTTGTCTTCACACTAAATTCAACCCCATGTGGTGGTGGTGGTGGTGGTGGTGGGAACATCTTATCCATCCTTTGCATCTCCCACTTTGTCTTGGAAAATCCTGGGTACAGCAGGCATTCAGTATATATTTTCTGATTAAGATTCATTCATTTTGGAGGTAGTCCATTTATGCCTCATTCAATAATTCAATTTAACAACTCTTTATTAAGCACTTACTATATACAAGCCACTGAGCTGGGAATATAAAGACAAAATGAAATATTCCCTGTTCTCAAAGGGCTTATGTTCTATCCTCGTTTTTTTTCCTGCTACTATACAGGAATACCTCATTTTATTGTGCTTTACTTTATGGCACATTACAGATATTGCGATTTTTATTTTTTACAAATTAAAGATTTGTGACAACTCCCATTTTTCCAACAGCATGTGCTCAATCATGTCTCTGTGCCACATTTTGGTAATTCTGACAGTACCTCAAACTTTTTTTCATTATTGTTATATCTGTTATGGTGATCTGTGATCAGTGATCTTTGATGTTACTATTATAATTATTTTGGGGTGCCAAGAACTGAATTTAAATATGACAGCGAACCTAATAAATGCGTGTGTTCTGACTGCTTCACTTACCTGTTGTTTCTGTCTCTCTGTTTTTCTCTCTCTGTCACTCCCTTTTCCCTGAGACACAACAATATTAAAATTAGGACAATTAATAAGCCCTGTGGTGGCCTCTAAGTGTTCAAGTGAAAGGAAGAGTCAATCAATATGGCATTAATAACTTTCATTGATGTCTTATTTTTAAAAATTACCACAGCCATCCCAACCTTCAGCAACCACCATCAGTCAGCAGCCATCAACATCAAGGTAAGACCATCCACTAGCAAAAAAAAATACCACTCTCTTAAAGCTCAGATTATGGTTAGCATTTTTTAGCAGTAAAGTATTTTTAATTAAAGCATATACATTTTTTGACATAATTTTATTGCTTACTTAATAGACTACAGTATAGTGTAAACATAACTTTTATATACACTGGGAAACCAAAATATTAATGTGACTTATTTTATTGCAATATTCACTTTATTGTGATGGTCTGGAACTGAATCTACACTATATTTCATCTATCATTAGACCTCCTGAACCCCCTCTGATTCTATGAGTAATCCCTGAACTGGCATAGATAGGGTCATATACACTGCCGAAAAATCCAAAAGCATTTGAAGTACAAAATCCCTTTATGCCTGTTTAACACCGAGAAATACAGCTTCATAAGACACACAGAAAACAAACAAACAAAAAAGGTTCTCTCTTACTTTCTAAACAAGATATAAAGACAAATATACATCATTTTCATCACAGAGTTATTCCCATGGGGTGTTCCCAGACTCATAAATAGGACTAGTTAGAAGTTTCCATCTCATTCCTTTTCCTGTTGCTACCAATTCCATTAATCATGTTGCATTCGTTACTTGATCACTTCAGATGAGAGTTCCAACTGTGACATTATTCAAAGGTTTTTAAAATATTAACTATTTTTAATTAATTAATTTCTTTTATGTTTTCAACATTCACTTCCACAAGCTTTTGAGTTTTAAATTTTCTCCCCCTCTCTTCCCACCTTCTGCCCCAAGATAGGCTCTACATATACATTTCTACTAAACAGATTTTCACATTAGTCATGTAAAACATTAACTATTTAGGGGAGAGGAAAAAAGCATAAGCAGAAAGGAAGTAAACAGTCACACTAATTATGATTCCTCTAAAATAGCTAATATACCCTCCCTTTGTCCCTGACTCCAATAGAACAGACTCCAACATTGCAAAGGCCTAGTAATCTCAACCCAGTGGACAAAGATATAGTGGATATCCAGTTATTCACAGGTTAACAGGAAGAAGTGCCAAGGGAATTCTTGAGGAGCTGACGATAACACACTTTCAAGCAATGGATTGGCCAAATGAGACATTTTGTCTTGCCCTAGTTAAGCCTTGAATTCTGTCTGCCAGGAAAGTCAGGTACATGAGACAGGAGGGAATCAGGGAGCATGAGACCAAGGGCTAGTAGACCTCACTCTCATTAAAAAAAGTTGGAATCAGCAGTCATGAATCACCAAATTAGACTGGAGCCCTTAGTGAACATTTAGTGAACATAATTGCTGTGTATTCACACCTGGAAATCAAGGACCAACAAGCACAATAAAATCCAAATTCACAGTAGGATGAGAACTTGAGGAAACTGGCAAAGCCAACTTCTGAGAACAAGCTGAGAAGAGACAGAAGACCCTGGAGAGGAAGCAGCTACTTGACAAGAAGACACACACCTGTCAGATGTGGCTTTAGCAATAAACAGGTAAAACAGAGCCTTGCTCATATACGAATGAGGTTATTAGTCAACGTGGCAAGAGAAAGAAAAGCGTTGCTCTGGTAGCCTGTAACAGAAATGAGAGCATGCGTCTGCCAGGCATGCATCCAAGCTAAGTGGATCTTTATTTGGCTCTCTGGCTACAACTCCTTCAGCAGAGCCGGGAGGAGAGGAATTGCCTGCTGTTCTCAGTTTGCCCCACCCCCTCCTCTATCTCAGCAGGGACCAAGGAAGGTAGCCAAGGACATCACACCATTAAAAGTCATTATATTCAAAGTTAGAAATTATGAAACCTCCTGTGTGACCTTAAGCCATATGGTCAGCCTCTGAGTGCCTTAGCTTCCTTATTTGTGAAAATGAGTTAATTATATACAATTAACTGGCCTATCTTACTAGGTTGCTAACAGAAGCAATCACTAATGGAAAGAATTACATTCTGCAGAATTATCTTCTTCCACAATATTAAACAATCATTTAGTCATCTATTAACTTACATGTGTGGGTAACTGTGCTAAGTGATGCTCTTCAAAATCCAGTAAATATGCATTTCCTAGCTACTGGGTATAAATGTAAGGCACAATTTAGGCACTTGCGATTTGTGTGAGTTGAGCCGTATCTCAGGAAATGGGACTGAAGCTAGAATTCCAAACCTGTCAACACATTTACAGATAAGACTTGGGAGAGAGACTGATCTTTATATTCCCAGATCCCTCATAGCTAACCTCAGTTCTACAGGAACTCAGCTGCTAAATAATCAATGCCCTTATGGTGTTTATAACTTCTTTCCCCAAGTGGTCACTTCCTACCTTTGATATCCATCCAGGTGTACAGACATTTCCCCCTCTACCCACACACAAATCAGAGTTGTTGAGAGCTATGAAGGCTCCTAAGATCAGCCATCACTCTACCTACTCCTGCCTTTATGCACGGAGATGATAAGATAAAGCCTGAAGCAATGAGGAGATTGGTTGAGACAGCTAAACAATACCTACAGACCTCCCCTTCTCATTTCTAACCCTGCTACCATGGATGTCCATGGCTTCCTGCAATAGGGTTACCGTTTTAGCATGCCAAATCTCTAGAAAATTGGTCATTTCTAGTGTGACGACACTTTCATCATTTCTCCTGCTACTTACTCTCCATTCATTGGTTTCCAGGTAACCACTCTTTCCCCTCTCTAATCCAGCCTCCATACAGCTGCCAAATTAATATTGATAAAATTCAGGTCTGACCGTGTTACTCTCCATTTCAAATATCCTCAGTGGCTCTCTGTTGCATCTAGGATAAAATAGATGAAATGCAAACTTTTTCATTTTACATGTAAAACCCTCTACACTCTAGTGTCTACCTGCCTTTCCGTACTTAGTTCATATTACTCTCCCTTTCATACTTCTAGACAAACTATAATGCCAGCTATTCCCTTAACTCAATATCCCATCTTCAGCTTCCATGACTTCTCATATACAGCCCCTGTGCAGAACTGTTACTAGGGTGGGACAGCCTGGACTTCCCTTCATCTCCATAGCACCAACATGGGACATACAGATCTTTTTATGCAGTGTGGTTCAAAGGCTGACTCTGCATCTCATAATCTTCTACTAGCCTAGCCTTTCCTTGGATGTGGAATGCAAATTGGATCCTGGTGTGAGAGAAGGAACAAAGTCATTGGTGGTGTAGGTCAGAGGAAGAAGGGAAGGAGATAATTTTTCCATTTCTCCTCTCAGAGACTGTCTCTCCTGGTACCCTCCTATAATCTGGTCCACCACCCCCCCCCATGGAGGTAAAGGCTTATCTACCTAGTGGATACTTGCTCCTACCCCTGATTTTGCTCTGAAGTAGCAGAATAAATGGGGCAGCTAGGTGGCACAGTCGATAGAGTGCTGGCCCTGCAGAGTCAAGAGGACCTGAGTTCAAATCCAGCCTCAGACACTTACTCCTGTGTGACCCTGGGCAAATCACTCAACCCTGTTGGGCTCAGTTTCTTCATCTGTAAAATGAGCTGGAGAAGGAAATGGCAAACCACTTCAACATCTTTGACAGGAGAACCCCAAAATGGGGCCATAAAGAGTCAGACATGACTGAACCATGAAAACCATGATAAATGAGTCATTCCCTAATCCCAGAATGTGCTTCTTCCTCACTTTTGCCTTTTAGAACCCCTAGTTTCCTTCAAGATCCATCTTAGGTGACGACTCCTGGTTCTTAGTGTTCTTTCTTTATTACAATTAGCCTATATTTATTTATTTCTGTACATACTGTTCCTCATTGTACTTCTGGTTTCCATGTGTGAAGGTTATAAGTGAAGCAACTACAGAAGAATGACTTACAAATGTAATTTGGATTCATCAAGAACAGTCCATGCCAGACTAATCTTATTTCCTTTTTCAAAAAATTACTAAACTGATGGATCAAGGGAATGCTGCTGATAGAATTCACTTAGATTTGAGCAAAACCATTGCCACAATATATTGGGCTATTCTTATGAAAAATATGAAGACATGTGGGCTAAGTGATAACACGATAAGATGGATGTAGAACAGGTTGAATGGATGGGCTGAGAAGGGAGTCAGTAGTGGTTCCCTGTCACACTGGAAGGAGGTCTCCTGCTCTAGGAATGTATGACTAGCCCTGTGTGCTATGAAACAGTTCTATCGATAATGTGGATAAAGACCTATTAAACTGAAACCTGATACCAAGCTGGATGGCATAGCTAGTGCTCTGGATGAAAAGAATCCAAAAAGATCTTGACAGGCTAAAACACTGGAATGAACTGGATTAAATAGGATTAGACTTCATTGGCATAAATACAAAATCTTACACTTGGATTTTTAGAAAAATCTACTTAAGTACAAATGTACTTAAGTGCAGGGCAGATGTGGCTAGCTAGCGGTTTCTGGGGGGGAAAGATGAAGAGTTTTTTCAGAAAGCAATGCCAATGTAAGTTGATGGTATAATGGCAGCTGATGCAGTGGCTAGAGTGCCAGGCCTGGAGCCAGGAAGACTCATCTTCATGAGTTCAAATCTGACTTCAGACACTTACTAGCTGTGTGACCCTAAGCAAGTCACTTAACCCTGTTTGCCTCAGCTTCCTCACCTGTAAAATGAGCTGGAGAAGGAAATGACAAAACACTCCAGTATCTTTGTCAAGTCTTTGACTCCAAATGGGGTCACAAAGACTCAGACATCACTACAAACAACAGAATAACAGGGAATCCAATATCATTTCTGGGTGGCATTAAGAGAAGCACAGCTTCCAGAAATAAGAAAGTGAGGATGTTAACCCTATACCCTGCCCTGGTTAAAATACCTCTGGAGTACAGTGTTTAATTATGGACACCACAATTTAGGAAGTATACTGATCATCTAGTGAGCATCCAGAGGAAGACATCCACAACAGAAGGTTCTTGAGTCCACCCCTCCCCCCATATGAGAATCAGCTTAACTGGGAATGTTCAGCCTGAAGAAAAGAAGAATTAGGGGCATGTGAAAGCTGTTTTCAAGTACTGGAAAAAAGGTGATGTAGAAAAGAGATGAGACTTGATCTGGTTCATCTCAGAGGGCAAACAGGAACAGTGAGTGGATATTAAAACACACACACACACACACACACACACACACACATTTGGGCCCATTGTAAAGGGAAACTTCCTTACGATCTTCCAAAGTGAAGTGGTCTACGTCAGGGCATTGTAGGTTTCTTTCACAGTAGTGCTTCAAGAAAGGAAGGGTGACCACTTGTCGTGGGTGCATGAACTGTTGAACTAGATAGCTACTGATCTCCTTTTGTCACAAATGAAAATCAAAGAGACAGAATTACGGATATGATCAATCAATTCATTAGTAAGGCTACAATCATCAATAAATCGAGGCAACTAATCTCTTCAGGTGATCAAATACACCAACTGAGCATCCCAGGCCTTTTTAAATCCAGGTGTTTCCCTTCTGACAGTACGTCATTGGGACCTCCCCAACAAGAGAAAGGCAACGGTGAGTGGTGGACATTTAATGAGGAGGTGGGCTAAGAGTTCTCAACTCCTCCCTATTACTTCATCACTTTGGGGAAGAGAGTCAGCTGGAGAAGTGGTCTAGTCATGAGATTCAGATGCCTCTAGCGATCTGGGCTAAGAAAACCACTTCAATCAGGATCTTTCTGGCGTAGTTTCCCCTTTGTAAACAATGTTGCTCCCAACTTTGAATAGAAAGTGTCAACTCTGGGAACAAATGACCAAAGACTCAGAGAGGTTTTGCAACCACTCTTAATCCCAAAAATACCAAAAAGTCACAGGTTAAAAGCAAAAGGCTTTTTCTATTCCACTGAAGGAGAGAAATTAGACAAATATGTTGGGACCTCTTCTAGTAGGAGACCCAAGGCAGTGGGGCTGAGCCTTGATTTATATATTTGCTGCTAGATAAAGAAACAGTATAGTGTAGCAACAGTGGTGAGGCACAACAGCAACAGTGAGGCAAGATTGTCTAGTGCCAAAAAGTCCATTCATAGCACGGCTTCATGTCTGGGCCTGTTGGTGTTTGCCCCAGCTCAGGAACCTTAATTTTTGTGATTTAGTTGCATCAAAGTTCATCCAGAGCACAAACGATTGTTGTCATGCCAAGCTGAGGGCACAGCCTGCTTGCTGGGCCTTAGCTCTGAAAAACAGGTTATAAAGCAGAGAGAAGTAAAAACGGAAGGGTGGTTTTGGATCCTGACAAAAGCTAGGACACAAGACTCACTTCTTGGTAGCATAGATGAGCTCAGACTGGCATCTGTGCTCAGGGGGTAAAGAGAGAGGTTCAGTCCAGGCCTTGGGAAGGGCTGGAATGGGATTACATTCCTTAGCTAGAAAGGGAGAGACTTTTCTTGAAACTACACTTAAGAATCTGGGGGGAAGGGTTGAACAGAGAAGGAAATATTATTAATTAATTGTTGTTGTTTGTCCTTCATTCTCAAAGAGGACCATCACAACAAGGAGGCGATGCCATGACACGCAAGAGAATTGGATTTAAGTGAGAGAGGGTTGCGCAACGTCATCAGCCTCACTCTCTCCTCAAGAGCCATCTGCGTCCAGTGGCAAACTGGATCAAGACTAATGGAGATCACCCTGGATGCAGTTGGCCTTTTTAAGCTAAAGTCTTCAACAGGTCTCAGATTGACTAAGGCAATGCCTCACATTCAGTGATTAAGGCTAAGTAAGAAATGAGGCAGAGAATGGCCTCTTTTACCTATTTAAAAAATTCATTCTGGGAGGGGAAGACCCTCGGGGTTTCTGGGCAAAATAGAAACAATTGCTACTTACCATCACTCTGAGTTAATCAGGGCCCAAACAATGACTTAGCGGGGGCTTGGCCTATTGGTGGTCAATCAATGACAGCCTTCCCTCTGTCCACATAGGGTGTCCTACCCTTACTTGCAGGTGCTCAGTCCGAAGGAATGTAATTGATCACTGAAACCTCAAAAGATATCCTGGGGTTTACCGGCTAGATTCCTTTCTTAAGAACTAATTAATATTAATATGGTAATATCAAATGATATAGCATTAAAATTGATCTTCCTCACCTTCTTACATGAAAATTTGCACGATTCTGATTCTCCAATGGAATGTAAACTCTTGAGTCAGAGATTATTTCATTTTTTTTTCCTTCTTAGAACTGATCTAGCACTGTGTTGCACATAGCAGGCACTTAGATGTTTGTTTAACTAAATTGAATTTGTTGACTGTAGAAGGCACTTGGGACATTTCAGGTTTCTAGCCAAATCAACATGCCCCTTTGCAGAGAATCAAAGATTTGAAAGAGCCTCTAGAGATGATTTCGTTGTTGTATACCTGTGAAGCCTGGACAGTATAATAGCACCATGCCAGGAAACTAAATTGCTTCTATTTGCATTGTTTTAGGAAGATTCTGAAGATCACCTGGTACCTGACACTGAGGTCCTTTCTTGAGCTGAACTGCCAAGCATTCAAACTCTACTACAGAGAGTGCAACTCTGATAGGCTGGCCTTGTTCAAATGTTGAATGTGTGTTTGCCTAAAGACTATTCTACGGAAAACTCATACAAGGCAACTCACATGGAGGTAAGAAGAAGAGATACAAGGACACTCTGAAGGTCTCTCTGAAAAATTTAGGAATCAGTTGCGAGACATGGGAGACATTGGCTCAGCATTGCATGCTTGCATCAAAGAAGGTGTTGTACTCTATAAGCAAAGCAGAATTTCAGTAGCTCAAAAGAAATATGAGATGTGCAAATCTAGAGACATCTCCACTGCAAATGTTCATGGGTTGAAGCCTTCTGGGATCATATTGTTCTGGTCAACCACAGCCAGACATACTGTACCTTGGCCCCAACATAGAGATATCACCAGATACTCTTAGAGCGTGAAGAACAATAACCAACCACCAACCAAGCTTTCATCCAATTCAATTCAATTCAACTAGTATTTATTAAATGCTAGGCACTGTGCTAAGCACTGGGGATACAAATAAGAAAGACAGTCCCTACCTCAAGGAGCTTACAATCTAATGGAGGAAGACAACCTACAAAAGGAAGCTGAAAAGATGGCGAAGGCACAAAGAGTACCCAGAGATGGGGTATGATGTTCCATAGAGTCTGAACCAAGCAGAGGGACTGATGGAAAATGGAGAGTTACCAGGAAAATTTTAAAAGTTCAAAATCCTCTGTAAAGGAAGTCTTTAGGAGGAGTTTAGTGATCCTCCTTCTAACCCTCCAATCAGAGGGGAGAGGCCACTGTGGAGATGAGAAGGAGTTGATCATTCAATGCAGGAATGCTTAGTCAGATCCATGAGTGAACTTCTACTTGAAATTTTCTAGTGATGAGAAACTCCCTGGTAAAGTGGCCCACTTCATAGAAGTATCTAGAGCTGAAAGACCTCTGAAGTCATGTAGTACAGCCCCTTCACTTTTTGGATGGGGAAACTGTGGCCCCAAGAGGATAGGTGACCTTTCCAAGGCCGACCAGATTGTAAGCATTAGAAATAGAATAAGTAGGATTTGAATATAAATTCCTTCATTCTAATCCTTCTTTGTTGGAAGGTTCTAATTAGAAAGTCCTTTATATTGAACTGTTTCTCTATCACTTCCACGTATTGATCCTAATTCTGCTCTTTGGGACTGGGCAGAACTCTGTATAATCTCTCTTTCACATAATGACCCATCAAATATCTCAAGTCAGATTATTATTCTCTTCAATTTTAAATCACCAGTTCCTTCAGCCTTTTCTCTTATCACATGGTTTCCAGGCTTTTCCCATTCTAATCACTTTCCCTCTTCAAATATGGTACTAAAAATTGAACATTGCATTCTAGATATGATCTGTCAACACAATGCAATATAATAGTCTAGACCTATGGAGTTAGAAGGGACCTTAGCGGTCCTTGAATCCACTCTCTACCAACTTCTCTTATGATATTCTGTTTGGCTGGTGGTCCAGAGCGGAATAAAAAACTCTAGCAGTGGGGAGATGTCTGCTTCCTGTAGCAGTCTATCCCATTTGGGGCAACTCTAATTGGTGGATGGTTTTTTTTCCTTGTTTAACTTAAATTTGCTTCCTCAAAACTTCTAGTTCCTCCCTACTTCCTCTCTCTGGGGTCAAGCAGAATACATCAAATTTCTTTTGACCATGAAAGCATTTCAATTCAATTATGATTTGGAAAGCATGCCATCTTTACCTTTATCTAAGTCACTAACAAGAACACATTAAACATCATGGGCACAAGCACAGTTTCAAGCTGGAATGGAACCATCAATGACTCCTCTTTGCTTCAGGCATTTCATCCAGTTTCTAATCCACATAACTATGTTATCCAACCCACATCTCTCTAATTTTTACACCAGAGTAGTATGAGGCATTTTGTCAAATGCTTTGCTAAAATTTAGGCCAACCATTCTCGTTAGAATCTAAGATCCTTGAGGGTAGGAACAGTTTTGTATTTGTATACCTTACACTTAGCTTGGTGCCTGGCACATAGTAAATACTTAGTAAATGCTTTATCTTCTAGGTGTAGCAGCACACACCTGTGATCTTTGCTCCTGGGAAAATAGGAGGCAGGTGGATCATTTGGATTTGGGAATTCTGGCAACACAATAGGGCTAGAACTGGTAAGGCAACCATATTATTATGGTGAGCCCCCCAGGAGAGGAGGGCTTCCAGGCTGTCATCAGAATTTGGATTGGTCTATGAGTGGCTACTGTATATAAAGTTTCCAAGAAATAGGAAGACGCAGCCTGAAAAACAAATAAGCAAACACATAACTAAATAATTAAATGAATGGATGAATAAGTAAAAGAACAAATACATAGACATAGGCAGACTAAAAATGGATCGATATTTTATTTATTTCATAAAATGCATTGTAAGTTGTGGTCCCAGAGACTCATTAGTTGTAATAGAGCACTGACCTGGAGTCAAAAGATTTGACTTTTAGTCTATTTAAGGTACAATGGAAAGAGGAGTAGAAGTAGAATTAAGCAATATGATTTCGAATCCCATTTTTGATGCTTAATACCTATGTCACCTTGGGTAAACCACTTATCCTTTGCGATCTAAGTTTTCTTAGATAAAAAAAGAGATGACTGGACAAGGTGACCTTTGCAGGTCCTTCCTTCTTTAACATGGACTATTTCTATGGTGACATGAAAGCTCCTTAGGAATGGAAGTTGTTGTTAGAAGTTACATATTAATGTGAATTTGTTTCAGATTTTTTCTTGAGAGAAGATTTTGGGTGGAAGAGAGTTGAGAGAAGAGCACACTGGTAGGAGAAAGTTCAGGGAAGAAAAGGAGATACTGCGGGGGGGAAAGGTGTAGAGAGGGTGAGCTGTGAGTGCCAAAGTCAAATCTCCCAATTCCCAATTTTGCATACGATGGTGTTGAATGTAAGGAAAGAAGCATAAGGGTGAAGCCTGTATAAACATCCATGAAAGCAGAAAAAAATGTTGAAAGAGAAAAATAGATTCTAAAGCCTTATTATAGTATCATCCTTCAAGGTTCTCCAGGACCCACCTTGAATTTGTCACATTGCCCTCACAGTCCCTTTATTTTGCTTGCCCCACCTTCATCTCAGCTATTGCTGGTCACTTCCTTGGTTCTTTCTTTGCCTTTTCACATGGTGAGGGGACCCCAGCCTCCTCTTCATTGAAACCTGATACAATGTGTCTCCCTCCAGGAAGCTTAGCTCAACTCTAATCTCCCAATGGGATATTTATTTAGAATGTGTGTTATCTTACTGGCCAATAATTGACAAGAATCTGATTCTGAGTGTTGGTGCCCTAGCATGGAGCTAAGTAAGGGCTTATACTTCTGCTAAGACTTAGTCTGGAAAAAAATAATTCTTGAGCCTTGTCCTCCTTACCTGAGCTCTGAGCCAACCAGTTAATCAGCTTACAAATAACAATTATATCCTCCAAAAGAAATGTGTCCTTACTCAATATTCATCAAGAAAATTCCCTTGTAAGCATGAAGGTGACCCAACTATTTCAAATGTCTAACTCTGTTCCAAGCTTCATCATTTCATTTTTTATTTCTGTTCAAACCTTTTCAGTGGACTCTCTGACAAAAAGGAGTTTGGGAATGAATTTGGTCTGTAACAGAGAAGTTATTTCAGAATGTACCTTCTTCTATACTGCTCCTGTAAAATGCGAAGGATGTGGGTAGCAATTGTTAGTAACATATGGTGAGTTCCTGAACATGTCCTTCAGCACTGATAACATGATGGTGTACTGCTAATCCAAGTGGTCTCTGGAGCCTCTTCCCTCATTCAAAAGAGGGAGTGTTGGATTTATTTTAAGACATGGTCAGTTTGACAGCCACTTGGAGGCAAGGAGTGATAGCTGAAAGCAAATAGAAAGGAAAGATGGGTGTATAGAAGTGGGAAAGGGAACTTTTAATTAATTCATAATCTGGTCAATCCTTTTCAGATGAATGTAGCAATGCAGAAATCAAGCAAGAACATTAAAATATATTCCTTCTCATCTCTAGTCTATTCCTTGCACAGCTTAGCAGATCAGAGGATCCTGGATTTAGAGCTAGATGAAACTTTTAGAGGCAATCTAATACAATTCCCCCATTTTACAGATAAGGAAAATTTAGTGCAAAAAATATGGAATGACTTCTCCAGGGTCACACTAGCAGAAATATTCAAGCCCAGAATGCCCTCCTTTCTCTTTACTCACTATCCAAATTCTATTAATTTTTCAAGGCCTACCTCAAACCCATCTCCTTCACAAAGCCTTCTCAGTCCACAATGATATTCCCCTTTTCTACACTTCCTTAACAGATAGAGTGTATTTTTACACTTGCTTCTATATTTTCATTCTTTTTTTCATGTGGGATTCCTTCCACCAATGTATAGCCTAATCCATCCTAATTCCATCACCCACCTCCATGCATTTTCACTGCTTGTCCTCTATGCCTGGAATTCTCTCCTTCCACATCTCTTTCTTCTGGCTTCCCTGATTTCCTTCAAATCTCAGCGAAAATCCAGCAGAGATTTTTCCCCTTTCTTTCTATCATCAGTGCATAGTATAATTCCTGGCACAACAAAACAAATGATTAATAAATGCTTGCTGACTTATTACAAGGTCTCCATATGTTTCTATGGGGGGAAACCTACCACCTGGTGGTATCCATGTATTCACCCTAATAGTGGTGAGAATCTCTGGATCTAACCAGGCTTGTCTTAGAAATACAGACATGTGGGACATTATTGGACTGACCTGCAAAAGTCTTTCTACCTTGGTAACATGTTCCAGAGGTTGTGATTAACAGTCTTCAAGTAGTCACCACCACACTACAATGAGGCATCAGAGAAGGACTTTAGCAGTGATTTTCCCATGTAATTATTGCTTCATTACAAAATTGTTTTGTCATAGTTTTCATTGATTGTTTCATATGTAAATTAGCTGCCTAAAGTCAGCTAGGTGGCACAGTGGATAGAGTACTAGGTCTGGAGTCAGGGAGACTTGTGTTCAAATCTGGCCTCAGATAATTATTAGCTATCTGACCCTGAACAAATCACTTTACCTCCCTCTCTCTCTCTCTCTCTGTGTCTCTCTTAGTTTCTTCAACTGTAAAATGAGGTAAATAATAATAGCACCTAACTCCCAGGTTATAAAGATCAATTGAGATAATATTTGTAAAATTCTTAGCATAGTATCTGACATACCATAGGTGCTTAATACTTATTATCCTCCCCACTCCACCCCCAATATGTATGTTAGTATTGATTCCTCAAGGAGAATGTGGACTTTGAGGACAAGAATGATATCATATCTCTTCAACATCCTCCACATTGCTTAGCACAACACTGGCTATATAACAAGATAGTATTCATTGATTAATTAGAAACATGCTAAGTGGAAAGTAGATGCCACACAACTTCAAGTAGAAAGCTGAAAATGAACTAAATCTCTGTCCAGAGTGTAGCCCAAATGTGTAGAAGTGACTCATATGACAGGAATGCCAACACTGATGAGTAGAAGTTGTATAAATATCTTGGACACTTATCATGATGTTCTCTTATAATTAGTCAACATGTGGATTACATTTCCTCTTGCAGCATGAAAGGGACTAAATGGTTTGGTAGAGAGGCATCTCCCTGGAGGGAGATGGAAGGGGAGGGAACAAAAAATCCCCCCCAAAATTGATTTCTTACTTTAGAGGTTTAAGCAAACTACTACTCTTATTTATAACTTGCAATTATATAATGCTTTAACACATACAAACTTCTTTTAATTTATTATCTTATTTGATCTTCACAATAACTTTGTGAGGCAGAAGCTGTTATTATGCCCATTTTACAGCTAAAAAAACTGAGGCTAAAAAAGTTAAGTGACTTATGTGATTGGTTAGATATAGTGAGTTAGGTAAGTTTCCAATCAGGACAACTCAGCCTCAGATGTAATTCCAAAGCTAATGTAAAGCTCAGTTTGAGACAAATTGAAACTAGCAACAAAATGATATTTAAAAGGCTTAAATGTATGATGTTACATTTAGATTTCAAAAAAAAAAACACATCCATATACAGAATGGAGGAAAGGACCAGATTGTAATTGGAGTGAAGAGTACCCATGGATTTAATGATCAGTGAGCACAATGAATAAATGCAAAAAAAAAAATGTGTTATTGTGCTTACTCTGTGCAAAAAAAAAAAAAAAAAGGATTAAACTGAGGATACAAATAGAAAAAAAGACAGTCCCTGCTGTCAAGAAACTCATATCCTAATGGGAGAGACAACAGGTAGGGGAAGTTTCTGATACAGGATACATGAAAAAGCTCGTTGATCCTTACGATACAGTGAATAAGGCAAGTGATAATGAATCTTCTTTTGTATCATTTCCATTGACAAAACATTTAATTGCAATTTTTTCTGTTGCCTAATACATGGACTTTTTTTTTACAGTAACATGTGATGCTGAGTAATTTGTATATTCTTTAGAGATCTCTTTCAGAAGGTGCTACAAGTTTTTTAGCTTTGATTTCTCCAACAATTTATCCAATTCTACTCTATCTTTTTGCTTATATTTCATTTAGATTTGATCAATTCTGAGAGAAGGATATTAAAATCTCCTACAATTATTGTGTTTCTATTTATGTCTTTTTTTGCAAATTGATTTTTCCTTTATGAATTTAGTTGCTATGCCATTTAGAGCATATAAGTTCAATTCAGATATTGGTTTGTTGTCTATGATTCCTTTACCCACATTTCTTTTTATTATAATTTTTTTCTGTTTATGTTATAAAATTTTATATTTGTCTGATAACATGATTGCAATCTTAATTTTTTATTTACCTAATACATAATAAATATTGTCCATCCTATTATTTTTATTCTATGCATGCTTTTGCTTTTTAGATGTGTTTCTTACAAACAACAGATTATGTTTTCTTATCTAATCTCTCACTTTAAATTTCATTGAATTGTTTAATCCACCCATATTCAGATTATAAGAACTAGGTTTATCCTTTCTTCCATTTGTGTCTCCAACTTTTTTTTTGTAAATTAAGATTTTTGTTCTTCTTCCTCTTTTAAGCCAGTATTTTGTTCCTATAATTAGTTTTGCTTGATTTACTTTAATGAAACCCTATTCCCACAGGCTTTCTTCTCTTGATTTGTCTATCCTTTTCCTAGCTTTAAAATTTTACTTAACTTATTGATTTCTTTTTTATTCTTTCTTTGTTTCTTTTAGTGATCTAATTCTTCCCCTCTTTTTCATTTTTTTCCTTCTCTCATTGAGTGGCTAATTCAAAATCCATCCTCTCCTTTTCTTACCTCTAACTTTTGTTGGTTAGATTTTTTTCTTCATCTTTTTTCTAAGAAAGATTTCTTTATCTCACTCTCTTCATTGATTCCTTTCTATTTCTGTCCATTATGTATATTTATCCTTTGGTTCATAGTCATATTCTTTTTTATTCTATCATTAGCCTATTTGTGTTCCCTGTGGAATTAAAATTTCTCAAGTACCAAGTTTGAGTGTTTTCTTCTAATCAATTTCCATGTTATTTCTTTCATAGATCTTTTCCTCTCATCTTTTTTTTTCTGTTGTGCTTCACTCTTAGAACTATAAATTCATGAATAAAGTAATGAGGATAAAAATATTACCCCATGGTCAAAATTCTGCAGTGTCCCAAATCATGAAATCTTAATTTTAACCCCTGCCTTCCTCATAATCATTCCTTTTTTCAGAGATTATACAATCTACACTCTGGGCCCATGTCCTACCCTTCTGGATATGAGATTTCTATGAGTAGAAGTTGTATAAATATCTTGGACACTTATCATGATGTTCTCTTATAATTAGTCAACATGTGGATTACATTTTCTCTTGCAGCATGAAAGGGACCAAATGGTTTGGTAGAGAGGCATCTCCCTGGAGATGGGAAGGGGAAAGGGGAGGGAACAAAAAATCCCCCCCAAAAATCAATTTCTTACTTTAGAGGTTTAAGCAAACTACTACTCTTATTTATAACTTGCAATTATGTAATGCTTTAACATATACAAAATTCTTTTAATCTTTACCAGATGCTAGATGCTGTCCAGAAGAGTAAAACATTCTTTCAGATAATTTGCTCTCTACCCACCATCCACCAATTCTCTGATTATTATACCCTGTGTAAGTTTTCCATTTCTCACTTTAGATTATATCTCTTCCTCCTTGGAAGTACTATTCAACTGGACACACTTGTGACAGTGAGTTGATACCTCCTCCTTTCTTCCTTCCATTTCTATTCCTCTATTGATCACTTCTCCTCTTCTTCTGTAGACGTCTTATTGCTAAGAATCTACAGGAGTTATCTTCACACTTTCCTCTCTATCTTCTATCTCCTTTCTCCCCTTTTATGCATCCTCTTATTCTGTAATTTAGTGCAAAAAAAAAGTACTCTAATTGATCTGTAAGGTGCAGAATTTAGTGTAATATATTTCAGATCTGTTCATCCACTATCACTACTTTTATTTCTCAAAGTTCCACTTTCATCTTTATCTTCTTATGTAGTTTTAAAATGGCATTTGTCATATGACTATCGTTTTGATTTCTTTGTCTGAAAACTGCCTGTTCATATTCTTTGGCCATTTATCAATTGAGGAATAATTTGTATTTTTATAAAATTGACTCAGTTCTCTATATATTTGAGAAATGAGGCTTTTACCAGAGATACTTGTTGCAAAAATATTTTCCCAATTTTCTGTTTTCTTTTTAATTTTGGTCACATTGGTTTTGTTTGTTCAAAATCTTTTTAATTTTATATAATCAAAATTATCTATTTTACATTTTGTAATGCTCTCTATATCTTCTTTGGTTCTAAATTCTTCCCTTATCCGTAGAGCTGAGAAATAAATGATTACATGTTCTCCTAGATTGCTTATGATATCACCCTTTATGTGTAAATCATATACCCATTCTGACTTTATCTTGGTATACAGTGTGAGATGTTGGTCTATCCCTAGTTTCTGTTATACTGTTTTCCAGTTTTCCCAGCAGTTTTTGTCAAATATGAATTTTTGTTCCAAAAGTTTGGATCTTTGGAACTTTAGATCTTGGATCATATACTAGATTACTATAGTCATTTACTACAATGTAATGTGTACTTAATCTATTCCACTGATCCACCATTCTATGAATCACATTATCCACCTCCAGCAGAAGAACTGATACTATCTGAATACAGAATGAAACATACTGTTCTCTTTCTCTCTCCCTCTCTCTCTCTCTCTTTCTCTTTCTCTCTCTCTTCTCTCTCTCTCTCATTTTTTCTTCCATTTATTCTTTATTTATTCAAGTCTTCTTATACAAAATGACTAATATGGAAATGTTTTACATGATTGCACATGTATAAACTATATCAGATTGCTTACTGTCTCAAGGAGAAAGGAAAGGAGAGAGGGATAGAATTTGACACTCAAAACTTTTTTAAAATGCTTAAAAATTGCTTCAACATGTAATTTGGGAAAAATTAAAATATTATATAATAAAATGACATTTCTCAATGACCTCTGTTATTGTTGTTGTTCAACCCACTGAATGTTTTTCACGTATTGTTTTTCTTTAATAGTCTTTAGAGATGGGAAAATTTTGTTTACTTACTTATTCTTTCTTTGGTTGTTTTATTTAACTTTCTTGTGTTTTTTTTTTGTTTGGGGGAATTTGTAAGTTGGATAATTTGTTCATGATTTTTTTATCAGACATGCTTCTGACGCTTCTTTTTAATTGAATGTTCATCTTTTTTTCATTGATGATTAGGTTCAGATCTGTAGGATATGTCATTTTAGTTTGCATCTTGGTCTTTACCACTTCACAGAATATATAATTCAATTTCTATCTGAGTTTTCTGGTGGATATAGACTAGTCTTTTGTTCCTTGAATTTCATTTCTTTCATCTGTGAAGGTCTTTCTCCCGGTAATTTTTAGAATTTGTTGTTTGCTGTTAGAATTGTTCAATTAAATCAATCTTGAAGTTTGAAGCATAGCTTTTGTTTGTTTTCTAGAGACAATCTCTAGTTTCTTTCTATTGGTGCTTTGTTTTCTATATTCAGAGGTTCTATACAGTCATCTTGTATTATTTCATGTGTTATAGTGTTCAGGTTTTTCAGTTTGCCATGTTCTCCTGGGAAACCTGTGATCCTTAAGTTGTCACTCCAAATTGTGTATTCAAGACCAATAGCTTTTGTTTGTATAGATAGCCTATATTCTTTTAACATTTTTTTTCTTTGCTTGTCTTCCTCCAGATTGTCTTTCATTTCAATATATTTGTATTCCAAATCATTTGCTTTCTCTTTTATTCTCTGGAGAGATTCACCACATGGATTCTAGTTTTTTTTTTAATTTATCTAATTATTTTTGTTTGTGCAGACCATAAATTCTGCCATTTGTTCCCTTTTCAAGATTCTGATTTTTCTCTTGAACAACTGTGAATCATCCTGCTTTCTTAGAAATCTACAGAATACTATGTTTCATAAGGTGTTGACTCAATTTACTTTATCTTGCAGTATTTATTTAGAGAAGCTTGTAATCTTTTGGGTGTCTTAGGTTTCATCACTACTTCTAATTTTAATGTCTTTGCTATTATCTATCTGGTTCTGCTCTAAGTTTTTAATTGAATTATTATAATCCTGAAATCTTTTGAGAGATTTAGCCTTGTTTCTTCTTATTTCTCATATCATTTACTTTAGGCTTCTTCCCCTTTGACAGAGGGCATTTTCACAAGGCTGGATCTCAATTCTGTCTCAAACTCCTCTCACATTTTGAAATTGACTTTTCACTAATATTCTCCTTGCCTCAAATTTCTAGAGAGATAAGAATTTCCCCATATACATCCTAGTCCCCCTTCCTTCACCCATGGTACAGCCAAACATGTTGGTCCCTTGCCCTACTTTCTCTATATTTTAATTCTCATCTAAATTATTCTTTGTCTTTTTTTTTATTTTGGGGGAGTGCAAGGTGGGAGTTCTAAGCAATTCCTTTGACTTTATTATTCTCTAACCTAGGATTCACCCAAGGCAAAACTCCCTTTATGTCTATTCTTCCTCCTGGCTAGGCAGAGTAGATATCTTGTACTTTTTGCAACAGAATGATGGAGAAAGGTCAGGGATAGGGTACCCTATCAGGCTCTCTGTAATGGCAAGGAAACTCCAGAAAGGGTTCTAAAGCACAAGCCCATGCAATGGTTTGTGCACCCTATTGGAGAAGGCTGGTGAGAGAGAGATGCTTAATGAAACATTTTAGATTAGTATTCTCTGCTTTTAATTCATAAGATTGATACCTTGTTAAGGTCTTTTGCTTTATCAATCTACATATTTAGCTTTAATTGCTCTAACTCTGGCATCTAATTTTTCTTTGGGGTCTTTTTATTTTTGAGAGTTAATGAGGACTGAGGAAAATACATGATCTTCTGTCTTGCTACTTATATCCCACCTTCAATTTGGATGCTAAACCATTTAGCAATCCCAAGGACTTTGGAGTCAAGAATTTGCTTTTCTTGGTTCTTAGTAGCTATGTCTACTGAGTAAGTAGGGATTGTAGGACCTGTAGAAGCAGTTGCCAGGTCATATCTACACAAGGTTTATTCCCCTGGATTGTCCATCCTGGGCTAGTTTGGTAGGGCAGAGAGGATATTTTGGGACTTTGGGGTTCACCCTGCTAGAGTACGTGGGGAAGTGGTGGCTGAGTTCATGACAGTGGTTTAATCCAACTGACAAATACTACCTCCTGTCTCTTTGTCATGATGCCTTGATGCTCTAGCTTACTTGTTTATTCATCAGTGACAGTTGATAGGTAGTTGGTGTCAGTGATAGTGAATATTACTAAAGCCCCATATCAACAGGTGTTGCTTCCCTGCATGATGGATAAATGAGCTTGTCTAGAAGCAGGGCTAATTTGGGCAGATGCTGCTATGTTTAGAGCACTTTGGCTTACTTGCCCCAATATTGATCAATTGGTGATATGGCTTCCCAAAAAAGCTTGAATGCCTTTAAAAATGGGTAAAATTCCAGGAAGAAAAGGAAGAGTATCTGGAGTACTTGTGGAGAGTTTAATTAACTATTATAGAGGAGAAGGAACATATATTCTTCTGAACTTGCTTGAATAGAAAAGATGAATACAAAAGAAGGGAGCTTGTATTTAGTTTCATTTTAGTTCTACCAAATAAGAAGCATAGTCATGAGTCATAAAGAGAGGGAAGAAGGAAAAAATTGACTTTAGATGAAAGCCAAAATAAATAGCTGGCATGAAGTAAAATGACATAATAGAATGATCACAGGATTTGAAGTAGGACAATTTGGGTTTGAATTCTGACTCTCTTACTACTGGTATTCCCTTTGACAAGTCTTTTTACATCCTGGGCCATAGCTTTCTAACCTATCAAATAATATCACTGATCAATGTGATTACTAAGGCAGTTTATAGCTATAAATCATATTTTAAAAAAAAATTAAAGGATTCCATGCAAAATAGTCGATTCACAGGGGATAGCAATGTTGCCTAGTGGTGATTAGTGATAATAACTTTAGAGATGGAAGATTATCTCATTTAATTTACTTATTTTACAGATTAGGAAACTGAACCTGAAAGAGGTGAGGTAATTTGATCAAAGTCACAAAACTAGCAAGAATAGACCCAGAACTTGAACTCAGGTCCTCTGACTTGGATACTAATTCTCTTTTTACTCTCCTAAGCTGTCTCCTGTATACAAAAGAAATTGTGTTCCTAGGGAAATGGATGAATAAGGAGCAAAAAAAAAAAACCAGACACTGAAGTCTGGAATGGTCAGGGAGTCTAGCTTGATCAGGAAAGGGGGCAGCTCCAGCTTTAGAGAAGTGCCTGAGATTTTGAGAATAGAGGTCTTAGTGGGGATAAAGGCCAGGCTTAGTCGGTGTGAAGATAAGGATGAAATTCTCTGCACTGAGAGAATACTGAATACTAAACCTGGGAGGAAAGCAAATAGTTGCTTTTTGCTGATGGGATCCCAGATGCATCTAGTTGATGTATAATTAATATGAGATGGAGAAAGACGTCAACAGCATCCCCAAAATGTAGATCTATTTGAAGTAGGGAGGTCCAAGAGATCACAGAAACTTGAGGTGTAAATGTTTTGCTGCCTAAATAATAGATAACACAAAATACAGAAACCTAGGTAAATATTTCTTGCCCAGTCATTCATTGCCTAGTCATCAGGCACAAGAGCACCTTTAATTGGTTATAGGAAAGGCAAAATAGATGATTTACGTAAGGAAGGCAAAACTGACTAAGCCTGTTACAGGGATTGGCACAATGCCAAATGGACAAAATACTGAGAAGCAAGAGTGACAGTAAATGAAAATGCAATGGGTACAGAGCCAGAGAACTTCCTTGAATAAGCCTACATTTAGTCAGTCAGAAGGCTTTCAAAAGTGGCATCTATCTCATCTTTTTAAGAGAAATGTTTTCCTCTTAATGTGGAATTTGTATATCATCCGAGAACCGGAACAAAACATCTGTAGTCAGGATGTTTCTCAGAGAAGCTCAGTAGGTGGCTCCTATGCAAATTGTAACACTTTTATTTTTCCGAGCAAGAGACGTCAAAAGCATAAATTTACATGGATCAAAGAACAGCAACTTGTGCATTATATATTATATATTAAAATCATATTATATATTATATTATATATTATACATTATAATAGCAGCAACTTACATTTATACTGCCATCTTTTCATTCACTTATTCAATAGATGTTTATTGCACATCAACTATATCCAAGGCCCTATTTCATTCCTCACAGCAACTTTTCCTCTCTTCACATGCCTCCAATTTTTACCTGTTATTGATCCTGCTAAAGGAGTAAGCTTGATGGCCTGTACTCTCCACCAACTTTTCTCAAGCTTGTTACATCTCAAATCTGTTGAGGGTCAAGGTTCTTCTAGGCCAAAATCATTAGGACACCTGAAAGTTCAGCAGCAAGGGGCAATCATGGGAAATGCCTTCCTCAATACAAATATAGACATCTATCAAAATGATTAATGACATGATAATAGACTCTTAAATAATTTTTAAAAATATTACACATAAGTGCATGCCATTTATAATATACTTGTTATTTCTGAAAAGGACTATTTCTTTCAGTCTTAGTTGAGTCTACCTTTACAGAAGTCCTCATGAATTTCTCAACTCTTTGTTTTTTAATTTCTCAACTCTTAATGGAGAGAGGAAAAGAGGGGAATAAAGGAAAATTTTTACTGCTTCTTTCTCTACTCAAATAGCTTTCAATGGATCTCTACTTACAAAGAAGGTATTATGTTCCCTACTGCTCCATTCTCTAGAAGAAAAGACAGGCAGGACACAAAAAGGGAAACCAAAAAGCTTCTGTTTCTTTATTCAACCTGACAGGAAAAAAAAAAGCATAGTCAAGAGAAAGAAACCAGAAGAGCCGGGTTTTGAAGTCCTGCCTACTACTGTTAATCAAATCAAGTCGTGTTCTGTAGGATGTGGGGCTTCTCCATTGAATGAGAAACAAGACCCTATCATCTCTATTCCAAACTCTGCTAGCTCTGAAGGTCAAGGGAGGTAGTGTCCCTTTTCTGACGCAACAGTCAGTTCTAAATCAAGGGGTCCTGATCCCTTAATAAACACAAAGATATATCCTCAATACAATTCCACATGATTCACTGGCAACCACAGTTTTAAGTCACAGGGGACCTATTCTATTCACAAAAAGTTCTCCCCAATCCATGATCCAATGGTGACCACTCCTTCCTGCAACCTATTGTATTAGAAGGTAACTTGGTGTCTGTTGTTGGCTATTAGCTCAAAATAGACAAGAACATAGTCTTATGAGGGTTTGCTAGAAGAGTGAGTCAATGATACCCATCTTGCCCACCTTTTCTCTTAACAAGGAACTCCTACTAGGTTAAGAACACATCCTTAATTCCAAAGTTACAGCAGATCAATCATCAACAAGAATTTTTTAGGCACCTTTTTTGGGCAAGGCACTGAGCTAGGCACAGGGGATCTAAATTCAGGAGTGAGACATTCTCTACACTCATGAACTTATAGTTCAATGAATAAACTATAAAAATAAATCCTAATAAATACGTATTATATCATATCTTATTTTAAGAGAGTTGCAATCAAAGTGTCAGGTGAGATCTTGGTTTGGAAATTCTATTGCCTTTTGGAGGAACCTTGAAATGGGTTCCTACAGTATCATTTGACTAAGATTTTTGAGTATGAGGAGAAATTGGAAATGATAAAAAACACAAGTAAAAATGGGAAAATATAGAGCATAAATGCAGACCTCGTATGAAGTAGAAGAGCCATGTCATTTTTTAAAATTAATGAGCATTTAATTTCTTTCCCTCCTACTTCTCCTCCCTCCTTGTGCCAAAAAATGAAAAAAACCCAAAGCCCTTGTAACAAATACACATAGATTAGCATAACGAATTACCACTTTGGCCATATCCACAACTATATGTCTCATTCTGCTTATTGAGTCTATCACCTCTTTTTCAGGATATGAGTAACATTCTTCATAATTGGTCCTCTGGAATCCTGGCTGGTCATTGCACTGACCAGAGTTCTTTAGCCCTTCAAAGTTGCTTGATTTTACAATGTCATCATCATTCTATATATTATTCTCCCAGTTCTGCTCACTTCATTCTTCATCAGTTAATGCCAGTCTTCCCAGGTTTCTACAAAACCATACTTTTCATCATGTCTTATTGTACAGCAGTATTCCATCATATTTATATACCACAATTTGTTTGGCCATACTCCAAATTTTAGGCATCCCCTTAGTGTCCAGTACTTTTCTGGCACAAAAAAATGTTGCTATGATTATTTTTGTACATATAGATCCTTTTCCTATTTATTTTATCTCTTTGGGGTTGTGGACAGATGAAAATAATCAAGTAACTGGACCAGAACTTTGTAAACCAAAGTTAGGTTTATTGAGTTCATCAGCAGGGGTGACTCTCCCCCTTGAGTAGAGTCACACCATTCAAGGAGGGAGTAATGTTTTTATTGGGCCAGAAAGGAGTGGAGATGGGGTAAAAGTTGATTGGTCTAAGTCCCTATTGCTAGGGCTTGAGGCTGATCTGGTGCAATAATCCTATTACCCAGTTGCATGGTTAGGGGTTTCTGCACAACAAGATGGGAGGTAGGGTAACCTAGGCATTTTCCCAGAACAGGTTGCACAAAAAGATACTATGGCATGTCCTATTTTGGGTTACTTACATTGTAATCATTAATGAGAGGGCACAGATATATATTTGTACAAAATGGAGTGATTCTCAAAATAGAGTAGCTCTGGATCCACTGACTATAGGCCTAGTAATGATATCACTGGGTCAAAGAGTACGCAGAGTTTAGTAGCTTTTGGAACATAGCTGAAATTGCTTTCCAGAATGGCTGAATAAATCCATAGCTTTACTAACCATGCTGTATTCCTATGCTTGTTGAACTGCAGCTCCTGCAGCATTTGTTGTTTTCCTTTTTTGCCAATTTTGCCCATTTGATGGGTTTGCAGTAGAGCCCCAGAGTTGCTTTAATTTGCTTTTCTCTAATGATTAGTGATTCAAAACATTTTTACACATGGCTATTGATAGATTGGATTTCTTTATTTGAGAAATGCCTATTCATATCCTTTGACCATACACCAATGACTCTTAGTTTTATAAATTCAGAACAAGAGGAATTTAGCCTTATTTAAGTTTCTTATCTTCCCCCAGTGCATAGCAAAGTTCTTTGTACATGCTAGGCACTTAGTAAATACTTGTTAAATTTATATATTGAACTTAATGGATAGATAAATAAGACACCACCTTTGTTCTTAAGGAATGTGTAATCTAGTAGAAGTAGAATACAGCAAGTATACAGAGAGTTACTAGCTAAAGTACAGTATGATGAGTGGAAAAAATCAGTCCAGCATAAACATGAAAGATGGTTTGGAGTAGGAAGAAAGCTGAAACTGGAGGACCTGGTATTCTAGGCCAGGAGTGAAAGAGGTAATAAAGGCTGTGACAATGAAAGTAGAGACAAGGAGAAAGATTGGATTTGGATATAGAAATAATGTGCACAAAGGTAAGAGTTAACAGCTTTGAGAGTCTGAAAGAAAGACAGCTTAGCGTTTGTGCTATTCTTCATGACGTCAGAAAAAAACACTGTTAAAGAAAATTTAAATGACCAACCTATAACAACAAATGAAGATTTCAAAGCAAAGGTGCTCTGATAATCTATCAAAATAACATCAATCTAGTAGAAAATCCATTTGTTTTTGTTGTTGTTGCTGTTAACTTGGCATTATTATGAATTATCACTGTTACCATGTTTTTTGTTTGTTTTTTTTTTCAATAAAACTGTAGCTTTTGACTTTAAAAGCATGACAAATGGAAGAGTGGGAAGGGAGAGAATAGAATATTAATCAAGTCCCTTTAGAGAAAGTAATGGAAAGTATTGAATTCTAGCAATATATTCTAGTTTGTGGTTAATATATAAGTGGCATTATTATTCTGTAAGAAGCTTGTAAACAAAATTCAATTCAATTTGAATTAGCAAATAATTGTCTAACACCTAGGGACCTCTATGTAAGGCACTGTGCTCAGTACTAGATAGAGAAAGATTTTAAAGGACATAGTTACTACCTTCATAGAGCTTACATTCTTTTATATGATACAACATATCCACAGATGATACAGAATAGGGAGTAATTGAGGCAAAAGAGACAAAGTGATGCAAGAAAATTTAAGGAGAGAGATGTCACTTGAAGCTTTGGGATTCCTACAGGAGGTGATGCTTGCATGGAGCCTTTGTGGAAGGAAGTGAAGGATTCTGAAAGATAGAGATGAACATAAAAGTTAATTCCAGGCAATGGAGACAGACTGCATGAATACCCAGAAGCAAGAGGAAGCATGTTAAGGTCCAAACATCTATTAGTACATTTTAATTGAAATAGATAGTGGGTGGGAAAGAAGAGTATAAGAAGGGGAACAATAAGGTTATAGTTTCCCATTCTGAAGATAGAATCACATAGAATGGTCAAGCTGGAGGTCATCTAGTCCAGCCAACTCAATCTATAGATGAGGAAACTGAGGCCCAGGCAGAGGAAGTAACTTGCCTAGGGTCAACCAGCTAGTTGGTAGCACAGCCAAAATTAGAACCAAATTTTCTTGACCACTAACCCAAAGCTCTTCCAACTATACCATATAATGTGACAAATAAGATAGTTCTTCCTTTCCCCTCCATTTGCTTTAGAAATATTTTTCTTTTGACAAGTGTTTTATAAATGCCCAAATCATGAAGTGAATTGAATAAATGAAGTAAAAATTATCTATTAACTGCTATGTTCCAAGCATTGTGATAACCAGTCAATCAATCATTAATCATAATCAATCAATAAACATTTATTAAGCACCTACTATGTGCTAAGTGCACAAAGAAAAATCCAGATAGTCCCTGCTATCAATGAGCACTCTAATTGGAGGGAGACAACACATAAAAGTAAAGTTTGGCCTCAGAGCAGATGGAAAAGCCCAGAAATTCTAAGAGCTCAGTGGCAGGTGGATGGTAGGCCAAAGGTCCTTGGGTTATATAAGGCAGTTAAGATAACAGTGCCCAGGAACTGAAGGGCATAAATGTAAGACAGATGGTAAGGGCTAGAGTATCTTGAAAGGCAGGAGAAGGCCAAATGATAAGGGCTGGTGGTCCTCCAACTCATTAGAAGAAATAGGAATAATCTAGTAGCTGGGCAAAGGGGAAATAGGAAGGTGCCCCCTGGTGGCAGCTCTTTGCACTGCTTGGCTATATAGATGAGTTCTATGACATTGGATGAAGTTTTCAGAACAGGTCTGTAATGTTGTCACAGGCTCCTCTACCTGCCATCTTGCACCTACCTCTGAGGGTTGTTGCTAACTGGGTCTCAAATGAGATAACACAAAATGCTTTGCAAATTTTACAACGTAATATAAATGCCAGTTATTATTCATATTATCTTATTGTCATCTAATTCAATAGGGATCAAATAAAAATGATCCTAGAATAAGTAACTATCCCACTATTATTTTTTTAATGTTCTGAGAGTGGCAAGGAATCCTGAAGCATATTGGCTGCGTGATTCTAGAATAAGTCACATGATCTCTCAGTGATCTGGCCAGCTTTCTAAAACTATGAGTTAGAGAGAATATGTTGATCTACATTGGTACAGGAAGTTTCCTCACCTGCAAGTTACCTGTACAAATAAAATCACAGAATGGTTCAGACATTCTGGAAAGCAATTTAGAACAATGGTCTAAAAGTTACTAAACTGTGAATACCCTTTGGCCCAACTATACCACTACTAGACCTATATCCCGAAGAAGTCAAAGACAGAACCTGTACTACAGACAATTGCACAGGTGGAGAAAATAACTGTTTTTTTGTAGTTGAATAAAAGTAATATGATATAAGCTCATCCTCTGTAGACTCACTGAGAGCATCTTTAAGATATTTCCAATAGCAGACCAGGCATCAGGGATGCCTTTCTTGTGTTTCCATGACATCTTGATCTCCTTTGCTAGGTCTTTATAATTTAAAGTCTTCTTGTTACATGCAGCTTGAAGATTACAGGCATTTGCTTTGGGTTGTTGTTATTCAGTCATTTTAGTCATGTCTGACTCTCCATGACCCCATTTTGGGTTTTTCTGACAAAGATCCTGCAGTGGTTTGTCATTTCCTTCTCCAACTCATTTTACAGATGAGGAAACTGAGGCAAACAGGGTTAAGTGACTTGCCCAGAATCACACAGCTAGTAAGTATCTGAGACTAGATTTGAACTCAGATCTTCCTAGTCTGTCCACTGAGCCACCTATAAGTCCCTTTTGCTTTGGGGATATCTATCAAAAAATATTGTTCTAAAAATTTTGTGTATCGTTGTGTCCAGGAGATTGTGGGCAATGGTTAGTTCTTTGAAAATGGCTTATTTCCATTTAGTTGTGTTTAGTTGTATTAGTAATATGAGAATTTACAATTTGTTAATCTCTTAAAGAAATTGAGCTTCTGATCTAGTTGTTGTTTTCATTGTTATTATTATTATTATCATCAGTGCAGTTGAAGTATATCCTGATCATGCTACAGATACTATCTCTCTAGACCCAAGAAACTTTAGTAAACACTAATCCTTCTAAATTGGTTTTTAGAAAATGTAAATGTCTAATGATTAAAAGAAGTCTGGAGAGAATCAGGGACAATAGACCAAGTAAAATTTAACTTAGGAATGGGCCTGAGCAAAACAATCACTGCTGAAGGAACATAAGACAGGGAAGGAGGTGGTCACAGAAGAGAAAGATTAATTTCATATTGTAGAGCTGGAGCTACCTTCAAAGTCTTTTTTAATGGCTTGCTGGGCTTTTATAATCCTTTCAAGCCTTGCAAACTTGCAAACAGTTCTTATGGCTGTATTTACACTGCAATGCGTCAATGGATCTTCTACCACATCAACGCTGGTGTTCCCTTCATTTATATAGTGCAAGCCCCATCTACATTCCTCATCCAGTGTACTTCTCATCCATGTCCTTCCATATGTTTGTCACAAAGATACCGCCCATAATGATGAGGACCTTTTTCATGTTCCCTTGACATTGTATGGATACTATGGGAGACGTAGGTTGTCCTTAGGTTATACCTGGCTTTCACTTTGTAACTGGCCCTTTTTTAAAAAAAAATTGATCAAACGTTTCTTTGATGACATCATACACACCACTTCCCTTCCATAATTTCTCGTTCTTAATGTGTTATATGCCCACTGTGCACTGCCCTTTGGGTAACTTTCAGTGTTAGTTCATTGGAAAATGTAGAGTTCCATGACTAAGGGCCATATAACACCATAAGAAGAAAAGTGTTATCAAAAAGATATAACTTGATTCAAGGTGTTCTCTCTGTGATTTCACTGGCATAGGGATTCCCTTTGTGGAAAGTCTTTATGCCAATACACATTGGCAACACCTCTTGCAGTTTTAGATAGTTGCCTGGGGCACTAAGGGATTGAGTGATTTACTCAGTGAGTCACAGAAACTGTATATGTAAGAGATAGAAATTGAATATAGGAATATAGGAAGAATATTTCCTTGCCTCCAAGTCTGGCCCTTTGTCCATTACGAACATTGCTTCTTATTCTTTCAAGAATTCCAAAAGCAGGCTGAGCAACTTATCCTCTATTATTTGTGACCAGTAGAATTCTATGTGTAGTCTCTGGCTGTTTTCAAATGAAATAGAAAACACACATGGAAGAGAGAGAGAAGAAAAAGAAGGATCAATACAATGAATAACAAAATAGATAATTAGGACAGCCCTAAGATATTCTGAGTAAAAATATAGAAAAATCTCACTGGGTGTCATTGCATCTGAAAAGAAGAAAATGAAGATTTCCCTTCTGACTCATGGGGAGTTTGAACAAAAAGCCATATTTCAACTTTCCCCTTGACTTTTATTGAATAAAAGTTAAAGAGGAGAAAGAGAAAAAGTGAAGATGGAAAGCCAATAAGAATCAGTAAAGAATACTGCCGGAGGGGCCATAAGAGCAAAAGAAGCCTTGGAGTTCAGCCTGGTTATTACCTTTTCCATAAAAATCCTATGGGGATAGAGTAAATATTCAGGATATATACATTCACACACATATATTCAGATATAAATGAGAGTAAATATTCAGGTATATATACTGAATATATAGGTATAGATATAGATATAGATATAAATGAGAACAAATGAGTAGATACCTGTAGATGAGGTAAATACGGAACCAGGTAGAACCCAGAAAGTAGGAGATGCTGGGTATGGTGTATTGGGAAAAGTCACTGACTCAGAGTCAGGAGACATGGGCTCAGGTCTTGGCCCTGCCACTTACTGTGTGTCCTTCACAAAGTTATTTCACCACTCTGGAACTCAGTTTCCTGATCTGTAAAATGAGGAGAATTGGACTATGGGCTCTAAGATTCTTTTCATCTTTTATAGGAGAGACATTTTTTTTCTTTTTTGGAAAGATTAAGTGATTTGCCCAGGGTCATAAAGCTAGTAAGTGCCTAAGGCCAAATTTGAACTCAGATCTTCCTGACTCCAGGGTTGGTGCTGTATCCACTGTGCCACCTACCTGCCCCCCAGTCCAGCTTTATGTGCCACTATGCCCTTTTACACATTCTTCATTTGAATCCAACTGTTGCTGTTTGGTTGTTTTCAGTCATGTCTGACTCTCCATGACTCCTTTTTTGGTTTTCTTGGCAAAGATTCTGGAATGGTTTTCCATTTCCTTCTCCAGCTCATTTTATGGATGAGGAAACTGAGGCAAACAAACTTAAAGGTTAAGTGACTTGTCAAGGCTCACACATCTACTAAGTATTTGAGGCTGGACATCAGGGAGATGATGCCATGACATGCAAGTGAATTGGATCTAATGAGGGAGGGCTGTGCAATGTCAGCAGCCTCACTTTCTCTTCAAGAGCTCTCTGAGTCCAATAGCAACATATAGATCAGGAGGCCTGGGGATGGCTCTGAATACAACGAGAGACCTTGGCCTTTTTAAGTTAAGATCTTTAACATGTCTCAGTTTGACTGAGGCAATGCCTCATTCAGTGACTAAGGCTAGGTAAAAATAAAACAGAGAATGGCCTCTTTTACCTAGTCAAAAAAAAAATCATTCTGAGAGGTGAAGACCCTCGTAGTTTCTGGCCATAACAGAAACAATTGCTATTTACATTCACTCTGAGTCAATCAGGGCCCAAACAATGACCAAGTGGGACTTGATGTGCAGTAAGGGAGGAGGTGGGGGAAGGCAGAGAATTTGGAATTCAGCATTTTAAAATGAATGTAAAAAATATTTTTTAAAAGAAAAACAGCTTAAATTCCATCTTCTGCAGGAAGCCTTTCCTGGTATTTAAACACACACACACACACACACACACACACACACACACACAGAGTTTCAAGGGTACCAGAAAGACAGACTACCTTGTTGGAGAATTCAGAACTAAGGTATAAAGGATACCTGCCTCAATTTGCATATTTTAAGACTAAAGTAAACAAAACTAAAAAAAATGAGAAATTACATAAGCATTTGGAGAAAGAAAAGACTTTAAAAGGACTATCTGCTTAATAGGAGAAATTTGGATAGTTGCAGCTTTTAAAATAGAAGATGAGTTCCTGAGACTCAGGAGGATATCATTAAGCTAGTGGTGTCAAACTCAAGTAGAAACAGAAGGGTGGCATACTGACTTAGAAAACCACAAATTCACATTATTTATGTTATTATCTAATGTATTTTTATTTATTTCATTAAACATTTTCCAATTACATTTTAATCTGGTTCTGGCTTCTGACGTAAGCCACAGCTGTTCCACAGATGCAACAAAAGTGGGGAAAGAAGAGGAACCTGAGGCATAGAGCTGAAGGAGGCTGAAAAACTGTTCCACTGGAACAATGGAAGTTAAAAGCAGTCAAAGGTTTCAGCTGAGAGATTCCTAACTAATCAGAGAGAGATGATTTTATTGGCTAAGAGCTTCAATGAAAGCTATTGCCCTTCAGCACCACTTCCTGTTGGGAAAAGGTGATGCTCTTCCCAAGGACTTGTTGCTTTCTTTTTACTACTTCTACCTTGAAATGGAAAAGCAAAAAAAGCTTGGCTGTTCTTTGGTATTCTGGCGAGGGAGTCTATGTTGTTGTAACTCTCCTGGTGGACAAGGCAGCATCTGAGTGAATGCATAATTGACTGGATTGTAAAGCCCAGAGAGAGCCAGTTTGAGGAACTTTGCAGTTCTCTGACTTAAAGAGATGCTATTCACATTAAGAGATGTGCCTCTTTTGAAACATCATTTTAAAGGTGATAGTTAATTAAAAGAGCTTAGGAAGTCTATGAGCTAGTCAAGAAGAGATTTCCCCAGCTTAAGAATGTTGAGGAACAACAGTCAAACCCTGAACAGAAAGGCAGTGTGGGATAGTATAGGTCTTCCTGACAATACCATTGAAGGCTGAAGTTGTGTGTTGCCTGAAACACATATATTTTCCTCCCTCATGTGTTTCCCTGCCAGTTTCCTCTAGGTGTATACCCACCCTTCACCATATATACTGAGTGTGCCAATGAGAAAATTTAATCTGAGTTTATATAAGTGTATTGTAATATATTTCATTATTTATGTAGTTGCTTTAATATATTTTATATTTAGCTATATTTAATGTATCTATGATATTATTTATTTTGCCTTCATATTAAATAAATGGTTATGCTTGATATCTAAAAGTGTCAGTATTGTGAGTGGCTGATAGGGTAGCTAGAAAATTAATTGGATGGAAGCTCAGAAGCTAGAGTGGTGAGTAAGAGAAATATATTTCCCCTCATCAGTCACTCCTGGGACACTGAGAGTTTGAACGTAACCAGATGATGGTGGTCAGTCTCTAAGAACTTAGATCTGTGAGAGCAAGGTGGAGTAGTGAGTGAGCCAAACCCAGGGAAAAAGTAGAGGTGTTTATACCGTACTTTGCCTGTAACTCCCATGACAGCACACTTGTCTCATTACATAGGCAAGAGAACTTGGTTTTTATTGCTAGTTCTCTTTTGGGACATCATCTCTGTGAATTACTGCCTCATTTAGCAAATATTCTTCTTCCTGTGTAATATCTGTTATTGTTCAGTTGTTTCAGTCATGTCCAATTCATCATAACCCCATTTGGGGTTTTCTTGGCAAAGATCCTGCAGTGGTCTGCCATTTTCTGTTCCAGTTCATTTTACAGATGAAGAAACTGAGGCAAGCAAGGATAAATGACTTGCCCAGGGTCACACAGCTGGTGTCTGAGGCCAGATTTGAACTCATAAAGATGAGTCTTTGTGACTCTAGGTCCAGTACTTTATCCATTGTACCACCTAGCTGCCCCTACTGACACATGTTTAAGAAATGATTGCTTTCCATTGTGTGATGACCAACTATGAATGACTTAGCTCCTCTCAGCAATACAATGATCCAAGAAAATTCCAAAAGATTCATGAAGGAAACCACTATCCACATCCACAGAAAGAACTGATGGATTCTGAATGCAGATCAAAGCATACAATTTTCACTTTGTGTGTATGTGTGGTGGTTTTTTTCTTTTTGGTCTGTTTCTTCTTTCACAACATGACTAATATGGAAATGTTTTACATGATTGCACATATATAACCTTTATCTAATTGCTTACCATTTTAGGAAGAGGGGAGGGGAGGGAGAGAAGAAGAAAAACTCAGAACTCAAGTTTTTTTTTTAAAAAATGAATGCTAAAATTGTCTTTACATGTAATTGGAAAAATAAAATACTATTAAAAAATAAAGGCTTGTTCCCTTCCCATCCTTGGCAAGAGACTATCATTCCTCTATTTTATTCTACTTCTAAGAAATCAAAATTCTTTTTCTTAGACACTGTTTTAATTATCTATTCATTTCCAAAGCTACCTTCCTTTATCTGAAGTCCCTATTCTGAATCAATAACAATGAAGAAAACACCTGTTTCCCTAAGAGCATCAATTTCTTATCCAGAATTTCATTATAGCAATACTTCCCAAGTTTCCCCTGATGTTATTATTTATCCTCATGTGAATCACCAGGAGTGGTTAGTGATATTTATTTTTGACAAGTTTCAGAAGTTATAAGTCCTTGGATACATATCCCCAAAATAGAGACTTTACTTTTACAGCAGGTCAACAAAGAGCTGTGTCGGTGTTGATCAGGAGTGTGTCTCCAGCCCTCTTCTCCCCAACTTTTCTGTCTTCTGCGCATTATTAGATGACTTGTCTCTTGTTATCACCTGTGAATTGACATCATTCCTTGGAGCATTAATCATTGTTTTATTGTCTTGTCAAGTGCTAGTTAATCGAAATCTATGACTAATTCAGTACCAAAGTGAATCATAGAATTTTGAAGGTGGAGAGGACCTTAGAGGTCACCCAGTCTAACTCCCCCATCCAAGGAAGGAATCTCCTCTGCAATATTCCTGACAAGCAGTAGATAAATCAGATATACTAGCTCATAGTCTATACTCTGTTTAGAGAAACAAATCTGCTAGTAGGATGACATCTGGAGAAAAAAGGGACCAAGCACCAAAAGCTCATACTCTTAGGGTAACATAGGATGAGGATCATAAAAATGTGGTAAAATGCATAATGCTAAGTTTAACTACCATGCAACATGTTGTACTTTTAAAAGACCACAAAGTTGCTGCAGTGGATGTCAATAAACTATGCAAAAACAGACTTTGGGAAGGGTGTTACATAGTCCTTCCAAAAGTACACACATTGGCAGGCAGACACTAATACATTTGGGTAGCAACAACCAATCCAAATTTCTCTTGCATAATTAGTAGATTTGGTACTAGAGAAAGAATATTTTCCATGAAAAATTTGCTTTGAAGACTGACTTTCACTGCCAGGTCTCTTGAGAGACTGAGTATTTCCAGCTCTCACTATCTCTGACTCATCTCCAGTATTTAAGAGAAAACATTCCTTTGGGGAGGGGGGGTGGAACACAAGGAGGTCAAAATGGCTTCTTGAGCTGCTCCAAATGTCTCCATGGCTTAAGCTTCACACATCTCTAAAAGAGAGCAAACTTGATGATTTCCAGGTCCTGACTCTGGATCCCTGAGCTGATAAGGATGAGGGAAGTGGGTGAGCAGATACCAAGAGCCCTTTGTAAGGAGCAAATTGCTTTGTGGAACTTTCCAGTGACTAAATATAACAGCTGAGTTTGGAAAACCATTAGTGGAATCTTATTTAATCTTCCATAGGAGTAATAATAATTCAGCTCTGGAGTGAGAAAGGAGAAAGGGAAGTAACTCACTAAGGGTGATGGGAGTGGGGAATAAGGAATAACTAAAGGAACAAACCTCTAATTTCCTAAAGAGAATATTTAAATAAACTAGCTTGGGTGGCCTCCCTAAGCTGCTACCCTCTCCCATGCTGCCCCAGAAAAAATACTCACTGAAATCTCTAATGACTGAAACAAATATTGACTAATGTATTTTAATTGGCTTGATCTCTCTGGTGAAAAGAATTTGGGGAAAGTTAAGTAACCTTTCTGATCTCATAGTCATAAATTTATGTCATTACCTTTGGACTTGGATGTTGGGATCAATTATTTAAAACTTTTTTCAAATACATTCTGGTCCCCACTTCAGCACCACAGGCTAAAACAGATCATGACAAGGAGAAATAAGGCAGATGCTTTCTGTTTGCTTTCATTCAATCTGCCCCTACGCTTCCAGTTAGCAGGCCTGCTCCTTTCCTGAAGTAAGCTGAAAGGGGTTCCGGGGATCTTGCCTTAGTCGGCCTCAGCTGGGAAACATGTTCTTTCCTCTAAAGGCTGACTGGAGTCATCACCCACAGGGATGTGCCGGAAGTGGCTGAGAGGATGCCAGGTAGATAAGTGACTGTCTTTGGGATCCCTAGCCATAGAACGTTTGGAGCTTCATTGGATCATGAGATCTTGGATTTAGAGCTGGAAGGGGATTTAATTTTACAGTTGGGGAAAGTGAAGCCCAAAATGACTTGACCATGGTAAATTGGCAGAACCAGGATCAGAGCCCAAGTCTTCTGACGACATATCTAGCAATCTTCCCAATAACTAATAATAATAGCTAACATTTATAAAACATTTATTAGGTACCAGGTATTATGCTAAGCACTTTACAAATATTATCTTGTTTGATCTCCACAACAATCCTGGAAGGTAGGTGTTATTATCTCTATTTTATTAGATGAAGAAACTGAGGCAAACAAAGGTTAAATGACTTGCCCAGGGTCACACAGCTAAGCTCCTGGGACAGGATTTGAACTCAGGTCTTCCTGGCTCTAGGCCCAGCACTCTACCATTTACCTACTACTATACCATGAAATCAATTGAATGCCATTGAAGAAGTACTTCTTAAGTGCCTACTATGTGCAAAGCAATGTGCCAACTTCAACATTAGTAAGAGAATACAAATACACACACATCTTTATATCTAAATAACTAACTATATGCACATACACACACACACAAACACATGTGGGTGTGTGTGTTTGTTCAGACTTGTGATTTTATCCATTTAGAGAAATCCAGACTCCAACTGTGGAAACTCCCTCCACCAATGCAGATCAGCAACTCCTGTCATTTGTCTTGGGAAGCAAGAGAATCACCTGGTAGTACTGAAAGGTGAAATGATTTCATAGGATAATCGGACCGTAGATTGAGAGCTGGAAGGGACATCAAGGACTATTCCACATTTTAAAGATGGGAAAACTGGAACCAAAAGTTAAAGTTTGCTCAAGGTCACACAGGTTAAAGAGCTGGGTTTTGAACCCTGCTTCTCTACTCCAAATCCATTGTTTTTTTTTCCACTAACCCATTCTGCCTCATCTAGCAGAGCCAGGACATGAATTCAAGATTTCCTGACTGCAAGGCCGCAGTTTCATCTACTCACTATCCTTCATAGCTTCTCATATATAGAAACTAGGTGAGAGGAAAAAAGACTTTAAGAGCCTTTTGGGGCAATCCTCCATCGACATCTCCTCCTCCCGCCCCAAAAAACACAAAACACCAGAGACTGACATACTCTCACAAACCCACCTTTTCCATTGACGGATGAGATGCCTAGAAAATATGTTTTTCGCAAGAGGCTTCCATTTTTCCATAAACAACCCCCCTATGGTTCTGGTTTGGATTTTAATTATATGAGCCCATCTTTATTTTTTTCTTCTAACAAATCTAGGCAGTAAAGCACTGCACATTTAAAAAGAACCACGTAGAGCATGAAACCACATTCTTGGCCTGAGCTTCTCTACAATACAGTCTGTTTCTTTGGCCTGAACAGTGCCTGCCTCTATGCATACTGCTTTTGTAGTGCTTTTAAAGATTTGGGGGCTTTGGAGTCATTGGGAGAAATTGGCTTTGGTGTCAAGAAAAGCCCTTCAGCCTTTTAACTGTGACTGTTAGAATGTTACTCTGCTTCGCATGGGCCCACCTAGACCCAAGCAGATCAGTGAATTTGGAAAAATCATATTGAGTGGGTCCTGGCCTCTTCATTTTGTGTCATTTCCTTCAGGGCATTCTTCCCTCTCCTAATAAATAAGACCTAACACCCTTGCTGACTTCGACCATTCTTCTATCAATGCCATAAAGAATTTGATGTCCCAGTCATTGTACAACATGAAAAATTCATGCTGATCACTCACCTGCATCAAGAATGGGGCCTTTTAAGCCTTTTATCATTAAAAATATCTTTAGCAAAGGAATTTCAGGCATCAGTATCCAGGTGGAAGAAATCATAGGATTATAGGTTTAGAACCTAAGGAACCTTAGAGGCCATGTGGTACAACCTCATTTTACAAATCAGAACACTGACCCTAAGAAAAGTTAACTGAGAGGCCCAAGGTTGCAAAACTAGTAAGTGTAAAAGGTCTTTCTAACTCAAAAAAAAAAGCCCTCATACACTGCACTATGCTGTCTCTCGTGCTGAGATATTTTGCTGGGGGACAGTAGTAGGGCTGAAGGGGCCCACAGATAATAAAGAAACAAGAAACCGTAGAGGTCATCTAGTTCAACTCCCATGTTTTGCAGACAAGAAAACATGGCAAGGGAGCTGTAGTGTTTACAGCAGCCGCACTGTGGTAAAACCTTCTTGACAGACTGGCTAAACCAAGTTAAGGGTAACAGGCCTCAAACCTGCCAGTGAGTTAGGGGGATGTCTAACCCAAGTACGGGAAAACTTCCTCTGGTCTAATGGGTGGGTAAGAACAATTTGTTCCAGTGACTATGAAGGCAGTTGAAGCAGGTGCTGTGGAGTGCTTGATCAGACATGGAAGATGCCAAGGTCATCTACTGCATCCCAGGCCATCGCCGCTCATCTTGACATTTGTCTTGCCACTGGACTTTGATGAATCTGAAAGAGAGAATGAGGTTGACAATGTTATGCAACTCTGACTCACTTAAATCTAATTCACCTGGGAGTTAAGACATCACCCTGTGATGTCATTGGTCCTCTTCAAAAATGAAGGACAGACAACAACAATAACCCCATATCTGGGATTCTCTCCCTCCTCCTTTCTGCTCCTAGCTTCCCCTCTTTTAATGCCATTGCTGGCACTGGAGATAATCTGTTGATTATCATATATTTATCCTCTATAGATCTTGTCTCTACCTAGTTGTTTACACATTGTCTCCCCATTAGAGTATAAGCTCCTCGAGGGCAGGAACTATCTTTTGCTTTTCTTTGTGTCCCTAGGGCTTGGCACAGTGTCTGACACATAAAAGGTACTTAATAAATACTAGTTGACCAACTGCTTTTATAGATGAAGATGCTAAGACCCAGAGAAATAAAATTACTTACCTAGCATCATGTATCAACTAGTGAGTAAAAAAGTTGTGATCAAACACAAGTTTTATGATGCCTAGCCCAGCACTCTTTCCACTGTCCTACATGTGCATATACATATGCACACACATACCACACCCACTAACTCCAGTTTGCTATAATTCAACTGCACAAGTACATGACAAGTTTTTTTCTTCAAAATATTAAAGAGTTTATCCTGCCCTACAGGAAAATAGAAGGGGAAGGGGACAAGAGGGGGGGAATGAAATAGAAGGGAGGGCAGATTAAGGGAGGGGATATACAGAATGCATGCCATCTTGGGGTGGGGGAAGGGATGAAATGGGGAGAAAATTTGGAACTTGAAATCTTGTGAAAGTGAATGTTGAAAACTAAAAATAAATTAAAAAATAAAATTTAAAAAAGATTAAAGAGTTATAGAACATTAGAGATAGAAGAAACCTTAGAGGAGATATTCTGTAAATTTATTCGACAGATGAGAAGTTAAGTCCCAGAGAAATTAAGTGATTTACCCAATTTCAGATAGCGAAATGACAGAATAAGACATCAATCCCAACCCACCATCAGTAGGGCAGATCTTTTCAGTTGTTCTTCTTGGAGTGGAAGTATGTGTGCTGAACCCCTTTACTCCACCCCTCCCTATTCATTCATTCTCTTGACCTTTCTTTGTTGTGACCCCATACCACACATTTATAAAACAACTCTGTGGTGTCCCCTTATGTTGTCTTTTCTTTCTTTTTCTTGTGCCTTTTCTTGATCATAACTCTGGAGCTGGAAGATCCCCAGGGATCGTCTAGTGCAACTCTCTCATTTTAAAGATAAGAAGACTGAGGCAGTTCAGTGACTTGCCCAAGGTTACACAGGTAGTAAACATCAGAGATGGGATTTTAGCTCAGATTTCTGACTCCAGTAACTTTGCCAAGACAACCTAAAATGGGGTCACAAAGAGCTGGACACAACTGAAAAACACCAACAAACTTTGACTCTAGAGCCAGTGGGTTTTTTTTCCCACTATGCCATGCTGTTGGGCATTTTAATCTGATTTCACCTCTATATTCATTTGCCCTAGACCATACATGCTTTAAGGATGGCTCTTAAGGTATCTCCCTAAAACTGATTTGGTGAACACTTTACTTGAGAGTCAGTAATCCTGGGTTTTAACTAAGGTGCTGACACTAACCAATAGTGTAAACTTGAGCAAATCACTTCGTTTTTCCTTGGCTTCATTTTCTCATCTGCAAGATGGGATGCTTGAACTACCTTTACCACAAAATCATTATGGGGAAAGTGCTTTGTAAACCTTAAAGAGGAATATAAATGTTAGATTATTATCATTATAATTCATTTTTCTCATCTTTTTTCAGCAGCCCTGGGACATGTTGATATCCTGAGTTCTTATTTCTTTAGAAATCTTATTCTTGGGTGGAGCCAAGATTGCGGAGTGAAAGCAGTGGCTTGCTTGAGTTCTCCTCCAAACCCCTCCAAATATCTGTAAAAAATGGCTCTAAACAAATTCTAAAGCAGCAGAACCCACAAAAAGACAGAGTGAAACAAATTCCAGCCCAGGCTGGACAACCTGGGTGGTTGATTAGAAAGGTATATCGTGCCAGGAGGGGAGAGGAATGCAGTTCAGCATCAGTGCACAGGCAAAGCAGGCCTCAGTGAATCTGGAGCAGGCCTCAGAGGACTGAATCATGGGAGCTGTGGTGGTTTCCAGACTTCTCAACCCATGAATGCCAAAGACAACTTAGAAGGTCAGTAGGAAAAGTCTGTGACTGTGGTGAGAGAGAGGCTTGGTCCCAGCCTCAGTCCCTGCACATGGCCCCAGGGTGGCGGCTGCTTCCAGAGCTTCCAGCCCACAGACTGAGGGGGAATCAGGTGAATGATCAGAGGGTGATTGCAGGGATCTCTTTGATGGTACTGAGGCAGGATTCTCTTGCTTTGCCCGTGCCTGGATCTGGGTCACAATTCTGGGTGGTGGTCCTGGGGCAAGGAGGAGTGCTGACGTAGTAAAGTTTGTAGTGGTGGTGGAGAGGAAATCCTTCTCACAGTTCCAAGGCAGAAAAGAACTTTTGTGGTCACTCATACATCAGAGCACAGGCCAGGAAAGGAGTAAACACCTCACCCTTGATCATACCACCTTGGAAGAACTGAAAATTTACAGGTCCTAGAAGTATCTCTGAAAATAGCTGCACAAAACCCCCTGAAGCTTGGGACAGTACATTCTCCACATTGGAAGCAGACTCCTACCTTAACAAAGAGTTTATAACTCAAGTAATTGGCTACAATTATGAGCAGACCTCGCAAAAAAAAGTCAGACCATAGAATCTTTCTTTGGTGACAAAGAAGATCAAAACATACAACCAGAAGAAGACAACAAAGTCAAAGCTCCTACATCTAACGCCTCCAATAAAAATATGAATCAGTCCCAGGCCATGGAAGAACTCAAAAAGGATTTTGAGAAGCAAGTAAGAGAAGTAGAGGAAAAACTGGGAAGAGAAATGAGAGTGTTATAAGAAAATCATGAAAAACTAGTCAATAGCTTGCTAAAGGAGACCCAAAAATATACTGAAGAAAATAACACCTTAAAAAATAGCCTAACCCAAATGACAAAAGAAGTCCAAAAGGCCAATGAGGAGAAGAATGCCTTAAAAAGAAAAATTGGCCAAATGAAAAAAGAAATCCAAAAGCTTATTGAAAAAAACACTTCCTTAAAAACTAGAATGGAGCAATTGGAAGCTAGTAACTTTACAGGAAATCAAGACACTATAACACAAATCCAAAAGAATGAAAAAATAGGAAACAATGTGAAATATCTCATAGGAAAAACAACTGACCTGGAAAATAGATCCAGGAGAGGTAATTCAAAAATTATTGGACTATCTGAAAACCATGATCAAAAAAAGAGCCTAGACATCATCTTTCAAGAAATTATCAAGGAAAACTGCCCTGATATTTTAGAACCAGAGGGCAAAATAGAAATGGAAAGAATCCACTGATCACCTCCTGAAAGAGATCCCCAAAGAAAAACTCCTAGGAATATTGTAGCCAAATTCCAGAGTTCCCAGGTCAAGGAGAAGATATTGCAAGCATCCAGAAAGAAACAATTCAAGTATTGTGGAAACACAATCAGGATAACACAAGATTTAGCAACTTCTACATTAAGGGACCGCAGGGCATGGAATATAATATTCTGAAGGGCAAAGGAAATAGGATTACAACCAAGAATCACCGACCCAGCAAAACTGAGTATAAT
>NW_020940360.1:4419923-4437019 GCF_900497805.2 Vombatus ursinus
ACCAGAAAGAAACAATTCAAGTATTGTGGAAACACAATCAGGATAACACAAGATTTAGCAACTTCTACATTAAGGGACCGCAGGGCATGGAATATAATATTCTGAAGGGCAAAGGAAATAGGATTACAACCAAGAATCACCGACCCAGCAAAACTGAGTATAATCCCTCAGGGGAAAAAATGGTCATTCAGTAAAACAGAGGACTTTCAAGCATTCTCGATGAAAAGACCAGAACTGAATAGAAAATTTGACTTTCAAACACAAGACTCAAGTGAAACATAAAGAGGTAAACAGGAAAGAAAAATCATAAGGGACTTATTAAAGTTGAACTATTTATATTCCTGCATGGAAAGATGATATTTGTAACTTATGAGACCTTTGTCAGTATTAGGGTAGTTGGAGGGAAAAATTATATGCATGTATATATATAGATAGATAGATAGATAAATAGAGGGCACAGGGTGAGTTGAAGATGAAGGGATGATATCTGGAGAATAAAATTAAGGGGTGAGAGAGGATTATACTGGGAGAAGGAGAAAGAGAGAGGTAGAATGGGGTAAATTATCTCACATAAAACAGACAATAAAAGGCTTTTACAGTAGAGGGGAAGTGGGGGAAGGTAAGAGGAAATGAGTGAATTTTATTCTCATTGGATTTGGCTTAAGTAGGGAATAACATACACACTCAATTGGGTATGGAAATCTATTTTACCCTACAGGAAAATGGTGGGGGAGGGAGGTGATGAGAGCAGGAGGATGATAGAGGGGAGGGCAGATTGAGGGAGGAGGTAATCAGAAGCAAACACTTCTAAGGAGGGACAGGATCAAAAGAGAGAGTAGAACAAATGGGGGCCAGGATAGGATTAAGGGAAATATACTTAGTTTTTCACAACATGACTACAATGGAAGTATTTTGCATGACTGCACATGTACAACCTGTATCAAGTTGCTTGCCTTCTCAATAAAGGTGGGTGGGGAGGAAGGGAGAAAATTTGAAACCCAAAGTTTTAAAAACAAATGTTAAAAAAAATTGTTTTCACATGCAACTGGGAAATAAGATATACAGGAAATGGCATATGGAAATCTATCCTGCCCTACAGGAAAATTGAAGGGGAAGGGGATAAGAGAAGAGGGGGAGAGATAGAAGGGAGGGCAGATTAGGGGAAGAGGTATTCAGAATGCATGCCACCTTGATGTGGGGTTAGGGCCAAGATGGGTAGAAAATTTGGAACTCAAAATCTTGTGAAAGTGAATGTTGAAAAGTAAAAATAAATAAATTAATAAAAAAAATAAAATTTTTTTAAAAATTCTTTTTCTTTTTTCTTGTTTTCATTAGTTTTGATGGAGTTCAGGTAGAAACAGTCCTTGGACAAGTCACTATCCTTGTATTATTCTTTTAAATTTAATGTTTTATGGACTATTACATAGGTGAATAAAATAACTGCTTTTGTAGATGAATAAAAACATATCAGCTCAATGTCTATAGACTCACTGGAAGCATCCTCAGTTCAACTCCAGTAGAAGACAGAAAGCAAGGGAGAATATGTCCTTCATTCTGTTCCCATGTGATTTTGATCTAGGAAACATAAGAGTCAAATCTAGTAGATACTAAGTAGATACTATCTCTCTTTCTCTCTCTGTCTTTGTCTCTCTCTCTCTCTCCCTCTTTGTTTCTATCTCTCTGTCTCTGACTGTCTTTCTATCTATCTCTGTCTCTGTTTCTCTCTCTGTGTCTCTGTTTCTCTCTCTCAACACTGCTCATTATACAGTGGCAAATGCTTTTCTCTTTTCTAGAATTTATGCAGATCACTGAACTATTTGTCATTAACAAGTTAACATTCCTTAATTTCTAGTTTATCTTACCTGGACATCAATACTTCAAAAATCCCCCATGTCATTGAGTGTACCCCTTCCACTATGCAATGTAAATTGCAATAATTGATGCAAATTGCAACCTCCTTTGTATTTTAGTTGACAGCTGCAGGAGCAATTAAGTGGCACAGTGGATAGAGTGCCCATCCTGGAGTCAGGACATCCTGAGTTCAAATCCAGCCTTGACACCTTCTAGCTATATGACCTTGGGCAAGTCACTTAACCCTTTTTGCCTCAGTTCCTCGTCTGTAAAATGAGCTGAAGCAGAACATGACAAACCACTACAGCATTTTTGCCAGGAAAGTCCCAAATGGAGTCATGAAGAGTCAGATGTGAATGAAACAACTGAACCAAATGAGTAATTGAGGCCCTAAAAATATACCCACTGGGGGAAAGTAGGAGGGAAAGGGAAGGGAGGAAGAGAAGGGTTAATTTCCTTCCTTAGGTTTCCTATAGTGCTTTGCATAGATTTCTCCTTTGCGCTTAAGACATTGTCCCTTAGGTCACAATTGTTTGAGTACCTTACAGTTTCTTCCCCTCTCCCCACATTTGACCATGAGCTCCATGAGGACAACTTGTCTTATGTTTTTCTGCAAACCCAGTACCTAGCATTGTACCTCACAACTAGCAGGCCTGTAATGAATGGTTGTTGGACTAAACAGATTATTTAGAATTAATGAACATTAATGACATTTAGGAGTTCTATTATCCTTAGCAATACTTTTACAAAACTTTTCTTCAAATGAACTCCTTTAGAGACTGACTAAACTCATCTAATAAATAGCTTCTCTTTTAAAGAGTGACATTTTCTAATCTTATCTCCAAATTCGCTAGACTCACCTTGATAGGATACTGTGGCCTTCTTTGTATTGATTAAATCTTTGAACTCTAAAAGGATATAATTCTATTCATAAATAGGTAACTATAGAAATAAATGCATTTTCTACCCTATACACTGGCTCTGTGGAGTTCTGAGTAGCCAAAGACCTCGTCAATTCAAGAATTCAATTCAACAAATATTATTAAATGCTTTTTATGTTCAAGTCACTATAGACTATCATATCCTTTCTTTTACCTTATTGGGACCACCAATAATATTTTCTGAGAACCTACACAAATGTATGGAGAAGCTTATGACACTCCATTTAAGTTCTGATCTGTGTCCAAAAATCTATGCCATTGAATGGTAAACTTCTCTGCTCACTTAGCCTCTCTGGGCCTTAGTTTCCTCTTCTTCAAAATAAGGTGATTTGACTAGATATCTTCAGAGGTCTCTTCCAGCTCTAAATCTATGATCCTATTTAATGGAGTCACCATTTCTAGGCAAGATGAAAATTGGAGGCTTAGAACTAGAAGATGCCTCGTACCATCATAATCCTCTAGACCCTCAAATTGCTATGTCAGTGTGACTATCACAAAGCACTTCCTTTTTAGCTAGAGGCTTGTTTTGTTTCTGGAGACATGCCACTTGTAAGTGATGGCCATGTCTTTTCCACAAGAGACAGCTTGTGTCTCCTGGTCCACCATAATTATACCCAGCCTCCCCCTCTGCCATCAGCATGGTTACAAGAGGCTGCTGCCCTCTGAAAGTAGTTTCCTCCTTCAGAGTCCCTAAGGGAATTGAACTCCACCCACATGATGTGACTTTTAGAGAAACCTACAGGGAAAAAGTATGGTTGGGATAGATGTCAAAACTATCAGAAGGATGTAATGGAAAATAAATGACTGATAGAGAATGGGATTTTCTCTGTGGGCTATTAAATTTTTTCAAACAGATTTAAGAAGACAAAAGTAGTTGTGCATGAAATTTGGACAAGAAAGTGTCTATGTTTAAGAGATTGATCTTCAAATGCTGGTAAGGGAATGACAAATTAGGATTATATATTGATAGTATTGAATTGATCAACTCTCTCTCTCTCTCTCATTTGGAAATCTTTTCAAAGTTTGTTGTTTTATCCTGGAAAAGTCATCCTCCTTTGAATCATCACATCTTTAAGGGAAAAAAAATGGATTCTAGCTGCACAGAATTACATAAGATCTCAGAGGACTACAGATCTTAGGGTCTTCATTTCAGTGGGTGGAGGAGAAAAGACTAAGAATTTTGTCCTCAGATGATGGAGGATAGGATGATGTGTTGATGAAGAATTTTTTCTTCTACAGCCAAGCTCTGCAGGAGCAATGTGAAACAAAAAAAACAAACAAACAGAAAAATAAACTAAAATATGGGGGGAAAGGGTGGGTAGGTAATAAAAATCAACACATTCACTGTTCAGGCAGTTAGGACCAAAATTGATTTAAAGATCAAGAATTTATTAATTACATGGGAATCCAACAAGGGTCAATAAGTTGGCAAAACTCCCAAATTTCAGAATATCTGCATAATTTGCAGCTATTTGCACCTCTCTTTCCTGACTCTTTACCCTCTATCTTCACCACTTTTCCTGGAAGGGAGTGCAAGAAATTAGCCAGTCAGTCCATATTCTTGTCTCCAAGCAGGATTATAACTAAACCATCCAAAAAAGTTGAGTGCCTATCATATTTTCATAGATGCACAACAGATATTCTATGGCCTGTCACTAATTTCTTCATGTCTAGAAGCCAGATATATAACCCAGTCATGCAAACCAGCATAGATCTAACCCAAGAAAAAATAGACTGAGCCTCAAAGAAATCAAGCTTCAGCAAGAACAATCTTTAATAAAAATTAAAAATCTAATTCCCTCCTCTGGTCCTTCAATTTTTTGAAGTAGGTATGAATCTGCTGATAGAGGAAAATCAGGTTTTTGTATCCTACCCAGAGTACTATAACATTTTTTTCATTTTATTTTTATTATAACCTCAATAATCACCAAAAAACACAAGCATTTCAACATAGAAAGAAAAACAGTGGAGAGGATTGTATAAGAAATTAAGAACTGTTATAAACAATTTTTAAAAAGAAACACATATAAAATACATTGTTATATATGAGAGAGAGAGAAAGTGAGAGAGAGAGAGAGAGAGAGAGAGAGAGAGAGAGAGATGTAAGTCAATGAAAACAAATGTGCAGAGTGGATACAGAAATAGCCTTGGAGCTAGATAGATCTGAGTCCAAGTTCTGCCTTTGAGAAAGATAGCTAGACATAGACATAGGCATAGACATAGATGTAGATGTAGATGTAAGTGTAAGCATAGGCATAGGCATAGGCATAGGCATAGGCATAGGCATAGGCATAGATAGAGGCTGTGTGACCCTGGACAAGTCACTTAACCTTCTAGAGCTCTAGTCAACTCTCTAAGATTATAAGTTGCTGAATTGATTTGATGTTGGAAGTTTTTCATCTGGGGATTTCCTATATCAATAATTTCAATCAATTAATATACATTTATTAAGCACCTACTGCATGCCAGGCACTGTGCTAAGGTCTAGCTTCTATTCCTTTAAAACTTAACAAGGTAGTAACATCAGTGATCCATCTCTATGTGCCCCCTTCTGCACCTCATTTCACTTTCTTGTGTACAGAATTCTACACACAAGTTACTAAATAGAATTATTTGACAATATACTAGATTAGGTATCAGGAGAGGTGAGCTTTAGTATTCTCACTGTTCCACTAGCTCACTTTGCAAACCAGAGTAAAGTACTTACCACTTCTAAGACTTAGTTTTATGAGAGAATTAAACCATATGACATCCAAAAACCTCTTCCTTCAAAAGCTTTTGTTTCCATGTTACTAAATAGACCAGTTTGGGAAGGGCAAATAAAAATTTCAAGGTGCAGGAAAACTTCACCTACAACTCTCCTTGGTCTAAATTCCATGGAACAAGATTTCCCCACCCTGGTTTCCCCATTTCCTTCCCAATAGGTTGTCTTCCCCCATTAGATTGTAAGTTCCTTAAGGAAGTGGGCTGTCTTTTTGTTTGTAACCCCAGCCCTCAGCATAGAAGCTGGCTCATAGAAGGCACTTAATAAATGTTTATTGAATTGAATTAAAAGTTGATGTATTTCTTTAACTTATGTATAGGCCTGCTTTAGACACAATTATCAAAGTCCCTTTTCTCTTGTTCTGTCTTTTATGAAATAACATGATCACATCTTCTATATAATAATTTTTCATTTATTTATAGTAACTTATTGAATAATCCTTCAACCTTTACTACACAAAATAATTCTTTAATTAATTTTAGGCAGAGTCTGAAAGATTTTAAATCCTTTTCATTATCTTTCACATCCTTGTAAAGACCCAAGCAATATTTAGTGCTCTTGGGATTACCTCATTCATGCCGAGTCAGAAAAACAGATTATTTCAGGATTTTTTTTAAATCAAATTCTCTTTTCACTGCATTCTAATATGTGATTTTAAAAATTAGCGTCTACTTATAATTGATTGAGACTTGTTGTTGCTCTGTTTCACTGAGTTTTTTAGACTTTCTCTTTCTGTAGTTTGTTCTTCCCAAAACGCATTTTGGCCAATGGTTTATGAACAACATGGTGAGCTTCTTACAGGTGCTCAGAAATGTAAACTTTGTAATCAAATACTTCTTCCAGCAGGGTCCCACCTGATAATGTAATTATATTATGGACTCTTCTACTTAAGAAAGTGGGAACCAGGATAAATAGTGAGGTTTAGTTTATGTTCAAGTTAAAATTGGTCATAGGTAGGTCAATCAATACACATCTCTTAAGTGCCTACTATGTGCCAGGCACTGGGATAAACATTGGGGATACAAAAGAAAGGCAAAAAGCAGTCTCTGCATTTATTGTAATGGAGGAGACAACTTATAAATAACTAGTTACATACAAGACAAGTACAGAGTAGACAAAGATAAAATGAAAAGGCAGAGATATTGCCAGTAGGCAGGCCAGCGCAAGGACACCAAGAGGGGAGATAGCAAGTCCTCTACGAGGAACAGTAAACAGGTCAGTGTAGTTGGATGATCAAGAATGTCAAGGGTGATGTAAGGAGACTGGAAAAGCAGGAAGAGACCAGGTTATGAAGGGAGGAAACAATCTGGGGAGAGGGCGGGGTGGGTCAGAAATTTCCAGGCTCTCCAGATTTCCTCCACCAACAGACAGAAAATTGCCATGAAATGAACGTAGAGTAGCAAAAATAAAGGGGTAAAGTAGTTGTCTTCCTAAGTCAACTTGAGTGGACCTCAGAAAAGACAGGACCTCCCAGGGCTGAGGTCTGGCCTGAATGAAATGTAGACACCTCCAGGCTGACTCCATTGAATCAACAACATCAGGCCCTGGAGTATCTCTGTCAGGAAGCAGAATGGGCTCAAGAAATTTCACCTCTCAACCTTTCATCTAAGAAATAGCAGATGCTGAATGGGGGAAGATTAAAGCACCCCTGCTGCTTCTGGAAGCCAGACCTAGGTGCTGACCAGATGTGATCCTGGGCTGTAGCTGTGAGTGAGGAGGAGTGAGCACATGCCCGATGAGTGCTATACCACAGGGAGCAAAAACATTTTGGGGACAGCGCTGCTGGGGGACCTAACTGTGGCCTAGGGGAGGAGAAGAGTCTCTGAGGAGTATTCAGAAAATAATAGAAAGAAGGACCTGAGGCCTAAAGCAACATTGCTCACAAATCAGGACTAAAATCTGATTATAATAATAAGCTACTAATAATAAAATAAAATAAAATAAAATAAAATAAAATAAAATAAAAATGAGTAAGCAATGGAAAAAGAACCTGATATAGATGCCTACTTTGGTGTAAAATAAGATCTGGGTTCATAATCAGAGGAAGATAGTGAGGTCAAAAAAAAAAGCCACTCCTTCCCCAAAGCATAACATCAAATAGTCACAAGTCCAAAAAGAGTTCTTGGAAGAACTTAAAAAGGAATTTTAAAAAAATCAAATAAGAGAGACTGAGGAAAACTTAGGGGAAAAAATAAATGCAATACAAGAAAATTATAAAAAAAAAAAGTTAACCAATTGGAAAAAGAGGTCCAAAATTTTAAGGAAGAAAAGAACTCCTTTAAAACTAGAATTGGGCAAGAAGAATTGAATGATTTTATAAGAAACATTGTATTTCAAAGAGCGAAAGAGCAAGATTAACTTACTCAACAAAGTTGAGTATAACTCTGAATGAAAAATAAAAAAGAATAATTGACAGGTTGAAAGACTTTCAAGTATTTATAACAAAAAGACCAGAGCTCAATGGAAAATTTGATACAAAATATCCAGAAGAAATATAAGGAAAACATTAAAGATTAATTATAAGGCATTCATTAAGGTTAAACTGTTTACTTATTACATATGTGAAAATATTATCAGTATTCTTAAAACTGTTGTCATTACTAAGGTAGTTTGAAAGAAAGATTGGGGCTGTGTTGTGTGTGATGGAGTGATTCTAAAAAACAAAATTGGATAAGAAAAGATAAAGATAAGATAAAGATAAAGAAAAGATAAGAAAAGATAAAAAGGAGCAATTTGTGGAAAGAATAACTAATACAGAGGAAGCAGGTACAGGTGGAGAGCTGGTAATGTTGGAACCTTACTCTCATCTGAGTTGACAAAGAGGAAACAACGTGTACATCTGGAAGGGTATAGAAGTCATCTGAACATGTAGAGAGGTGAGAAAACTGGGGGATAGGTGGGGAAGAGACTTTTTAGAGGGGTGTGTGGATTGGAATTTGAGAGGGTGGGGGGAGAGGATGGGGGACTCTTGTAGGTGTGGATGAAGTGCAAGGTGGTGGGGAGAAGATAACGTAACAGGGATAGGGTAAAAAGACAGGCTGAGAGAGAAAATAACGAGTAAAAATAAGATGCAAGGAAATTCACAAACAGTAATTATAACTTTAAATTTGAATGGGAAGTTTATAGTGGTTCTCTTTGTGGTGGCAAAGAACTGAAAATTACAGGGATCCCATCAACTGGGAAATGGTTGAACAAGTAGCAGTGTATGGTTGTGATGAAATACTACTGTGCTATAAGAGATGATGAGCACAATTATCTTAGAAAGGCATAGAAAAACTTGCACAAAACAACGAAGAATGAAGTAAGAAGAACCAAGAAAACATTGTATACAGTAATCGCAATATTGTTTTAAGAATGACTTTGAGCAACTAAACCATTTTGACTATTATAAATACACAAAATAAAAAATAAAGGACATATGAAGAAAGATGCTATCTGCATCTAGAGAAAGAACTGATAAATAGAAGTATGTATAGAATAATTTAAATACTTATGCATAGAATAATATAATATATGCCTATTTGTTTCTAATGGTAGTCTCTTTCTTTCTCTTGCTGCTGTACTTAGTTGGTAATATATAAAAATGCTGAAGATTTTTGTGGTTTCATTTTGTATCCTACAACTTTGCTAAAGTTATTAATGATTTCAAGTAGTTTTTAGTTTATTCTCTAGGATTTTTTGAGTAGAACATCATATTATCTGCAAAGAGTGACAGTTTTGTTTCTTTATTGCCTCTTCTAATTCATTTAATTTCTTTTTTTCTTATTGTTATAGCTAACATTTCTAGTACAATATTAAATACTCGAGGTGATAATTGGCATCCTTGCTTCATCCCTGATTGTATTAGGAAGGCTTCTAGCTTATCCTCATTATAGATAATGCTTGCTGATAGTTTTAGATAAATATTACTTATCATTTTAAGGTAAACTTCATTTATTCCTATGTTCTTTAGTGTTTTTAATAGTAATGGGTGCTGTATTTTGTCAAAGGCTTTTTCTGAATCTATTGGGATAATCATACCATTTTGTTGGTTTTATTATTGATATGGTCAATTATGCTAATAGTTTTCCTAATATTGAACCAGCCCTGCATGCCTGGTATAAATCCCACCTGGTCATAGTGTATGATTCTTGTGATATATTGATGTAATCTCTTTGCTAGTATTTTATCTAAAATTTTTGAATCAATATTCATTAGGGAAATTATTCTATAATTTTCTTCCTCTGTTTTGGCTCTTCCTGGTTTGGGTATCTGCACCATATTTGTGTCATAAAAGGAATTTGGTAGGACTCCTTCTTTGCCTATTTTTCCAAATAATTTATATAGTATTGGGATTAATTATTCTTTAAATGTTTGGTAGAATTCACTTGTGAATCCATCTGGTTCTGGGAAATTTTCCTTACAAAATTCATTGATGGTGTGTTCAATTTCTTTTCCAAGATTGGGTTATTTAAGCATTTTTTTCTTCTGTTAATCTGGGTAATTTATATTTTTGTAGATAGTCACCCATTTCCTTTAGATTACCAAATTTATTGACTTATAATTGAGAAAAATAGCTCCTAACAATTGTCTTAATTTCCTCTTCATTGGTGATTAAAACCCCTCTCATTTTTGTTACATTACTTGTTACTAGTAATTTTTCAGCTTCCCTATTTAAAACAAAAATCAAATTAACCAATGTTTTATCTACATTATTGGTTTTTCATAAAACCAGCTTCTCATTTTATTAATTAGTTCAATGGTTTTCTTACTTTAAATTTTATTAATTTCTTTTTTGATTTTCAAGATTTCCAATTTGGTGTTTAATTGATGATTTTTAATTTATTCTTTTTTCTAGTTTTTTTAGTTGCATGCCCAGTTTATTGATCTGCTTTATTTCTATTTTATTGATGTAAACAATTAGAGATATAAATTTTCCCCTAAGTACCACCTTGGCTGCATCCAAAAGATTTTGATATGTTGTCTCATTGTTGTCATTCCTTTAATGAAATTATGAATTGTTTCCATGATTTGTTCTTTGACCCACTTGTTTTTTTAGGATTAGATTATTTAATTTCCAATTTTTTTATCTCTTTCTGTTGTTCATTATTAAATGTCATTTTTATTGCATTATGATCTGAAATGGATGTGTTTACTATTTCTGCTTTTCTGCATTTGGTTGTGAGGTTTTTATTTCCTAATATGTGGTCAATTTTTGTGTAGGTGCCATGTATTACAGAGAAAAGGGTATATTCCTTTCCATGCCCATTCAGTTTCATCTAGAAATCTATCATACCTAGTTTTTTCCAGAATTTTATTCACCTCCTTAACTTCTTTCTTGTTTATTTTTTGGTTAAATTTATCTAGTTCTGAAATGGGAAAATTGATGTACCCCACTTTATTGTCTATTTCCTCCCGTAACTTATTCAACTTCTTCAAAAATTTAGATGTTATACCATTTGGTTCATGTATATTTAATATTGATATGACTGCATGGTCTATGGTACCTTTCAGCAAGCTATCATTTCCTTCTTTATCTGTTTTAATTAGATCTATTTTTGCATTTGCTTTGTCTGAGATCATGATTGCTACCCCTGCTTTCTTTCCTTCAGCTGAAACATAGTTGATTCTGCTCCAGCCCTTTACCTTTACCTTGTGTGTATCTCTCTGCTTCAAATGTGTTTCTTGTGAACAAAATATTGTAGGATTCTGATTTTTAATCCATTCTGATCTCCACTTCTATTTTATGGGTGAGTTCATCTCATTCAATTTATAGTTATGATAACTATATTTCCTTCCATGCTATTTTCACTTGTTTATCTCCTCTGTTACCACCCACCCAGTCCCTCCTCACAAGTGTTTTACTTCTGATCACTATCTTCCCCAATATGCCCTCCCTTTTATCAGTCCTCCCCCTTGTCCTCCTATTATCCTCATCCCTTTTTACTTCCTTATAGGGTAAGATAGATTTCTATAGCCTACTGAGTGTGTATGTTATGCCTTCTTTGAGCCAATTTTGATGAGATCTAGGTGTAAGCTTTGTTGCCACCCCTCAATCTTCCCTCCATTATAATAGCTTTTTCATGCCTCTTTTATGTGGGATAATTTGCCTCATTCAATCTCCCCCCCGCAACCCCATTCTTCCAGTGCAATTTTCTTTCTCAATTCTTTATTTTGTTTTTTTGGGGTATCATCCCATTGAAGTCACCTTTATCCACACCCTCTACCTAATATACTCCTTCTAATTGATCTTATGGTAATAAAATTGTTAAGAGTTACAAATATTATCTTGTAATATAGAAATATAAACAGTTTAATCTTTTTGGATTTCTTATATTTTCTCTTTCTTGTTTCTTTTTTTACCTTTTTATGTTTCCCTTGAGTCTTGTATTTGAACATCAAAGTTTTTATTCAGCTCTGGTCTTTTAATTAGAAATGTTTGAAAGTCCTCTATTTTGTTAAATATCCATTTTTTCCCTTGAAAGATTATATTCAGTTTTATTGGGTAGGTGATTCTTGGCTGTAATCTTAACTCCTTTGCCTTCTGGTATATCATATTCCAAGCACTCTTGTTGTTTTGTGGAAGCTGCTAAATCCTGTGTAATCCTGACTGTAGTTCCACCATCTTCTTTTTGGCTGCTTGCAATATTTTCCCCTTGATCTGTGAGCTCAGGAATTTGGCTATGATGTTGCTGGAAGTTTTTTGCTTGAGATCTCTTTCAGGCAATGATCAGTGAATTCTTTAAATGTCTATTTTCCCTTCTTATTCTTATATATCAACATAGTTTTCTATGATAATTTCTTGAAAGATGTTGTCCAGGCTTTTTTTTAAATCATGGCTTTCAGGCAGTCTTATTCTTATTCTTATATTATCTCTCCTTGACCTATTTTCTAGGTCAGTTGTTTTTCCAATGAGAAATTTCTTTTCTTTTTTTACTTTTTTGATTCTGTGTTATTGTGTCTTGATGTCTCATAGTCTCATAGTTTTAGTTTTCACTTGCTCAATTCTAATTTTTAAGTAATTATTTTCTTCAGCAAGCTTTTGCACTTTCTTTTCCATTTGGTCAATTCTATTCTTTAAGGAGCTATTTAAATCAGTAAATTTTTGTATATCTTTTCCCATGCTATTGACTTTTTTTTCACAATTCTCTTGTATTGCTCTCATTTCTTTTCCCACTTTTTCTTCAATTTCTCTAATTTCTTTTTAAAATCCTTTTTAAGCTCTTCCACAAATTCATTTTGGGCCTGAGACCAAGTTACATTTTTCATTGAGGCTCCACATGTAGCCATTTTGAGACTATTGCCCTCTTCTAAGTTTATGCCTTGATCTTCCCTATCACCATAGTAACTTTCTACAGTCAAGCTCTTTTTTGTTGCTGTTGTTGTTGTTGTGTTTTGCTCCTTTTTTTCTGCCTTTTTTTGTTGTGATGTTTTTTATGTGAGAGTTGGACTCTGGTCCTGCACTGTCCCAAGTTTTTTGTGCTGGGGCTCTGGGTCTTACTGCTGGCTTCACTGGGATTCAGGGCTTAGCTGCTTGCTTTCTAGAGCGTAGCCTTCCCTTCTAGCTTGTATTGGAGGTGGGCCCTCCCTGTTGGCTTCCCCTGGGTGTAAGGTTTAGCTGCTGGCAAGGGGTGGGGCCTTGCTGCTGGGTTGCTATGGAAACAGGGTCTCTCTGGGGCAGGCTCCAGGGGTAGAGTCTCATTGTTGGCCAGCCCTGAGGCAGGGCTTCACTACTGGTCAGCAGTGGGGTCAAGGTCTGGCTGGTGGCTTGTGCTGAGGTGAGACCTTGCAGTACTACACAGACTGCTCATTTGCCTAGGTGGCTGCTGGTTTGCAGGAGGGCAGGGCCTTGCTGGTGGATTGCCCCAAGCTTGGAGCCTTGCTACAAGTCCCCTGCTGTGAGGCTGGCTGCTGCCATTGCTCCTAACTCCCCTCCCACCCAGTGAGACACCTTTCCTGCCATAATGGTAAGCTGCTTCCTTGCTCCTAGATCAATTCTGAGGCAATTTTGTAGTTGTTTGGAGGAGAATTTGAGAGGGCTTCGGAAGATTCCTTTTTCACTCTGCCATCTTGGCATGGAAATCCATCTGGCATTCTTAAAGAAGAGGAATTGTCATGGGGTTAAGATTGGAGTAAAGTATATGAGCATTTCTAATAATTAGAACTATCCAACAAATTTGGACTACTTTTTGTAATAGTGAGTTCTCCAGCACTGTGACTGTTAAAACAAAAACTGAATGATCAAAACAGTCAGGGATAATGCACTAAAGATTCCTGGCCTGGGTATGAGGTTGAGGTTGGATTGAGTAAGCTCTAATGCCTCTTCCAACTCTAGGAGTCTAGGATCTATAAGCATCATTTTCTAAAACTAAGCCACATTATTTACAAAGAATAACACTCAGGTAAAAAATACTACAAAACCATTGTCACCTTTCTTTGATGGAAATGGATGAATCTAAAATAGTTTTACACACCTATCATCTTTTCAAGATTACCAGTATGAGATCACATGGAAGACCCTATGCTCTCTGCATTAACAATACAGAGTCAACTTCAGACTCTAAGATGAATAAAAGCTGAGCAAATGTTCACAAAACAAATCTTCAGATGCATAGTGAATCCAAGAGAGGAAGTATTCAGGTGATAACCAAGGGGGAAATTATATTTTCCAAAAGATGAATTAGTAATAATTTTAATAAATAAAACAAATGAACAAATGAAATAATAAATTGATAACTAAGTAAGTAAAATGAAATGTCAGTGTCCAAATGTGACAATTTTGATGGGCCAATGAGGTAAATAGAGAGGAACATGTTGAGTTACTGTAGGAAACAATACATTATGAACAAAACAGAAAAAAAATATGGAGTAGCAGCATCAAGGATGCCATCAAAGAAATGCACAACTTAAAAAAGAAGATAGGCTGGTTACATACATAGTGGATTGAAGGATAAGCATTTTATGTGTTCAGTCATTTTTCAGTCATGTTCAACTCTTTATGGCTGCATTTGGGTTTTTTGGGGTTTTTTTTGCAAAGATACTGCAGTGGTCTGCCATTTCCTTCTCCAGCTTACTTTAAAGATGGGAAAACTGAGGCAAAGAGGGTTAAGTGACTTGCCCAGGGTCACAAAGCTAAGTGTCAGGGGCCATCTTCCTGACTTCAGGCCCAGCACTCTATCTACTACACCACCTTGCTGCCCCTAACCATTGTGTAGCTAATAAGAAATTGAGGAAGGTGCCCAGAATGTTCAGTGGGGCCCCTCCAGTAGACTTAAAGGAAGATATGGACAAGAGTCACAAGGGATAGGCAGGCATGGATTATTTACCATCTGAACTACTGGTAGGGACACACATGTTAATGAGATCACAGATTCATTTGAATTTTTAATAAATTAAATGTACTTTTTTCATGCATGCCCTTGTCTCCACTCACATAGCCATCTACCCTCATTCAGGTCTCCACTACCTCGCACTGGTGTCCCTGCCTTTAATTTCTCACACAGTTCATCAGTCCCCCACCCAACTGCCTAAGTAATATTCCTAGAACACAGCTCTGAATATGTCCACTGCTTTAAAAGGCTCCAGTGCCTGTCTATTGCCTTGGGGATAAAATACAAACTCCTTTGTTTAGCATTTAAAGTATTTCACAATCTGACTCCAAATCTACCTTTCCAGACTTATGATATAATGCTCTTCACATACCCTTCGAGCCAGCCAAACTGGCCGTCTTGCTGTTTCTCACACACAACTCTATCTCCCTTCTCAATGGCTTTGCACAGGCTGTGCCCCATGCCTGGAATGCCCTCCCCCCTTATCTCCACCCCTTATGGGGTCCCCACTTTCCTTCAAAGTTTAACTCAAATGTCACTTACTATATGAGGCCTTTTCTGATCCTTACACCCAGTAGTGCCTGCCTCCCCCCTAGAGGAAAAAAAAAACTTTTATTTACTTTGGGTATGTTTTATATTTTTGTATGTGTATGCAGGGCAGCTAAGTGGTACAATGGATAGAGCACCAGCCCTGGAGTCAGAAAGGTGCGAGTTCAAATCTGGCCTCAGACACTTACCAGCTGTGTGACCATGGGCAAGTCATTTAACTCCTTTTTGCCTCAGTTCCTCATCAGTAAAATGGAGACACACTGAAAAGGAAATGGAAAACCACTCTAGTATTTTTGCCAAGAAAACCCCATGAACAAAGTCCGTGGGGTCACATAGAGTCAAACACTGAACAAGTGAACCACAACAACAACAAATATGTGTACACGTTATTTTCCCTGATGGAATGTAAGCTCTCTGAGGGAAATAGCTGTTGCCTTTTTCTCTTCCTATTGGAATATAGTACATAGAATATAGTATATATTTAATAAATGATTGTTGATTAGTTGATTGGTTGATTTTAAAACTTTTTATTTGTAAAACAAACAAAAAAAATAACAAAAAGACTTGCTTACCTGCATTTAGAAGACCTTTTAAGTTTAGGACATTTATAGACACCCCAAATCTAGAACCCCGAATGTATTATGTTTTCCCCGAGATTGAATTTCCTAGTAGTACAGTGTTGATTGATATCTACCCAAGCCCCATACTCAAGACTTTGACCTGTCATCTGGACTTGGGATTTGTGCACTGGAATATTATCCAGGCCTGTGCTGGCAGAGGCCCAGAGCACACACTTACCTACCCTTTACCAGTGGCTGGTGGCCCCAATAGCCCCAATCTCCCTCAGGCTTGGTGTCAGAAAAACATTGCAGGGAAAACAAAACCCAACCCAAGTACTCAGAAGTGGGGCTGAAGCCTGCCAGGTTCATGTCCTAACATTCAGCCCCTATCCCCCAATCCCCCAAAGTTATATTGAGAATGCACATTAGTAATGCTGGCTCTTTATTCTGACAGCCCATCAAGGACATCAGAAACCATCAGCCCCATGGTATTTCTGATCCATCAAAATCTTTGGTTCTTTAGGTCATTTATTTGACTCTTTAACCAAACCCATTGAATAGATTAATGGGAAGGTGTCTGCAAAAGGGAATGAGAGAGTGCTGAGTCATATTCATAATGCCTGAGAAGCTTTAACTTTGAGAGAAAAAAAAAGATTTAGACAACGTGAAAAAAAAATCAGAACGGGAGTTACATTGGACTTTCTCCAAGGTCAGACTCAGCTTCAGCTGAGGTATTTTATACTAAATTCCTGGCTGCTTTGCATGTAAGCAACTCTATTTATGACTCTCAATAAAATGTGTAACTCTGTATTTTCATGAACTGTCAAATCAGACTGAGAACCTATTTTCCCATTACCTTGGGGATCACACTTTAAATTCAGACTTGCTTTACCCAGAGCAGAATATCATTGGAGGCTTTGGATGAACCAGGAAAAGTTCAGAGGCAGAAATTTCAAAGCAGGCTTGGGATCATTTAAAGAACTGTTAAAAGATAGAACACATGAGGGTATCCTGGAGGTCAGGCAAGCTTCTTTAACTTAACCTAGGGAGTGGCAACTGTTCAGCATCTGCAGCTGGTCTTACCTCTCTCTCTCTCTCTCTCTCTCTCTCTCTCTCTCTCTCT
>NW_020940360.1:4437119-4529115 GCF_900497805.2 Vombatus ursinus
GCTCTCTCTCTCTCTCTCTCTCTGTCTCTCTGTCTCTCTCTCTCTCTCTCTCTCTGTCCTCTCCCTCTCCCTTTCTCTGTCTCCTTTCCTCTCTTTTTCCTTCTCTTTTTCCCTTTCTATTTCTTCCTGTCTTTCTTTCTTCATCCTTTCTCTCTGTTCCTCTCTCTCTCTCTGTCTTCCTCCCTCTCCTCTCTCTCTCTTTTCCTCTCCATGTGGTGGGGAGTTGGGTGGATCAATCAGGTGGGCTCTCTAGATCTGCTACTTTTTGAATGAAGGTCAGCTTCAGAAAGATAGCTAGCCTAATTCTAGATCTGTTTGGAGTGTTGTGAGGAAGAATTCAGCTGTACTACTTGCTCTTCCACCATCTTGTTTCCCTCACGGGTTCAAGTCTTCTAGTTCAGCTAGTTCAGGTAGATTTTTTTTAAAGGCTACCAGTTATGTGGCCAATCTTTGGTTGATTCCTTAATGCCAAGCTCCCTTTTGAATTCATCAGAGAATTCTTTTTTTCTTTATAAATGGATAATATGGTATAGATACCACGTTGCACATAGTTTGCCATGTATCACTGCATTACTTCTGTTATCTACCCCTTATTTTCTGTGTTTACATTAATTAGGGTAACCAACTTCCCGTCTCCCCCCCCCCGCACTATACCCACTATATAAGAAATGGTTCTGCCTTATTGGGGATGGTAGAGGGGGTGGTATATTCAGAAATAAAGTAATAAGTTGCTATAAATATGAAAGGGGGGGAGAGAGAGAGAAAGAGAGAGAGAGAGAATAGGGGTAAGCAATTAGAAGGATTAGGATGGGAGTCAGGAGACCAGGAGACCTGAACTCTAGACCTGGATTTCCTTCAGTCATACTCTGTGACCTTGGACAACTCATTTCATTCATCTGGGCTTCAGTGTCCTCACACATAAACTAAGAGGCAACTAGGTGGCACAATGGATAGAGTTCTGGAGTCAGGAAGCTTCATCTTTCTGAATTCAAATCTGGCCTTAGACAGTTACTAGCTGTATGACCCTAAGCAAGTCACTTAACCCTGATTGCCTCAATTTCCTCATCTGTAAAATGGGGACACACTGGAGAAGGACATGGAAAACCACTGCAGTATCTGCCAAGAAAATCCCAAATAGGGTCATGAAGAGTAGGACACAATTGAAATGACTGAACAATAACAACAACAAGAATGAGAGGGCTGGACTAGATGACTCCTAATATGACTTCCAAATTTAGATTTAATCTTCTACTGTCCCTGAATATTTCACCTGGATTTGACTGTGATATGATGATATCCAGCTATCTAAGTGCAATGGTTTTTTGTTGGGTTTTTTTTGTGTGTTTTTTTTCTCCAGTGAGAAAAAGAAAGAGGAGTTCAAGGAGAGGAAGAAAAGGTCAGGGTAAAATTAATACATTCACATCGGAAAACCTGCTGTCTCACCAGAATTGCCTAAATTAATTGACTGAAATTACAACCAGATCCCTGCCTTTGATATGGTAAAGACAAAAGCAAGAGAAAAATTAAAACTGAAAATAAGGCTTTATGACCAGGTTCTCTAGAAAGGGCTGAGGTGAAGGAAAGGGGATATATATTGGATGTCCCATAAGCCTCACCAACTAAACCAATCTTGGCTAGACGTGTCAATTTTGAATGAGTGAGCAACAATTCTACAATTTTTATATTTCCTGAATTCCCAAAGGCTTATTTCTGCTGTAAACCAAAGGGGAAAATTATCTTGTGAAAAAGATCTGAAGGATTTAGTGGACTGCAAGTTTAATTTCAGTTTGGAAGCCAAAAAAGTTAATGCTAATAATCCTGCTGTTCTTAGCCACGTCTGGATTGATGTATTTAGTTCTGGTACCATGTTTTAGGAATGACAAACAAAAGAGGGCAACAGGGTGGTAAAAGGGCTACAAGGAAACCAATTAATAAATTAACAAGCATTTATTCAGTGCTTACTATGTGCCAGGTACCACACTAAGTACTAGTGGTACAAAGACAAAAATTAAGCAGTCCTGATCCTCAAAGAATTTGAACTCTGTGCTGTTCAAGGCCTTGTTGAAAGAACCTCAAATAGTGTCAACCTGGAGGTTTTAATTATTGAAGGGCTGTAACCCAGAAGAGGGATTAAGCTTATCTTCCTTGACTCCAGAAGGCAAAACTAGGAGGAACTGGTAGAAAACGAAAAATAGTCAAGAAAAAAAAAATAGGCTTGATCTAAGGGAAAAACCTTCCTTATAATTAAAGCTTACAAAAGTGAAATGGGCTGGGGCTGCTAGGTGGCACAGTGGATAGAGCACAGGCCCTAGAGTTAGGAGAACGTGAGTTCAAATCTGGCCTCAGAGACATAACACTTACTAGCTGTGTGACTCTGGGCAAGTCACTTAACCCCAATTGCCTCACAAAAAATAAATAAATAAATAAATGAAAGTGAAATGGGCTGCCTCAAGAGTTCTCCCTCATTAGAAGTCCTCCAAAGTCCAGCAAAGACTAGATGACTTTTTGTCAGCAATGGGTTAGATGACATGGCCTCTGTGGTCTCCTACAATTCTGGATTAATGAGATTATATGATTTAGGTAAAACCTGATAATGGCCAAGAAGTATTTGAAGAGCAATAATGTGGCATACAGATTAGATTTGCTCTGCTCAGCCCCCAAGGGCACAATTAGAATCATTGGGTAGATGGTTTAGAGAGGCAATCTCCATATAAGGAAAAAAAAATATTCTAACAATTAGAATTATCTAGAAAAGGGATAGGCTCTCTTTGGAGGTAGTGCTTTTTCACTAACTGGGTGTCTTCAAGTAGAGGCTGAATAATCACTTGTCAAGTATGAGATGAAAAGGATTTTTCAGTCAACCAATGATTGGGCTGGAAGGCCTCTAATGAACTTTCCAACTCTGAAATTCTGTGATTCTGTTTAAACAAGGTTTTTTGTTTTTGTTTTTGTTTTTGTTTATTCCCCATTTAGCATTCAATATATTGCAAGGCTCAGCCTCAAATCCTGGGGAAAGGCAATAGATCTGAAAGAAGAGAGAACGTAGGAGGTAAGGAGAGATAGAGTCTGACCCAATCGTTCTTATTGGATATCCTTTCTTCTTGGATATTCCATTATGGCAACTGTCTGTAAAAACAGTGAAGAGGTTTCTGCAAAATGTTTTACAAATGTATATGTATGTGTGTATAGACACACATATTTATATACACATATGCATATATATATGTTGTGTGATCATACACATAAGTATTTATACAAAGCATGCATATTGTAAATAGCATGGTTAGATAGCCACATGTCTTTTTTTTTCTTTTTTCTTGCCCTCTGGATTGATCATCACTCATAAGAAAAGCTACCAATAATGAAGGTTGAAATGTCATCCTCAGAAGAGTTTAAGTAGTCTGGATACTGCATTTTTGGACAATGCCTTCTTTTCCAAAATCTCAAGCTAAGAGTATAAAAACACTGTCATTCTGGACATATATAAGATGGTCTGCTTTACAACAGTTCCAGATATCTTCCCCTTTTTAAAGATACCAGGTCTAGTTTATGACATTGTCTTTAGTATCACCAGTGAACTCTGTTTGTTTCTGTATGTGTGGATAGTATGGGATAAGGACTCCATATAAGAAGATATCAGTGATGTGACATTGATTCAGCTGAATACAACTCCCCTGTGTTGGTTTGTGTCATTCTTCTGGTCTTTTGATCGATACCTTGGACTTCTATTAATGCAGCTTAAAATGGCATTTGATTTTAGCACAAGTTCAAAAAGATGGAAGGCAGGGGAGTGGCAGTGAGAGGGAGAAAGGAATGGTCTTCAGGATAAAGCAGATTCAACCAAGACAAGAGATAAGCTGCAGCACACAGTTTAGCTTTTCTGCCTTTTTACAGGGAAGCTTAAGCTTAAGAATCCTATAGATAAGTGGTAATCACTGATTAGTTGGAAGCTGCATTTTTGTTAAAAGACTTTTAGCCTATGAAGAAGCTGGATATTCTCCAGAGTTAACTAAGACAAAGGGTAATGTGGTTGGGGTAGACTTAGAGTTAAAAGGAAACTTCGATGTCATATAGTCAATATTATAGATGAAGAAATTAAAGCTCATATATGATTTGCCCAAAGTCACACAGGAAGCAGCAAAACCAGGCTTCAAACCCAGACAAGACATGTTAACATCTGTCAGTGCTTGAAAGCCCTCTAGCCCAAACTCCTCATTTTACAGTGACTCCAAATCTAGCTTTATTTCCATTGTGCGTAATAATAAGTGCGGGGGCTAAGTGCCCAAAGCTATCTAAAGTCATGTGAGGATGCACCAAATTGAGCTGGAATTGATGTAGCACTGACCCCTCCTTTCAGTGACTTGCACACCAAGTAATAAAGTTACTCTATATGTAGGGGGATATGGTAAACCATGAAGCAAAAAAGGGCTTGTTCTTGTTATTCTGTTCCTACTTGTAGAGACGATTGTGGCATACAAGTCTTTTTGTGCCATTTCCATCAACACAATGTGTGATGGAAAGAACAGTATACTGCAAAGACTTCACTTGTGAGCTGCCTTTATGGCTCATCCCCACACTCAATCCATGTCTCCCCTTCCACTGGGCATTTGAAACACAGGTAAGGGCTGCCTCAAGAGCAGGTGTCCTAATCTGAGCCATGTCTCACTAGGTTCTGTGCCTCAACCTTTCTCTTCCCTCTTCATTAGCTTCAGACACAGAATCCAGAGCTGATAGGAGCCCCAACCTGTACCTGACAAACATCACTACTGTAACATCTCCAAAAGTAGTTAACCAGCCTTTGTGTGGAGACCTCTAAAGAGGAACTCCCCAAAATAGCCATTTTGCTCTTGGATGGTTCATGCTCTGGAAGGTTTTCTTTATGTTAAGCCTAAGGCCCTCCTCTGCACCTTCTTACATCAATGAAATTTATAAAAATGTTACCCAGTAGCACAAGAACAGGTTCCTAGAGTCTTCTATAAAGGACATCTCTGTATTAATATATATTACTTTTTTATAATTTATTTTAAATTTTCAACATTCACTTCCATAAGATTTTTAGTTGTAAATTTTCTCCTCCTCCCTTTCTTCCCCCCTCCCCAAGACAGCATGCAATCTGATATAGACTCTACATATATTTTCCTATTAAACATATTTTCACATTAGTCATGTTGTAAAGAAGAATTAGAACCAATAGGAAGAACCACAATGAAGAAGAAACAAAATAAAACAGAAGGAAAAAAAAAGAGCAAATAGTGGATATTATTTTAGTTAATCAATCAATAAGCACTTATGAAGTCCTTACAGGAATTGTACTTAGAACTGAGATTACAAAGACAAAAATGAAACAGTATCTGCCCTAAAGGAGCTTACCATCTACTAGAAGAGATAATGTATGCAAAATAAATACAGGGTAAATTATTTGAGGATAGGGAATTAATAGCTGGGGAACTTGGGAAAGTTTTCATGTGGAAAATGTTTGAGCAGAGTTTTGAAGGAAATAAAGGATTCTAAAAGGTTGTCATGAGGTTTCTCCCAACACCCCCCCCCCAACCTCACCTGCAGTAGGTAACAAGCGGCACAAAGATGTAGAAATAGGAGATTGACTACAGTAGTGAATGAGGACCTGAAGGGGCAATTAGGCTGGACCATAGAATATAGGAGGGAATGACTGGGTCCAATATTTCAATTGTTATTTAATCTACTTAATTATCTGTCAACTAGACAGGGCTTAAATTTTTTCCACTCAACACCCATTTTCTGTTTGGGCAGCATTCTTTGGTGTTGCATGGCCTGAGGGCAGGCACAGTGCAAAGTTCACATGCTTTGTGTCCAGAACCAAGGCTGCAGTGAAGTTGAGTGATGCAACATAGACAGGCGCTGCTGGAAACACCTCAGATTCATTATGCATTTGATTTTTAATTAATTTTTGGTTGTTGCACATTCAGAAACCTTTTACTGTTGCTCAGTTTTACATGAGGTCGCAACTCACAGTTTAAGATGTGCTGATTACTAGACCACATTTATCTGTCATGTCTAAAATGATGCCATGAATATGAATTTGCCAAATGCTTTGCAAAAATAAAGCTACTATAACTAAGATTATTCTTACATGATCATCCTTAATGAAATCACGCTTGCTTCTAGTTACTACTAGTTACTTTTCTAAATTCTCAGAAGCCATTCAAACCTCAAAAAATTTTAATAATGCTAGCATTTCACAAAGAATCAAAATCAATCTTAATAGCCTCTATTTTGTTAATTCTAATCTCTATACCTTTTTTCTAAAGCCAAATAATATTTTGCAATCTATTCCTGTAGCACCTCTCCCATTCTCCATGGTTTTTCAGTCATCATAGATATGGACTTAGCAATCACATCTGTAATGGACCAGAGCTAAGCAAGTCAGTCTGGTGGTTCAAATTTGAGACTAGAATGAAATGAGATACTCCAGAGTCATTCAACAGTTAACAAAATTTTTACTAGCCATAGTAGGGGAAGGATAGAGCAAGGAAGGAATATTCATCAGCAATATATAATTTATCCAGCTGAGCACAGCATTCCTATGTTGATGTTAGTCATTCTTCTAGGGCTCAGTCAGAAACCTGAGAAGGAATTCTAGCCCCTCACATCCTGGCTGTTTTTATTTTCAGGTGACTAGGAAGCTACATGAATGACTGGAATCTTAGTCCTCTGAGCCAATTAAATCTTGAAAAGAGTTTGAATATCTTTACTAGCTTAACCAGCTTGGAACAAGGCCATAGACTACTGCTCCTACTACATCCCACTCCTTGGTAGAAAGGTCATAAAGGTCTGTTAAAGGACCTTCTACCTTTTAAATGGTTTGGGTAATGTTACATGACAACTCTTACCTCAAGGACACAAGAAATTTGCAACAGGTCTTAGTTTCCTCATCTGTAAAAATAAGTGGGTTAGATTGGATGGTTTTGGAGGTCTTATGGCCTATAATTCTAAAAAGGAGGAAAAGGGGGAAAAAATGGAAAACAAAGAAAGCAAAATCAGGACAATGTAACAGCTTCCTGAAGTAGTGATCAGATAATGGAAGAACAAAAACCCAAAATCTCTCTCTAGAAGGACTAAGTCCTGAACTTAATGGGGGGGGTGGGGGGGAAATAAGGTCAAATCTTGGTGATTCACAATGGATGAATCATAGCATTGATGCATAGCAATGACTATGAACAAGAGCAGAATAAATAATACCAAGGTTACACCACAGATAATGCTACTTCCTGCATGACAATACATCATGGATTAGGGTCATCTGTAGTAAAGTAGCTAAGAGAACATTGCCCCCTCCATTGTTGCCAGTTCTAATGCCAGGGTGTCACCACTCACTAATATTCCCTAGCCTACCAGCTCTGGAAGTCCCCCAGTGGGTGTGGAAGGGATGGGGGGAATAGCAACTCTTAGCCCTTTTATTTTTTTTAATATTTATTTTTAGTTTTCAAAGTTCACTTCCGTAAGATTTTGAGTTTTAAATTTTCTCCCCCTTCCTCCCCAAGATGACATGTAATCTGATATGGGCTCTATATATATACGTTCCTATTAAACATATTTTCACATTAGTCATGTTGTAAAGAAGAATTGGAGCCAATAGGAGGAACCACAAGAAATAAGAAACAAAACAAAACAGAAGGAAAAAAAAAGAGCAAAGAGTGTGCTTCAATCTGCATTCAGATCCCATAGTTCTTTCTCCAGATGTGGATAGCATTTTCCATCATGAGACTTTTGGAGATATCTTAGATCCTTGCATTACTGAGAAGAGCTAAGTTAGTTATTACACAAAGTTAGTCATTACACAATGTGGTTGTTACTGTGTACAATGTTCTTCTGATTCTGTTCACTTCACTGAGCTTCAGTGCATACAACTCTTTCCAGGTTTTTCTGAAGTCTCTTAGCCCTTTTAAAGTCATCTTCCAAGGTATTACTCCCCTTCTTCATTTGAGACTACATAGACAACTTTAGCAAGTCATATTCCAATAGCACCACCCCTTGGTCTTCTGGAATGGATGGATGGATGGATTTTTCCCACCATGGGGAAAAATTGTACAATGACTATTGAATATTATACTGGTAGCAATGTGGAAAGGACCCTTCAATTCTAGATTTCAGTAAGCAAGGAGGTCCAATGGGCTTGCCTTTGTCTTTGTTCATGCCAGTGCCCATACTGTTAGGCCCCATGTCTGTGTCCACTTTGCTGCTAGTAGGGCTCAAGTACTACCCAATGCTACTAGGGTCTGCAATTCTGCCCACTGCCATTGCTTCTGGGAACCACACTACTTCCAGCTCCATTGCTTTGGGAGTCCCCGCTGCCCCACTCTGCCAGACTGGTGATATTCTCTTGTGCCAGGCTTCCTGCCTCAAAAACTCCTCACCCCCCTCCACCTTGCTAGGGTTCTGCTGCCCACTATACAGGCTGTAACATCACTGCCCCCTGACAGACCCAACACATCGGATCCAACACATGTGGAGTCAGGAATGGTTCCACATGATTGCTTAGGCAACTCCAAGGGGTTCTGGCCAACAAGATGAAAAGGCTTCACCCTGCTGTTATTGGTTATCTCTGTGCTTTGTAATGTCTGTTCTTGCTATATTTTCTCAGTGAATGCCCTTTTGTACAAACTAATTGATGTTAAATGGTTAAATGATACTGGGGCACTAATTGTTATGGGGCATCGATAATATGAGAGATATTAACTGTTTTGTTCAATAGTTTTTCAGTTGTGTCCAACTCTTCATGACCCCTTTTGGGATTTTCTTGGCAAAGATGCTGGAGTGGTTTGCCATTTCCTTCTCTAGCTCATTTTACAGATGAGGAAACTGAGGCAAAAAAGTTGCTTTCCCAGGATCACACAACTAGTAAGAGTCTGAGGCCAGATTTGAACTCAAGAAGATGAATCTTCCTGACTTCAGACCCATCCACTGTGCCACCTAGCTGTCCCCACATACTAATTGTAAGTTAATATTAATAAGATAAGATACTGTCAATTAACATTGGGAAGAACACACCAGAATGGCATCTTGAGTGATTGGCATTAGAAAAAGAAACCTGGACCTCAAGGATACTCCTAGAACCTTGAGAGAAAGATGAAACCTGCCAAGATCTGGTGACCTGACTCATCACTGACAGTGCGGTTTGGGGTAAGGATTCCCATTTTCTATAAAGACAGCACTTGTAATTAACTTTTTACTAAGAAAGTGACAATATATTTTTTGTTATTTTATTCAATACTTATGACCTTGTACAAGTCATTTAACCTGTCTACCTCAGTTTTCTCATCTCTAAAATGGAAATAATAACAGCACCTACTTCTAGGGTTATGAAGATAAAATTAGATAACATTTGTAAAGTGCTTTGCAAACCTTAAAATACAATATAAATAGTAATAATAATTAGTATTTTATTATCATTATTATTATTATTTTCCAGGGAGGAGAAACCTATATTTTAAGCATTTCATTCCATTAGGCAACTCTGATTATTAGGAAGTTTTTCCTTAAATCAAACTGAAACATGCTTCTACAAGAACTTCATCCCATTGTCCCCAGTTCTGCCCTCTGGGGCCAAGCAGAATAAGCATAATTCATCTTCTGTAAACTGCCTTTCAAATGCATTTAAGGCAGTGATCATGTCCACCCTCAAGTCTTCTCTAGGCTCAAAGTATCCCCAATTGCACCATTCAGTCTTCATATGATACAGTCTCCTAGTCCTCTTATTTTTAAGATAAACTTAGCACCTATGAAGTAAATCTTCCCTGATTTTCTTTAAACAGCTTTCATTGAAGCAAGTATAAAAATTGTTCACATTTTTGTTCACAATGTTCATATCACATTATTCATAGATTATACAATTAATAGTTTCCTATTCAAATAAAAAGTTTTAATATATAAGTCTGGAGTAAACAGTCCAGAATTTGCCCCCCTTATCAAGATGTAATAGGTGCAAAGTCCCAAAACTGCTATGTAAGTACATTAATGTAAACATACATTTTTTCCAACTGTGTTAAACATTAGTTCTTTCTTTGTGGAGTGGGGCAATCTATCTATCTATCCATCTATATATAGAGAGAGATATTTAGATATCTAGATATATAGCTAGATATAGATATAGATATCTAGATATAGACATATATATCTAGATATCTAGATATAGATCTAGATATCTAGACGGACAGATGGATGCATGGATAGATAGAGGTGAGGCAATCAGGATTAAGTGACTTGCCCAGGGTCACACAGCTAGTGAGTGTCAAGTATCTGAGATCACATTTGAACTCAGGTCCTCCTGACTCTAGGGCTGGTGCTCTATCCACTGCACCACCTAGCTGGCCCTTAAAATAAATTTATTGCACATATAGTAAATTCCTATATTCTTCACAAAATTTTGTCACATAGTTTACATGGAATAAGTATAGCTTCAGAAAGGCTAATGTTGATTACAGAATTTGCAATTATAGTTTTCTATTCACATCAAAAGTTTTTATCTATATGTCCAGAATAAATATCCCTAAGTTTCCCCACTCATCAAGAGGTCATGCAGAATTGGATGTCATGAAGTTGATGCTTCATGACCTTTGAACACAATCAGGAATCTCTTATGGGGAAAAAAAACTGAGAATAGGTTCAGAGTATCCCTGATGTTAATGCAATTTTGAATTTTACTAGATTAATGTTGCACTAAAACTTCTGGGACTTTTACATACTATACTTTCTATATTTTTGTATAGAAAAGAATGACAAGAGAAGGCTTTTATTTAGGAAAAGAGAATGATCAGAGACAGTAGATGAGTAGTAATAGTTTCTTGAGGGAAAATGAAAATATTTTAAAGAGCAGAAATTAGTCATTTAAAAATACACAAAAGAAAAGAGAAGGAAGTTCAGAAGGGGATACAAACACCAGGCAGTGTTGACACTATCATATTAAATTTCCAATCCAATCCAATAAACATTTATTAAGTATCTACTATGTTGTAGGCACTGAGCTAAGTACCAGGAATACAATTAATGAAAAGAAAGACATCCCCTGCACTGAATAAAGGGAAAGACAACACACAAGAGAAGGCAGAAAATAGAGGGGAGGAACCTGGGGCACCAGGTGCAAAGGCATCTTGTTTGGTGAATCGAAACCAGGCAGAGTAGCAGGTGCAAAGTGGAGTGAGCTGAGTCCAGTTTCTATAAAGGAAGGCATTGAGAGGAGGCTGAGGGAGGTAGTGTCAAGCAAGGCTTGAGTTACCAGCATGGTGGTGAGATTAGAAGTGATGGGCTTATTTATTCTGGGAGGGGTATCATGTTCCTAAGAGTTGAAACCAGGCCATGAAATAACAGCAAATTTTTATAGAATCTTTATATAGAATCTGTTTTTGGATACTGAAATGTTGTTGTTTGTTAAGTTCCTCATGAAAATTATTTTTTTAAAAATTTAGTGTATAAAAGCAGCAAGATGTGGCTAGAGTACTGGCCTCAGAGTCAAGAAACTTGGGATTGAACCCTTTCTTTGATGTTTATTAGTGGTATGATTCTGGGCAAGTCATTTAATTTCTCTGAGCAGCAGACTTCTCTGACCACATTCCAGTTAGTTAATATTCTTCTTCATACACGTTTCCCAAAATTGAATACACTGCAGACACAGGCTAAGGCATAGTCCAGAAAGGTTATCACCTCCCTCACTGAGACATTGAATCTCTCAGTACTGTCTAGGATCCATGCACTTCCTCTAGAACTATTTACATATTCCTTCCATCTCTTGAGCATTTAACATGCTAGATGGTGAAAAAGACACGTGCATATGAAGCAACTACAAACTATAAAAAACAAATAAAATTAAGTGCTGAATTGTGTGATACCAACTTTAGATACTGTAGAATTTCAGGGAAAAAAAAATGAACAAAGGCTGAAGGACAGATTCCTTGAAGGAAATGGAATTTAAATGGAGCATTGAAAGGGTTGAATAGACCACTCCAAACAGGAGGAACAACCTAACTTAGAGTAGAAATGTAATAAAACATTATCTGAACAACTTGACATACCCTGCCAGAAACCATACAGTTTCACAGCTAGTAAATAGAATATATAATACTAAAGCAAACCATTTTTTAAAAACCAGATGTGATTTCATTGCTATGCAGAGTGCCACATTCTGCAATTTAGAATCACCAACTGGCTTGGGGTAACACAGCCAACATGTGTCAAGGGTAGGACTTCATCTTAAGTCTTCCTGTCTTCATGATCAGTCAGCTCATTAGCCATGATGCCACATTGCTCAGAGCAATGTCTAAGTCTGAACAAATGTTCTTCAGTGATGCTTTAACCTTTGGCTCTGATCCCTCTTTTTTCCCATTAATGTACTAAGATTTTGATCCGATATGAATTCAGACAATTTCAGAGGCCAGAGTTAGGTGCAGATTCTTATCTCCCCTCCACACTGCCATGAAGCACTTAGGAAACCCTCCCACATACTCAACCAACTACTCCTGAGTTCTGAAGGGATGTGGAGTAAGATGAAATCTGGCAAAGAGTTATGAAAGCAACTCAGTGTCTGGCAGAAAATACGCCAGAGCTTCTACTGTCCACTAACCAACTAAAGCACAGGTTTACCAATCACATCCCCACATTTTTCTCCACAATACCTTAACCAGTCACCAAAACACAGGTCCCATTATGGGTCCCCTGTACTACTACCTGAACATGAATTTTTCAGGTTATTAATGGATAATTTGTGGGTGGGAAAAAAGTCATTCAACTCAAATAGCTAGAAAAAATGGTTTTCATTACTTCTAACACTAATTTAATCTTTTCTGAGTGGTGGTATTTTGTGCGCATGTTTTTTTTTTAAATCGAAAACAGCCAAAAAATCAAATTGCCTACCAGCTACAGCTGTTTCTCATTGGCCAATCACTGAAAGAAATCCTCTTGTCCTAATCCTAATGGAAGTTTTCCCATTATAAATGTTTTGGTACTATGCTGCCCTTCAGGTAAGAAGAATGATTTAACATGGCAATTATTCATCTATGCTACAAATATTTATTGAGTATCTATTCTGTGCAATGTTCAGAAGGTGAGGCAGAAGAAAAAAATTACACAATTCTTGCCTCCTCACAATTGAAGAAATAAAGATGACTCAGGGTCAATTCAATTTGGCAAGCATCTCCTTCATAACAACCACTGTAATAGGTAATAGTGGTATAAAAAACAAAAATGAAATAACCCTTGGCCTGAAATAAAGGATATTCTATGACATACACCCAGATAAATAAATGTAGGAGACACACAGACAAGTTATTTTGTATAGAGGTAGGGGATGGGGAGAGAAGGCACTAACTGGGAATATCAAAAAATACCTCTTACAAGACATAGCAATTGAGGTGGGACTTGAAGGGACCTAGAGAGGCTGAAGTGGGAGGAGTTTTGTAGGCGTGGGGTATAAATGGAGAATCTTTGCAAAGGCACTGAGGCAAGAAATGGAATGTGATATAGAATAGCAAGTGAACAAATTTGTCTAGAATGCAAAGTCTATAATTACTGTTCGGTGCAATGTGAAAGTGCAGTGATAGGAATAATTATAGTAACAATAATGATAGCAGCTGACTATATAGTGAAGTTATGTGATTACATGATCATTATGATTGCAAAACATTTTACATATGGTATCATATTTTATCTTCACAATAACCCTGTGAAGTAAATGCTATTGTTATCCTAAATTTACTGATGAGGAAACTGAGACTTAGAGAAATTTAAATGGGCAAAATAAGTCTTTGTTAGGTCAGACAAGAGAAGATTCATTTCTAGCTGGGTTAACAGTGAAGGTCTTATGTGTCTGAATAGAGCCTTAAAGAATGGATAGAAAATGGACAGATGGAACTGGGGCAGGAGAGGACAATCCTAATGGAGTAAACAGTATGAGCTAAGGCCTAATGTTTTTAAAGTTTGGGAAGACGTTGGGTTAAGTTGAATAGACCAGTTTGATTGTAACACAGGGTACATAAATAAAGGGCAGTGTTAGAAGAGAAACCTGGAAAAATTAATTGGACCTACATAGTGGTGGGCTTTGAATGCCAGGTGAAGGAGTTTGTATTTTATTCAGTCTCAATATGAAAGCCAGATAAACTGACTGAGGATTTTAACTTCAGGAAAAAAATAAAGTCAGTGACCCTTTCTACCACTCTTTCTCTTTCATTTGCTGTTCTCTTTTCTCTGTTACTCGATCTGTTTTTTCAAGTGGCTGTTCTGTTTCCCAGTAAGAAGATGATGACATAGGAGACAGTTTGTGGAATTCCCAATTACTGACTTCACTGAAAGGGAATAGGATGGAACACCACAAAAGCTGAAATGAGCACCTCATCTCAGTGGCATCCCATCCTTAAGAGAAAAGGAACTCATATCAACAGTTGCCACTAACATTACATTTCCTCACTGGAGTAAAGTTCAAAACAACATTTTTTTAAAGCTATAACTATGTATAAAATGGATAGAAAATGCACACCAGATGGGAGAGAGGTGGAATTTTTTTTTTACTCTATGAATTCAACTCAGATTCAACATGTCAGAAACTGGAATCCAGCACCTTTCCCTTATAGGGGAAAATGAGGTTGATGGGACATGTAGTTCTTCCCATTTGGGAGGAGAGAGGTGTCACAGGAGGCTTAAGTTTCTTAAATCAGAAGCTTGAGCTTTAATCCCCAAGGAAAGTAGTGGAACCTAGGGGTGTGAGATGGACAGCTCGAGTGAATGGATTACATGTGAATGGTATTGCTATTCTGAAATGAATGCAACATATGAGTCTTGTCTGATTTACTGACTCAATTAAAGAGTGATCTACCTGGACAGAATTTCACAGTTTCACTGACTGTCACTGCTAATGGGGCCTGACGAATTTAACCCTTCTCTACTTTCTCCCTTTTCCCTGGTTTGTTGTTGCCTGGCAGATTGGAATCATTTATCCTCAAGAGTCTGTCTTTAAAATTTGTACATTTGCTTTATGTACTTTTATTATGGCTTTTGTCTCCAGATAAATATCAGGTGGTTTTTATCCCATTCTGAGAGAGGAGTAAACCACATAAACGGGGAAGCCTATATTGAAGTGCATTCTCTCTCTCTCTCTCTGTGTCTCTCGCTCTGTGTCTCTCTCTGTGTCTCTCTTTGTCTCTCTCTGTGCCATCCTTATAGTTACCAAATTCCAATACCGTGGAGTCATCTTGATTCTTTCCTGATCTTCCCCCCCTTAATCTCATCAATGACCAAGTCTCATTGATTCTACATAACCTCTGTTTCTTTCTTTAACATGGTCTGCCACCATATTAACCACTCCCTCACTCCCTAGCAACCAAATTTCATGTTCATAAGATCACAAATTTTAAAGCTAGAAGGACTTTGAAGCCAGTAAGTCCAGGTCCCTCATTTTACAAATGAAGTAATTGATAATCGTTTGGCAAAGTGACATGTCCAAGGCAAAAATTGACCCCAGCTCCTCTGATGCCACAGTCAGTGCTTATTCCACTGTGCCTCTGGGGAAATACTTTAATGCCCAGGTGTGGTCTCATGAAAGGAGGGACAGGTGGGGCTTCAGAACCATAATGTCATATAAAAGCTTTGCAAGCCTACTTTACAGCTAGTTCTCATGGACTCAGAAACCCACATTTTGTTAAATCTGGAAGGGACCTGAGGCAGCGAGGTGGTACAGTGGATAAAGCTCTGGCCTTGGAGTCAGGAGGACCTGAGTTCAAATCCAGCCTCAGACACTTGACACTTATTAGCTGTGTAACCCTGTGCAAGTCATTTAACCTTATTGCCTCAACAAAAAAAAAAAGAAAGAAAGAAAGAAAGAAGAAAAGAAAAGCAAAACAAATCTGGAAGGGACCTTAGATATTTACAGATTAGAAAACTAAGAGGCTCTCAAACCTAACAATTTGTCCAAATTTAACCATTTCCCTGATTCCTTCCTATTACTCACAGATGAACATTTCCGGTCCAGTGCTTTATTTATATAACTCTAGCATAAGAATGTTCCTCTTTGACATCAGAACCTGGACACAATGTGGAAGGTGATTCTCAGAAAATTCCTCCAGTTTTATAGTATTATAAACAGTAATTTCAAGAAGGATGGAGTGCTTATAAATGAGAGGGTCAGGAAAGGCCTTGCCTAAATCATGGCCCTTCAAAAAAAAGTCAGAGCTTTGAAGAGTCTATGAATCAGAGGGGAGAAGATGGTCTATTTCAAACACAGGGGATCACTTATACACAGGTCCAGAGGGGAGATGGGATGCTGTTTATGGAAAAATCTAGCACACCAGTTTGCCTGGAAGAGAGTGTGTGAATGAGAATAATGTGACATAAGATTGGGAAAGCAGAAGGGAGCTATTTATGGAAGGAAATAAATGCCAGGTTTAGGAGTTTGTATTTGATTGTAGAAGAAATGAAGAGCCATTGAAAATTCTGAATAAGCATCTGATCAGATCAGATTGGTTTTAGGAATGTCAATTCAGCAACTGTATAGATGATGAATTGGAAAGAGGAGAGGCATGAAGTAGAGACATCAGTTAGGAATCTAATACAATGGTCCAGTTGGGAACTGTTAAAGCTGTTTGGGTAGAGAGAAAGGGATAGATATGAAAGGTGTTCTGAAGGTACTATTGATAGTATTTGGCAAGTAACTGGATTCAGGGAATTTAGGGAGGAGGAAAAGTCAAGTAGCACTCTGAGGATATGAACTTCAGCACTTAGAAGGATAGTAGTACCAACAAAGAAATAGGGGAGATTAGAAGAGGGATAATTTGGATGAAAATACAATGAATTTCATTTTGGACATGTTGAGTTTGTAATGCTTATGCAGATGCATCTGAAGGTACAGATGTCCAGCAGGCAGTTGGTAACATTGGAATGGAGCTTGAGAAAGTTTAGGGCTGGATGTGTGAATTTGGGTATCATCTGCATAGATATGATCATTGAACCAATGGTAATTAATTATATTGCAAATGGAAGGAGAGTGTACAGAGAGGGAAGAGAAGAAAACCTGGAGAAGAGCACTCAAGGAAGACCGTTCAGTGGACAGAAGGAAGATGAAGATCCAGCAAACGAGACTGAGGAGAAGCGACTGAATAGGTGGGAGGAGAATGAAAAGGAAACAGTGATCTGGAAGCCAAGGAAGGAGAATAGACTCAATATTGGAGGGATCAACAGATCAAATGCTGCAGAGAAATAAAATAGTGTCACTATGTAAGTGCTTGCTGTAATTATCAAGTGAAGATGAAATGAGAAAAACACGATCATTATGATACTATTTCTTAAAAGAAAAGAAGAAAAGGAGATTGAGATGTGCCCTTCTGAAGGGTAAATGCATGGCTTAGAGTCTTCCCTTCCCCCACCAACTATTCTCCACCCCCACCCCCATGAGTAAACAAATAACCAAAGTACTCCTAATGATAGAATTCAGAGGAAATGTTATGTAGAATCAGGGTGAACTATTATTCATAAAACCTGATAGGACACTTCCTGCCTACTTCCTCCAATCTCAATCCCCTATCACAGTACTCATTTGCAGCCCAATAATTTAAAACAAGGGGTGAGAGTAACATCAAAGAAACTGGAGACAGGAGGAAAGGAGGTGTTGGTGGTGATGAGGAGGAGGAAACCACTTCACCTTTTCCTAGACGCTACTTCATTAGTCAAACTCTCATCCCTCAGCCTGGTTTTGTGAAGTTCAGTTCAGCCTCAGGGGGTCTGTCTCCTCACTCCCATCTCTGAGTGTTTCATTTAATTCATAGAATTGTAGTATTTCCACACTGGGGAAACTCTTATGCAAGCCTCTCATTTTGCAGATGAAGAAACTGAGGACCAGATAGGTCCTATGATTTGTCCAAAGTCACACAGTAACTTAGTGGAAAAAGTGTGGCTAAAACTGAAGTCTCCAAATGCCCATACTTAATGATTTTCCGCTACGCTATGATGTTGCCCCATTTTTATTATGCATTCTTCCAGGTTTGGGAATTTTTTCTCATCAAAAGAAGCTATACCCATATTTTACAACTCACTGAAGAGATACATAGGAAGAATGATATTACTTCATTCAAAACAAAATAAAACAAAACAAGTTGTGATGGTAAGCCCCCAGAACTTGCTGAAATGGGAGTATTAGAATGATTCATCATCAATTCTCATCATCTCCATCATCGATGCTGCACCCTCCTGACACTGAGGTCTTGCCATCAGGGAGCCCACCTATGTGTTGTCTCCCCTCATTAGAACGAGAACTCCTTAAGACCAGGTATTGATTTGTTCTTCTACTGATTTTCTCAGATACTGGATTTGGGGTCAGGAAGACCTGAGTTCAAATGTAGCCTCAAGCACTTACCAGCTTTGTAACCCTAGGCAAGTCAATTAACCTCTTTTGCTTCAGTTTCCTCAACTATAAAATGAAGGTCATAATAACACCTACCTCACAAGACTGTGTGAAGATCCAATGAGATAGTATTTGTAACACAGTGTTGTAACACTTACAGCACAGTGTCTAGCACATAGTAAGCATTTAATAATTATTTCTTCCTTCCTTCTTTCCTTCCTTCCTTCTTTCTTTCCTTCCAAATACTTGGCATAGTGATTGGGACATAGTGCTTAAACAAATGCTTCTGTATTCACTCATTCATTCACTGCCATCCAAAAGCATTTACCAATCACACTTTAAAGGGTAAGCAATTTTTAGATAGATTACTGCCATTTCTATCATTAAACTGTCACATCTCCAGTCAGGAGTGATACCTTTGTGGGCACATAAGGGAATGAAACAGAATGCAAATTGTTCAAAAGAGACTATAGACTAATATTTCAAGAGTAAACAATCTCTGGATTGACAGCTAGACATTGCTCACATATGCTGTGTTAAATGAATGAGTTCAGCTATGAAAGGGATTTTTTTTTGTTTCCATGAATTAAACAAACACCAAAATCTGTGAAGAAAAGAGTGAAGCTATAAATACTCTAAAGACTGAGAAATCTATAAAAATAAACTGTTAGATGTTTGCTCCTAAACCATATGCTAGGATATATTTCCATTCTTCAAAGATCTGTGGGATTTCTTTAGAGGAAGTACGTAGTCCCTCCACTGACACAGAGAACAACCTCTCCATACAATAGTGGAGGGTCTACATAAACTGCTTCTTTTGGAGGGGCCCCCCAAATGTCATTGCCTAAGAGGAAATTTGATTTGCTTTTCTATGCATATTTCAGTCTAGAAATTTGTTTTTCTTTTCTCTATTTTTTCAATGGGGTGGAGAGCAGGAAGGAGAGAAAACAGAATTATATTAATTACAAAACACTTTAGAAAATAGAAAGTTGGGGGAGGGGCTGCAGATATGGAATATTGCTTTCACTTTCAGATGAGGTCACTATTATTGTTAGTTTTGCTTATTTATTTTACTTTGTTACAAAAGCACTCTCATGGAAAGGGGGTAATCTGGTAATGTTTGTAATGTAAAAACAAAACAAATCAATTAAACTTACAAAAAAGTGTCATTGTCTAACAGTTCAATCCATCTTGTGTTGATATAAACCTTTCTGAACTTAGGGTGGTTTCAAGATGGCACACTGAGCCGAAACCCATCGCTCAATGCATGCTTGAAGGCATCACAGCTTGATAAGGTGTGACAAAGCTTGTACTTGACTATCATAGTTTTCAAAGACCCAGGGTCTTAAAAGACCTCTATGCCAAAATTCAAGGTAGCACTTTAGCAGAGTGTAGGGATGCATGACTCCCTGAAGGGTGTTCTCATTCTTGACTGCAGTAAGTTGGAGCGACAAAATTCCAAGCCCCTATCAAAATTTAATGGTTACTGAAGATCTCGGCATGAGCATCAGGGTTTCCAGCTGCTGAGAAGTGCTAAGGAATTGTATGTGAAGTATCCCACAGTAGGAAGTAGATCCAGATGCAATGTTTTAATTGCCACAAAGTCTATTTCCCTTTGAATGCTATAAACATGGTGAAAGAGAAGTCCCACCCTCTTGCGCTAAATGATGTGTGTCCCTGTATTTTTTTTATGGGAATTTTCTCCACTTGAAAATTTTCTAGAAACTAAATCTAGAGTCTTTCTTCCTCCTCTTTTGGGCCCATTTCTCCCATTCTAAAATAAAAGCACCTTTTAAAGCTAGATCTTTGAAATAAAGTTGCAACGGAGGATTCATGAAAGAACTAATGAAACTACCACCACCAACAACCTTTCAGGCTCCCAAACTTGGTTGTTATCATGGGGTCCTCACTCTCTCTCACCCTTTATATCCAATCTGCTGCCAATTCCTGTCCATTCTGCCTTTGTCACATCTCTTGTATGTGCCTCCCTTCTCTCCTCTGACACTGCCATCACCCTGGCTCAGGACTGTATTACTTCATACCCGGACTATTACAGTAGCCACTTAGTTGGTTACCCTACCTCATCTCTCTCCCCCCTCCAGTCTATCCTACTCCACACACCTCTAGGACCAAATAATTACTCTTTGGAATTGAGAGTCTTTCATAATTTGGTACCCACCCTCATTCTTCCAAGTCTTCTTATACCTTAAACCCATGGCTTATTCTACACTCCATTGACATTGGCTTCCTCAATATTAGTGGAACAAGACACTCCATATCCAAACTCCTGTCATTTTCATTGGTTGTCCCCAGTGCCTGAAATATTGTAATTATAATATTAATGGTGGTGATAATGATGACAATAACAAGCATTTATATAGTGCCTTCTACATACCAGGCACTGTGCTAAATGTTTTGCAAATATTATCCCATTTGATCCTCTCTATCCACTGATCCACTTAGCTGCCTAATAATACTAGGAGAAATATTCCCCATCCTCATCTCTGTCCCCTGATTTCCCTGGTTTTCTTCTTTCAAGAGCCAATTAAAAGTCTACCTTCTACAGGATGACTTTCCTGATCTCTTTTAATTCTAGCATCTTCCCTCCGAGATTTCCTTTCCTCACCTCCCAATTTATTCTGTGTATAACTTGTTTATACATAGTTTACTTATTGTCTCCAGGTTTGACTGAGAGCAGGGATTGTCTTTTGCCTTTCTTTGTATCCACAACACTTAGCACAGTCCCTGGCACATAGTAGGTGCTTAATACATTTTTGTTGACTTCTAGTGACTGAGATTTACAGCCTTGGCTGCGTCCTTTTCCTCATCTCCCTCACTGAATCCATTATTAATTCTACTTCTATAACATCTCCTCAATCTATTATTTCCTTTTCACTTACTCTTGTTGTTCAGTCATTTTTCAGTCATGTCCAACTCTACGTGACCACATTTGGGATTTTCTTGGCAAAGATGCTAGAGTGGTTTGCCATTTCTTTCTCCAGCTCATTTTACAGATGAAGAAACTGAGGCAAACAGGGTTAAGTGACTTGCCCAGGGTCACACAGCAAGTAAATGACTTGCCCAGGGTCACACAGCTGGTAAATGACTTTCCAGGGTCACACAGCTGTCTGAGACCAGATTTGAACTCAGGAAGATGAGTCTTCTTGACTCCAGACCTGGCCCTCTATCCAATGAACCACCTATTACCCAGTCACCACCCAAATCCATTAGCTCTCACATGAACTATTGCAAGACCTTTTAATTGGACTGGTTGCCTCTATTATCTTCTTTCTTTGATCCATTCTCCACAGAGCTGCCAAAATTTTCCTCCCAAAGCATGTCTGGCTATGCTACTCTCCCATTAAAGAACCATCATTGGTTCCCTATTGCCTTTTGGATAAAATTAAAATAAAAAATAAAACCGGGGCATTCAAATCCCAATATAATCTGACTCCAACTTACCTTTTGAAACTTATTTCATATTCCTACTTTTCATTACTCCAAGTTACAGCCACATTGGCTTGCTTGCTATTCCCCAGCTAGTCATTTTTTCCCCACCTTCTTGCCTTTGCACAAGTTGTCCCATCTGCCTAGAATGTCTTTTCCTCCCCCCTTCAGCTTTTTTGAATTCCTAACTTCCCATATATACAAGGCCTTCCCTGATTCCCTTAATTTTTTTTTACCTTTTGTAGTCATTTTATTTTTTTAATTAATTAATTAATTTTTAGTTTTCAACATTCACTTCCACAAGATTTCAAGTTCCAAATTTTCTCCCCATTTCTCCCCTCCCCCACCCATTGGCACAAATTTTGAATACCCCTTCCCCCAATCTGTCCTCCCTTCTATCATGACCTCCCTTCTCTTATCCTTTTCCCCTTTTATTTTCCTGTAGGGCAGGATACATTTCTATACTCCATTGCCTGTATATCTTATTTCTCAGTTGCATGTGAAAACAATTTTTAACATTTGTTTTTAAAACTTTAGGTTCCAAATTCTCTTCCTTCCTCCCTCTCCACCCACCCTCATTGAGAAGGCAAGCAACTTGATATAGGTTATACATGTGTAGTAATTCAAAACACTTCCATAGTAGTCATGCTGTGGAAAACTAACTATATTCCCTTCATCCTATCCTCCCCCTCCCCCCGTTTATTCTGTTCTCTCCTTTGACCCTGTTGCTATGCAAAAGTGTTTGCTTCTGATTACCCTGTCCCCCAATCTGCCCTTAATTGTTAGTTATCTCCCCATCAAATGATCTGCTTGCATATCAAAGTAAGTCACTTAACTTATCTGAAGTTCCATGTATAAATCTAGGATCTTATGATCCAAATGACATGTTTATGTGTTGTATTCTATAGTAAAATATAAGGCCCTTGAGAACAGAGACTGTTTTCCCTCTTGCTGTTTTTCTTTTGTCTGGTGAGTGCAGTAGAAGAGGGGTGGTGACCCTGCTGGCTGTGGGCACTTGCAGGATTGCAGAGTCCCTGGTTTCAGTTCCAGGACAGAAAGAACAGTCACAGCCACCAAGAGGGACCACAGGGAGCAAGATCATTTGCAGGACACTGTGGCTGGGGGCCCTAGCCCTGGCTTAGGAAAGGAGAGTCCAAGGTTGAACCCCAAGATAGACCTTAGAAAATAACAATAAGAAGGACCTGAGGCTTGAGGCATTGTTCCCCATACCTCTGGAGTAGAACTTGATTACACTAATAGATGCTAAAAACAAAACAAAACAAAAATAGTAAACAAAGGAGAAAGAACCCAAACATAGACAGCTACTATGAGGGTAGAGACAATATGGGTTTATATTCAGAGGAAGATAATGGAACTAAAAAAAAAAAAAACACTGCTTGTTTATTGAGAAATGTCAAATGGTTCCAAGCACAAAAAGAGTTCTAGGAAGAACTTAAAAAGGACTTTAAAATCAAATAAGAGAGACCAAGGACAAAATAGGAAAAAAAAAAAAAAAAGAGCAATCCAAGAAAATCAAGAAAATTATCAAAAGAAAGTTAACCAACTTGAAAAAGAGAATCAAAAACTTAAGAAAATAATTCCTTGAAAACTAGAATTGGGCAAAAGGAAGCTAAGGACATTCTAAGACACCAAGAAAAAATAAAGCAAAACCAAAATAATGATAAAATAGAAGAGAATGTGAAATATCTCATCAGAAAAACAATTGATCTAGAGACTAGATCGAGGAGAAATAATAAAAGAATAGTTGGACTACCTGAAGATTACAATAAAAAGAGATAATCTTGATACACTATCACAAGAAATTATCAAAGAAAATTGTCCTGAAGCTCCAGAACAAAAGGCAAAGCAGGAATAGAAAAAAATCCACTGATCACCACAAGAGACCCCAGGAGGAAAACTTAAAGGAATATCATAGCCAAGTTTCAAAACTCCCCGGTTAAGGAGAAAATATTGGAAGCAACAAGAAAAAAATAATTTAGATATCATGGAGCTACAATAAGGATAACACAAGAGCTAGCAGCTACTACATTGAAGGACCATAAGTCTTAGAATACTATATTTCATAGAGCAAAAAAGCTGGGATTACAACCAGCAAAGTTAAGTATAATCTTGAATAGGGAAAAAAATGAACATTTAATGAAATGAAAGACTTTCAGGTATTTGTGACAAAAAACAGCAGAACTTAAGGGAAAATTTGACATATAACATCCAGGAGAAATATAAGTAAACATTAAAGACCAATTATAATGAACTCAAGAAAGTCAAATTGCTTAATTCTCATATGTGAAAATATTATGAGTACTTTTATGACTGTCATCATTATTTGGGTAGTTTGAAAGAAAGACTTGGGCTGAGTTAAGTATGATGGGGTGATTCTAAAAAAAAATAAAACTATAGGGAGAGATGAAAAGGAGTAATTATCTCAAACAAATGAAGCATAAATGGAAAAACTGATACAGAAGAAGCTAGTAGAGGGGAGGGAAGGTAGTGCTGAAAACCTTACTCTCATTAGGAATGGATTAAAAAGGAAACAACATATATATCTAGAAGCATATAAAAATTGTCTAAATTCAAAAAGAAATAAGAGGGAAAGGTGATAGGGTGGGGGGAGAGGATAAGGGAGGGACTTTTGGAGGGGTGGGTAGGTTAAGAAATAGGAGGGCAAAGTAGTGGTTAAAAGTAAAGGAGAGGAGTAAAGAGGGGTAGGAATAGGGTGAAAAGGATAATGAGGAAAAATAAGGAGGAAAATACACAAGTACTGATAGCTTAGAATATGAATGGGATGAATTTATACATAAAATGGAAACTGATAACAGATTAAAAATTTGAATTCAACAATGTTGCTTTCAGGAAATGCTATAAAAATGAGAAATACACATAAAGATAAAATAAAGGTCAGGAGTAGAATTTATTATGTAAAAAAAGGAGGGGTAGTAATCATAATCTCAGACAAAGTTAAAGCTAAAATAAGTTTAATCAAAAGAGAAAAATATGGAAATGATACTATGTGTCAGAAATATTATTCAATATTATTTTAGACCATTTAAAATAACTAAACAGTATAAAATACTTGAGAGTATACCTGCCAAAACAAACATAGGAATTAAATGAACATAAACATAAAACACTTTTTATACAAATAAAGTCAGATCTAAATAATTGAAGTAAGATTTGTTGTTCATGGGTAGGTAAAGCCAACATAATAAAAAAAATGACAACTTTACATAACTAATCTATTTATTTAATGTCATCCTAAATTATTAAAAATTATTTTACTGAGTTAGAAAAAATAATAACAAAGTTCGTTTGACAGAATAAAAGGTTAGGAACTTCAAAGAAACCAGGGAAAAAATATATAAGGGAAGCAGATTCAGTAGTACCAAACCTTAAACTACATTATAAGGTGAGAGCATTGTTGAGGTGTAAAATGGACAATTTTGATTACTTTAAAATTTTCTTGTAGCAATAAAACTTACGTAGCCAAGAATAGAAGGAATGCAGAAAGCTAGGGGAAGAAACTTTCATAGACAATTTCTCAGGTAGGATGCAATTGAGTTAGAACATTGCTCTAGTGTAGGAAATGATAAGCTGGTTGATTTAGAAAAACATGGAAAAATTTGGATTTATGGAGGAAGATTCTATCCACCTTCAGAGAAACAGAAGACAAGTGGAAATAAGCATAGTATGGCCTTACATATACGTGTATGAATATATACATGTAGGTACGTGTGTATCCCTTGTCAATGTTGGAATGTGTATATATATATATATATATATATATATATGTATCCACTTACTATTCTGTACCCAGAAGGGATACATATATATACACACACGTGTATATATATATATATATATATATATATATATATATATATACACATATGTGTGTGTATCCACTCTTAATTTATACTTTACTCTGAAATAAATTGAAGCCCAACACAAATGCCAAGATTGCCTTTTGATTGAGGCAATTTTAGTCAATTCAACAAACATTTATTAAGCACCTACTATGCACAAGGTGTCATGCCTGGCAGTGGAGAGAGTCAACAGTGAATAACAATATAATCACCAAATTACGGTAATTTTTCTTTGTGAAAGGGTTTGGAAGAGGGTCTGCTACATTAATTTGTTGTTATTGTTAAAACAATCTTGTGAGATTCTAAAGGTCACAAGAGCCACCAGTGAGCCAGGAACAGAAGTCCAAGCTGGAGTTTTCTGGAAGCTAATCTCAGTGAGGAGTGCAGGCCCTAGGAGTGACCTACCAGACCTATCCCAGCAGTAGATAACTTGGCAGCCAAGACACCATGTCCCGCAGCAAGGGAATAAATCCACTGACTATTCTGCACCCAGAAGGGAAAATGATGTGGTAAATCTTTAGTAGCAAATAGTTTAACTTTGAGCTCTCCTTCCCTAGGGAGCAAGGTGGCAGAGGGTAGTTTTGGTAGTCTTGGTTTGGGTCCGGGGTGGGGTGGGAGGGGAATATGTTTGTCTTTTTAATCGTAATATGTCTTCTTAGTACATATCCTTTTGTAAGAGCTAATTGATGTTAGCTGTTTATCAAGGATCTATTAATTAGTACACTGATACTGGAGCACTGGTGATAATATTACAGTGAACATACCAGAATGACAACATTAGAAGAAAACTCCACTGCCCCTCTGGGCTACCCATAGAACATTGAGTTGGGGAGGATGTAGCTGGCTATACTCCAGGGACCTGATCTACCACAACATACATGGATCGGGAGAACGTCTAGAGTTCGATTACCTAAGAATTAATATTTGATTAGAATATGTAAAGACTCTTAGAGGGATTCCTGTCACAGGCCAGCACTCCATTCATGTTCAATGTTGTGATGAAGTGGGACACTAGCATAGGTCATTGAATAGCTAACAAAGTAGAATAAAACGTGATAGAATGGGAAAAAACAAACAAGCAAATATCATGACGTGTACCAGGCCACATAGCATCCTGGGTAGGAAAATGAAGACCTAATGGCTCTTTCCTCAGGGGCTACACTTAGAACAGAAAAGCCATTAAAACTTATCCCTTCTCAATTTTGTCCCAGCTACTCTTTATCACTACCTATGTCATCTGAGATATCAAAAAAAGTGTTGGAATGTATTTTCCACATGATTAGAAGCACATATAGAGGAAAATGTGCTGAATTTGGAATCAGAGAACCCGAGTTCAGTTTTTACCTCTATCACTTGCTACCTATGTGGCCTTGGGAAAATCATTTTATCTCCCTAAGCTTCAGTTTCCCCATCTTTAAAATAAGGAGGTTGGATTAAATGCCTCTGAAATTCCTTTCCTCTCTAGATCTATGATCTTCTCTGTACCTCACTTTCTTCATCTATTCGTTATTATAGTTCAGTCTGTCCAACTCTTCATGACCCCTTTTGAGATATTCTGGGCAAAGATGATTGAGTGGTTTATCATTTCCTTCTCCAGATTATTTTACAGATGAGGAAACTGAGGTTAACAGGGTTAAATGACTTGCCCAGGGTCACACAACTAGTAAGTATCTGAGGCCAGATTTGAACTCAAGTCTTCCTGACTATTTGAACTTGGTGCTCTATCCACTGCATCACCTAGCTGTTCTTCATCTATAAAGATAACATATAAGTTCCTTTAGAACAGAGAATGATTGATTATTTTTTTGTCTTTGTGCCTTCCAAACATAGCACAATTCCTGGCACATCAGAACTAATTAATAAATCTTGGTTGATTAATTAATATAAAATTAAGGAGTTGAATTAAATCATCCCTGAGGTGGTCCCTTCCTGCCCTAAATCTGTAATCCCAATGTTGACTTGTGTAACTGGTCTCACTCTACATGCTTTACAGTCAAATCTTTGTGTCTCTAATTTCCTTCTAATGTTATGAACCACAAAGTCATAATGTATATCCCTACACATCACATCATGAGCACTAGGATTATTTTAACTATCTCAAATTTATCTCTGATAAAACTCTAGTTAATTACTCCAATCCATTATTTTGTGAAGAGTCTGCCTTCCCTCCCACACATTCCTGTGGACAGTGTGTGCCAGTTGGTATAAATTAGCTCACATATTATAATCTTTTGTTTTTGATTTTTTTTCAGAGGGAGGGAACATAAACTCAACAGGGAAACTGTAAAATATTTGTGCATATTATATTTCCTTCCTTCAAGAGAAAGAGCAAGGTTAGAGGTAATTTTTCATCTACTAAGATCATCACTTTTCCTTTTGGTGCATTTTCTTGGGTATTTTAGAAACATACAGGGCCATATCTTGCTGTTTATTATTTGATAATAACTACTCTCCACGGGAAGCAGGATGGAAAAGTGGTAGCTATTTGAGAATTATTCTAAAAGTATAAAAGGTACACATCTAATAAATGAGCTTTGCAGGGTCAAGTGGGAGCCCCCATCTTTCAGAGAAAGAAAGGTATCTGAATTATTCTGGGTGGCCTACTGTGTCATTATTCTCTGAAACATTATCTTTTCTTTCAAGGAGGAAATAGCACTGTTTAACTTAGTTTATAGAGGATCCAAATGGTGTCCAGAGATCAGCAAATGTAATTAATTGCAAACTGTTTTTTCATTCTCGGCTACAAACTTAGAATTGCAAAGAAGTTATGTACCATGCTAGGAATGAATCTACCTTTGTGAAAAAGAGTCTCTCTCCCTTCCTCTAGTCTCTTCTTTCTTGACCATCTTTAGCATTTAACCAGAGTAATCTTTGTATAGCAGGAGCAAGCAGGAGGCACAGCTAGGTGTGTAATGGATAGAACTTCAGGCCTGGAGTCAGGAACATCTGAGTTCCAATTCGATCAGACACTTACTAGCTGTGTGACCCTGGGCAAGTCACTTAATCCCTATTTGCTTCAGTTCCTCATCTATAAAATAGGGACACACTGGGGAAGGAAATAGCAAACCAGTATCTTTGCCAAGAAAACCCCATGACATGTCCATAGAGTCGTGTAGAGTCAGACATGACAGAACAGCAACAACAATCTTTCTAAGGCATAGATCTAAGCACGTTAGTGTCTTGCTCTGAACCGTTCAAAAGCTCATTGACTTTCAAATATTGACTCTCATTGACTCTCAAATAAAGTCCAAGCTCCTTTACCCTGAACTCAAGGTACTCCACAATATGACCTCAACCTACCTTCCCAGTCTTATCTCATACTATTTCCTTCAATATTATTCCCCCTATTCTGCAGCCAAACTGGACTACATATTTTTTATCCTCTGAACGTGTTTCCTTTTTTTTTTGTTTTTGTTGTTTTTTGCCTCCATATCTTTTTATATGCCTTCCCTCGAAAAAAGAATGGGTAAAAGGGAAAAGGATATGGAGAATCACCAAAAAAAGATTGCCTTACTTGAATCTCTTTATCCTGTAGTGATGAAGTTCTGCCCCAAAGTGAAATGGTGGGTCACCTTGCCCCGTCATTGGATGTGTTTCTTCAGAGGCTGAATGAGATCACTCATCAGGACATTGTAGGGGAGATTTTTCTTCAACTACAGATTGAACTCAATCAAGAGTTCTTAATTTTTTGAGTGTCATGAAGCATTCTGGCAATCTTATGAAATGATGGACCTTTCCCATGTTCTAAATGCATAAAATAAAACATACAGAATTTCAAAGGAAACCAATTAGACTGAAATTCAGTTATCAATAGAGATATGTATGCATGTGTATGTGTGGGTGTATATATATGTATATAATAAACATATATACATACACATATATATGTATATGTGTATGTATATATATATATCTATATGTTGGTAGAAGGGAGTGAAAATACAAGAATAATCGAGACATTGTCCCTGCCCTCATGGAGCTTACAATGCATGACACATATACAAGAACTCCATAATTGATATAATGCAGAAAAGAATATGACAAAGAACAAAGGTCCAAAGTTGCTATAAATTTAGAGGAAAGAAAGATTTCCAAGGATGTGATAATAGTCCTGTGAGGGGCAGCTAGGTGGCACAGTGGATAGAGCAGGGGCCCTGGAGTCAGGAGGACCTGAGTTCAAATCCAGCCTAGATACATAACATTTACTAGCTGTGTGACTCTGGGTAAATCACTTAACCCCAATTGCCTCACCAAAAAATAATAATGATAATAATAATAGCCCTTCCAACAGAACTTACTTTTATCCCACAAATCTCAGTATTCATTTATGATAATCAAACCATAGGATCCTGAATTTAGAGTAATAACAATAATAATAACAGTGATATAGTGCTTACTAAGTACCAGGCACTGTGCTAAGTGCTTTACAATCATTATCACAACAATCCTGGGAGGTAGGTGCTATTATTGTTGTTCTTGTTGTTTAGTCATGTTTATCTCTTTGTGACCCCATTTGGGGTTTTTTTGGCAAACATACTGGAGTGGTTTGCCGTTTCCTTCTCTAGCTCATTTTATAGATGAGGACACTGAAGCAAACAGGGTTAAGTGACTTGCCCAAGGTCACACAGCTAGTAAGTTTCTGAGGTTGGATTTGAACTCAGGTCTTCCTGACTCCAAGCCCAGCAGTCTATCCACTGTGCTACCTAGCTATCTTACTATTATCCCTATTTAGATAAGGGACCTTAGAGGTCCAATCTCTTTGGACCAATCTCATTTAATAGATGAGGAAATTGAAGTTCAGAGAGGTTAAGTGACCTGCCCGTAGTCACAGAGGCAGAGGGTATTAGAGTCTGGGTTTCAAACCCATTTCCTCTGACTCAAAATGTATAGTGTTCTTTTCATAGCAGCATAGAAGATGGGAAAATGAATAATTCATGTGTAAAAACTTAGTGAATCCTAAAATAAAAAGCCCATCTGTGATATCACTTAAATCAACGGCTCCTTAATTTCCCTCTGCTCAGGATTACTGTGATTTCCAGCCAATGTTGTATAGACTTTCAATTTTTAACATTTAGTATTTCCCACCTCTCCCATGGCACAGTCAGTATTTTTTTGCTTTTAGCAATAAGAGCAATAGCATTACAGATTCTTTCCCTCCTCTGATTCCCTTCCACAAGGCTGGACTAATTCCATCAGACAGGCTTCGCAAATTCCCATGTTGTCAGCCCACCAGTAGGCAGAGCTTCAAGGGCCCCAAGGCATACTGAAGGCAGTTTACTAAAGGCTGGAGGAGGGGCCTTAAAAGGATAATCACTGGTCCACCCTCCCATACAGAGGCAGCTCAAGCCCACCAAATTATTCTAAAAGAATTTAGCTTTCCTCCTTCCCATCACAATGTACTCTCTAGACTGTTATTCTGATGGGTACTTTTTACTTTAGTCCGTAATATACCCCTAATCTCAATCTGTGTTCTTCAAAGTTGAGGACACCCACATAAAGTACGGAAACCAAAAGCATTTATTGAGTGCCTATGGTGGGCAGAGGTCTATGCCAGGTGCTGGCTTACATAACATCTTTGAGATGACAGATGGTCCCCGTTCTTGAGGAATTTACAGTAAAATGAGAGATTGGACATCAAGATAGGTAACTATAATGTATAATATTTTAAATTTTATAATATTTAATAATATAATATATATTCATATAATATGCATATCACATTTTATAATATAGAATAAAATATTAACTAATATAATACATATTTCTATTTTATTTATTTTTACAAGTATCTATTATCTCTCCTACTGCTCCACCATTGAACAATAAAAACAAAACAAAATAAAATTCCCAAAACAAATATGCATAGTCCAGCAAAACAAATCCACATATTTGTCCATGTTCAGAAATGTATATTTCATTCTGCATCTTTCGTCCTTCCCTTCTTTTCAGTCCTCTAGACTCATGTTTTATCATGACATTTATCAGTCAGTCTTTTTTGTTCTTCACAGTGTGGTTATCAGTGTATGTAAATCTGGGTTCTGTTCACATCATTCTGCATCTCTTCTTAGCATTCTCATGATTATGATGCATAATACTATATGATATATAGGGCATTAGAGAATTACAAAGCAAGTGTGAGATCTTAGGGGAAGGTTATTATTTCCAACCATGCAGGATCAGGAAGAAACTTCATGGAGAAGGGAGCATTTAATTTAAAGATGTATAGGAGTTCAGCTAGTGAAAATGGTGAGGGAGGGCCTTCCAGACATGAAGAACAGCATGCACAAAAGTGTAGAGACATACAAGTTATGGTTATTTTCAGGGAACAAGAGTTGGCATGTATACCTATGCACAGAGGAAAATAATATGAATTAAGGCAGGGAAGGAAGGAAGGAGGGAAAGAAAGAAGGAAGGAAGAAGGGAAGGAAAGAAGGAAGGAAAGAAGGAAGGAAGGAAGGAAGGAAGGAAGGAAGGAAGGAAGGAAGGAAGGAAGGAAGGAAGGAAGGAAGGAAGGAAGGAAGAAAGGAGGGAGGGAGGGAGGGAAGGAAGGAAGGAAGAAAGGAAGGAGGGAAGGAAGGAAGGAGGGAAGGAAGGAAGGAAGGAGGGAAGGAAAGATGGGATTTACAAATATTATCTCATTTGATCTCAACAACAACTTCAGGAGGTAACTGCTATTACTATCCCCATTTTGCAACTGAGGAAACTGAGGCAAATAGAGGTTTTAGTGATTTGTTTAGGGTCACACAGCCAGTAAATGTCAGAAGTCAGATTTGAACTCAGTTCATGACTTCAGACCCAGCATCCTCTATCCACTAGAAAGATAGGAAAGCAACATAGTACAGAGAAAAGAGTGCTGGTTGTGAGTCAGAGGACTTGTGTTCAAATCCTAGCTATGTGACTCTGAATCAGTCACTTGAACTTCCAGGCTTCAGACTTGGACTATATGACCTTCAAGTTCTATTCTAGTCCTAGGATCACATGACAGGCTATAAAGGACACTTAATGCCAGGCAAGGAATTGAACTTTCTTTGAGCAGCACTAAAGATCCACTGACTTTTTTTTTTTGAGTAGAGGAAAACTCTGATTGGAGCTTTGTTCAAGAAGAGTTACTGAGGTTGCCGTGATAAGGAAAGTTTTGAGGTGGAAAGAGAGTGGAGGCAAGAAAGGAATACAGTTATTACAATAAATAGTTCGGTTGGGTAGTAATTATTAAATTTATTCCTTTTTCCCAGAATCTTTGAGTAAATGGGTTACCTCAGGCAATCTTTTATTGATTGTATATATCCCATTTAACCAGCTCCTCTGCAGAAGCTCCCCTGTGTGAATGAATTAAATGCCTTTTGCCAGATGAAGATTTATTAAATATCTCCTATGTGCCAGATTATGTTGGGGATACAAATGCAAAAATGAAAGAGAGTCCCTTCCCTCAAGGAGCATAAAATCTAATGAGGAACATAACATACAAAAAGAAGCTAAAAAAGAGGGAGGTGACATGATGGAAAAGTCCAAAGGAGTATAGCAAGTTAAGAAATGAACAGACAGCTAACCTGGGCCCCATCCTTAAATGGAGGTTTGGGGAGGAGCTTATCACTCTATCCTCCAATCACAGGGGCAAAAGGTAATGATGAGGTATGAGTACAAAAGCTGACCTAATCTTGCAGGATGATGAGGTTCCCAATGATGATGTTCTTGATGGTATGATGGAGGATTCCAAAAAAAGTATAGCTACATAAGAAATAAAGAGTTGTATCTCTCTTTGTGGCAAATCCAAACACAGTAAACATGGGGGTGGAAGGAGGGGAATGGAGGATAGGAAGGACATAGCACTGTTTCGAATAGTGCTCAAGAAAGATCATTTGTTATTCAGATTATAATGAGGTGTATTTCTCTCTGTCTCTGTCTCTGTCTCTGTCTGTGTGTGTGTGTGTGTGTGTGTGTGTGCGCGCGCGCGCGCTCGCATGTGTGTCTTCCTGGAGAATTAGATGCCTTGATATTTGTCAATATTTACCAAAAAAATATTGACAAATGAATCAGGGTGATTTTTCATTGCCTTCAGCCTACCTGCCTACTCTCAAATCAAATCAAGTCAAGAAGTCATGAGTGCAAATAGATTAAATCATGCAGAGTTTTTAAAATAAAACCTTCATCTTTCAATTTCTGCCTTGGTCTACCTCACCCTATCCTATCTTGCAAGTTATTGACTTACAGAATTGTCTAAAAGATTGCATCTTTTTCATGATAGTACATTGGAAGGAGATAGTTCTATACTCTCACAGGTAACACTGTAGATATCCCTGTGGTCTAAGACACTGTACCAAAGGAAAACATTAGACTTCTAACAGCCCCACCCTCATTATCTCCCCAACCCACCCCCCAAAAAAGTAAAGTGTGACTTGAAAGCATTGGTAATAGATTTAAAAGGCTTAGTGCTGTATGTTCTTTCTGTATCAAGCTATTTACATAACTGCATTTAATTTACCCAGCTAAACACCCATAATTATGAACATGTGCTCTGGATGGTGTTCTAGGTTTCTTGTTAGCAGGGGTTCCCAATTATAAAAGTACACAATGAGCATGGCCAACCTGTCTCTGTACATTTGTATATGAAAATACTAGTCTCCAGTGAATATCATGCTTGAACACGCTGTATTGGGAACTTCTTTCTCATTTCAGTCTGTCTTCCTGCCTGTGAATTAAATCAAGTCAAGAAGTTAAAACTATAGATGAATTCATGCACTGTTTTTTAAGTACAGCCTTCATCTTTCAATTCCTGCCTTAGTCTACTTCACCCTTTCCTATTTTGCAAGTAATGTGAGATCATATTCTTCAAAATGTTTTTATCTATATGTGTGTATGATTATAGATATCTATGTATATGTATGTGTAAGTGTATGTATGTACACATGTCTATATGCTTGTGTGTATATATGTATATTTATGAATGAATACATGTGTGTGTGTGTGTGTACACACACAAATATATTTGCACTTAATTGTAGCCTTCTTGAGGGAGGAGTGGAGGAAGAGGGAAAAAAAGAACAAAGTAAAAAGTGCACTGCAGAGTACAAAATAAAACCTACAAGGAAGTAAGGCAAGATGGTCAGCTCTGAACACAATGTGTAGTATTTATTATACAAGCTTTCTGGAAATGTAAATTTATTGTTTTATATTTGAATTCTCTCTTATATTCTGCTGTGCACATGGCAATGTTTATTTTTCTTTTCTTATTTTGTATTTAAACTTCAGTATTTAAATTTGTTTTTTTCTTTTCTTACTTTGTATTTAAGTTTAAAATTTTTGAAATCAAGAAGAAAGAAAGAAGAGAAAGAAAACATTTTCTTCTACTCATTAAACAAAAATTAAAAATCCCACAACTAGAAAAAATTTCTTTTCAGTAGTGTTTTTATCAGGAAATATTTGGGGAAAATTGATAATATAGAAAGAGATTATACTCATGTAATCATTTTGTCCAAAGAATAACACCTGGGAACATCTTCCAGCTTGCATATGGGCCCTCCAGACAAGAACATCCCAGATTAAAGGTTCTCAATGGACTTGAATCAATGCAACATCCTAGCTCATGAGCCCCCATCAATGTATTTACTAGTCAGCCAGAAGCATTTAGTAAAAAAGCATGGATACAAATGAGATAATATTTGTAAAGCACTTAGCACAGGACTTGGCACACAGTAACAGAAGGGACTATATAAATGGTTATCAACATCATTATTATTATATAACTGAGGCACACTTTCCTATTATTATATAACTGAGGCACTATTACTCAAGGAGAGTGGAAAAAACAGGGAGTGTGCATGGAACAGCACACACATATAGATTATGTGTGACCAGAGTACCCATATGTCTGGCAACCCAGTCCTCTGATGCTACATGATAACCACTGTTTTCTAATGTTATTATCTAAAACACTACTCCCACTAGGCTTACTACCCACAGGTCACATGTGGCATGAGTCTCTGATGGCATGTAGTTTCTGCCTGATGTCTGGGGAAAAAATATAATATCTGCTAAGCATTGCTCCCTGATAGTTTTATGTGGCCATGATTGATGATATTCCACTGGTTCCCTGGTCACTTCTAGTCTTTTCCAGGAATAGTTCCAAAGGGCATGAGATTGTGGAGCATTTCTCTGCTTCCAGCTTCAGTCTGCAATTAAAGCCTTCCAGCATCTCTTTTGGCTAAAATCAGGGCTTACGATGCTGCTTTTTGAGAAATACAAAGCCCCAGCACACCCAGTCATTTGAATAGGGAAGAATACCCTTAGCAACTTTGCCTCCCCTAAAAACTACTCTCCACCACAAGAAGATTCCTTACCCCAACTTCCAAGTCATTTGGAAAACCAAAGAGCCCCAGCTGCATGGTGTCCACCAACTTATGTATACATATGTACATACATATACATATGCATATATATATATATACTTTATATGTATATATTGTATGTTTTGGCAAGTTTCATTGCTATAAAATTTTAAAAATTTTGACCTATGACATAAAAAGATACAAGTTTGCTAAAAGAAAAAAAAACTGAAACAAACTAACATTTCTTTTGTTCTAGGGCTTCAAGAAAGGCTTCTGATAATTTTTTAAAAGAAGAAATTAATTAAAAAATAAAATAGAAGAAATAATTCTGAATGAGAAAAAAGTTAATATAATTTTATATTATATATGCTTATATATGTATATATGTGCATGCTTACACACACATGATTCCCTGTATAATGATAGATGGTTAAACTGCATTTTTAGAAGCTGCCTTTCTGACAAACTTCCAAGGATCCTTTAGACACAAGACCCTTCAGCTTTTCAACCTCAATATTCTTTTTGTCTCCCATGCAAAGAATGAGGGAGAGAAAAAGGTACTGAAATAAACACCAAACTTAGAAGGCAAAGGCATCATCTTCTTCTTATGTAGCCACATCCTGGACTCATTCCTGCCTTTACTTTATGTATGCCACCTTACAAAGGTATTATGGCAAAGATGCAGAATTCTTCTTCACACAGCAAGTCAGACAGTGAACCTTCTCACCAAACATCAAATCACTAAAGAGAGTAAAAGATTAATATCAGAAATGGTCACCAAATAATATTATTATTATTTCTCCCTTTTTTCCCTTTGAATTTAGCTATATGCCTAGAGTGGTAATATTTTTCCCTTCTTAATTCAAAACAATTTCTTCCTTTGTTTATTCAAATGAGAGGCTTTCCTTGGGGCACTATAGCATAAAGAATGTAAGTTATGGAGTTTGGGAGAGTTTTGTTTTTTTTGGGTTTGTAGCAAACTTGGATCTTTTTTATTTCCTAGGCCAAATTTTCTCAATCTGTTATCCCAATGAAATTTGCCAAAACATCCCCAATATTTTTAAAACAAGTTTATTAGTGAGATTCATACCCATTTGCAATGGACTCATTGAAAACAAGTCTCCTAGACTTTTACTTTGGACAGCACCTTTTTTTCTGGACACGCAGGATTTATAATGTACCACAGGATAGTGATGTCACCAATAAGAAGTTTCTTTTTTTTTCTTTTTTTTGGTTTATCTTGAGCAACAAAATGTATCACCAAGTATATTAATAAACATATTTAAGCCTCTTGGGTAGAGCTCTCTAAGTATGGACAACCCAATTTAAGACAAAAAAAAAAAAAAAAAAGAACCCTGGAGTAAATATTAAATAAATTTAGAAGCATTTATCCAAAATAAAAGACTGAGGAGGTGACAACCAGTTTTTAAATATATAAAGCATAGAGTAGGACCACAAGTCACCAAACACAAAACTAGAAGAAGGAGGAGGAGGAGGAGGAGGAGGAGGAGGAAGCTGAATTATAAGTTCAATTAATAAGCTTCAGTCCTTACCTTCCAGGTTGACATTTGAAGCCACAATGGGCAGTGTTTCCCAAGGGGAACCCCAATTCCCACCTCCCAGGGTCTAGGAAAAAGAAGAATTTACTGACTTTTAGAGAACAACATGAACCCTATGTCAGATTTTAAGAAGGCTTATTCTGGGGAAGGAGCAGGCGAGAAACTCTTGGCTATTGTTTTGCTTTTCCTCTAGACTTTCAGAAAATCAACGCTGTTTTATTCACACTGCTTGATAGGTTCATAGACATAGAGGTAGAAGCAGATTTATGGTTTGGGTGGACCATGACTCTGCAAAATAGGGCCCTTGGATCAAATTTGGCCCTGCCACCCACCACATAGCCTGTGAGCTAAGAAAGGTTTTTAAATAGTAGTTTGCTGACCCCTAATCTGAACCCCGTATCCATAGTGTGCAGGAGTCAGCTTTAACCAAGTTAAGCCAATTGTTAAATTTTCAGTGTATGAATTTATCCCTCAGAAATTGGCAGTAGCCTATACATCAAATATTAATTTATTGTTTTGTTGAATGTCTAGCCCAGGAAGGGAACCTACAGCCTCAAGGTCACATGTGGCCCTCTAGGTCCTCAAGTACAGCCCTTTGACTGAATCCAAACTTTGCAGAGCAAATTCTCTTAATAAAAGGATTTGTTGTGTAAAACTTGGACTCAGTCAAAAGGTTGCACCCAAGGATTTAGAAGGCCACATGTGGCCTTGAGGCTCCAGGTTCCCCACCCCTGGTCTGGACTTAAGAAAATGTTAATAATGCAGATAAAACTTTAAAAGTGAGTGCATACATCACCTCCCTCCCCCAGCCAGGTTGTTAAATATTTACTTGCACATCCCTATACTGCTCAATAAACATTGCTTGAGCTCAGCAGAAATGCAGTAGAAGGCTCAGGGAATGAAGTGTAGGATAATAACAATAATAATAGTATGATGATGATAACTGGCATTAATATAGTTCTTTAAGGTTTGCAAAGTGCTTTATATCGACTATCTTATTTGATTCTGACAATACCCTTGCCTGCATGTTACAAAAGAAAAAAAAAATGCAGAGGGGTTAAGTGACTTGCCCGAGGTCACACAAATTATTATTCCTTGAATAGCATGTTAATGTATTTTAACTAACGTTAGTGTGTTATCAATATAAAAATAATACTATGAACAATGAAAACTTCAGGAAAAAAGATATAGCTTAGATAAGTTCCTGGCTATGGTGAAAAGTTTTGTTTTTAATCTTGGCTTCCAATTTCAATTAAATTCCTTCTTATTTACTGAAAGTAATGTTCCTTTACCTTTTGTTCCTGGAACATAGTAACCATTTAGTAAATGCTTTTGATTTACTGATTGATAGAAGTGCAGAAGTGATACTTTCACTGGAAAAAAAATTAGGGAGCGGTAGGGAAGAGAGGATGCCAATTTTAAACATGGGCAAATAACTTAACACTTAACATCACTGCAACAGATCAAGAACATAGTCAGAAAGGAAATATTTGCAACAGACAACAGGTAACATACTCCAAGATTATAGGTCCTGAGTAGCTATTGTTTCTTCACAGCAGTCATAAAATACTTTTAAAAACTTCAAGCACATTGAAATATAGACATTCAACATATCAAAAAATAAAATGATTGTACAAACGAATTGAGATAATAGCTTCAACTAAGTTGCAGGCTCCAAACCACCCCCTTTCCACAAAAATCAATATTATCTGTATGTAAATAAAAAGAAAAGTCACTCAAAGTAACTACAAAACACATAAAATATTTTAGTCAATCTACCAAAGCACACTTGGTACTTGCAGAGACTTAATTACAAAGTGAACCTTAAATAAAGAAAAAACAACTTAAATAGCTAGAGGAATAGTCAGTGTTCCTGTCTGGGCTGTGTCAATATAATAAAAATAATGCTACAAGCAAAGTTAATTTATGGGTTCAATGTTATAACAATCAAAATGCCAAAGGAGTACTTCACAGGACTCAATAAAAATAATCACAAAATTTGTTTGGAGGAAAAAAATAGAATATCAAGGGAGGATGAGAAAAGTATTAATTGAAGGGAAATATTACTTCTAGACCTCAAACTATATTATGAACCAACAGTCAACAAAACCATTCGTTACTGGTTTAAAAAGAGAAAAGTAGATCAATGGAACAGACTAGATAAGGGAGAAACAGAAGTAATGGAACTCAATAACCTTGTGTTCAATTAACTTAAAAACATTAATTACTTAAGAAAAAACAAGAATTACTTTTTTAATTACTTAGAAAAGACAAGGATTACTGGGAAGACTAAAAAAAAATCTGGCAGAAATTAGGTTTAGATAAAATAATTTGTACCATATTTTCAACAAATTCAAGAAGGATATGTGACCCGAAAAGCACTTTAGCACATTGCCTGGAATTTAATAGGTATTTAATAAATACTTGTTGATTTGTATATTTTGGATCATACCATTAAAAAAATTAGAAGAGATGCAGATCATATACCTTTCATAGCCATGTGTAGGAAATGAATGCATAAGCAGAGGATAGAAGCAATTGCAAAAAAAGAATTAATTTTTATTATACAGTATTAAAATTTTGTTCACAAAAATAGTGTTAGAATTAGCATGAGAAGAAAAGTAGTTGACTGGGGGGAACATGTTTTTATCAAATATTTAGGATGAGGGCTTGGTATCCAAGATAGATAGATAACTAACAAATACATAACTAAAAGCCATTCCCCAATAGATCAAATAGGTCAAAAGATAGGGACAAACTGTTTTCAAAAGAAAATTTATAAACTATTGATTTATAAAAGAATGCTTCAAATCACTAACAATAAAAGAAATGCACATCAAAACAACCCTTAGTTTTCACCTCACACTGCAATTTGGCAAAGATGACAAAGAATGAAAATAGTCATTTGAAGAAGAGTTGTGGAAGAACAGGAACACTAATGCATTATTGATAAGGCCATGAATTAATAGGACCATTCCAGAAAGCAATTTGAAGTTATGCAAATAAAAGTGGCTAAAATTTCCATACCCTTTGAACCACAGATTTCATTACTGAGCTAATATCCCCAAGAAAGCCATTGATAAGAAGAAAATCCCCCTATACAACAAAAATTTTATAGCAGAATTTTTGTGATAGAAGAGAATTGGAAACAACGTAGATGCTGTAAGAAATGATGAAAGTAGTGAGGAAAGTAATCCTGAGTATTTCTTATTCCTACATTTGCAGTGGATGAAGTAGAAGTATGGAGCAAAATAAAGATGGAAAACATAGGGTATGTGCCTATTTTAGTTTTTGGTTTACTGCTATCCCCTCTTGAAAATGTTGGATTGGGAATCAATGGAGAAGGACATGTTAAAATCTTAATCTTGTAAACTAAATGAAAAATGAATGAAAAGCATTTGGTTAAGAGGTTACTATTTGCCAGGCATTGCATGAATTTCTGGGTGGGGTGGGGGGACAAAGAGAAAATGTGTGGAAAACATACAGAAAGTCAGACAGTTCCTACCTTCAAGGAGCTTTCATTCAGATTAAGGAAAACAACATTTTTAGTAGAATGGTAAGCAGGCAGAGAGCTATGTTTGGGCCTAGAAAAACACAGGAATGATGAGTTGAGTCATATGGCAATTGATTGACGTGATCTTTCCAGAAATGATTGTTGATCTGATTACTGTATCTACACTTAGAAAGTGGACAGGGGAAGAGCTGGGATGGAGGATGCTTAGGAACGCTTACCTGTCAGGAGCCCAGGACATCGGGGAGGGAGTTTAGTGCCATATGACAGGTTCAGAGTAGAATCAAGGGACATGACATGAGGATGACCCACAACAGCGTGCTAGCATCTGGATCAACTCAGATTTATTCACTATGTGTCATTTAACCTCTTGGAGCCTCAGTTACGTCAACTGTAAAATTAGGTTGGACTAGATAACTTCTGAGGTCCCTTTTAGTTGTAATAGTAATAACAACAATAGCTAGCATTTATATCATTTCATTTGATCCTCACAGCAACTCTTTGGGGAAAGTGCTATTATTATCTCCCTTTTACCTATGAGAAAGCTAAACCTGAGAGATGTTAACTGATTTGCCTAGGATCATAAAGTTAATAAGTTTCTCAGGTAAGATTTGAACTCAGTTCTTCATAACTGCATATCTTGTTGTTCGTCCTTCATTTTCTTTTTGTTTGTTTGTTTTTGGCAAGGCAATGGAGTTGAGTGACTTGCCCAGGGTCATGCAGCTAGTGAGTGTTATGTGTCTGAGGCCGGATTTGAACTCGGGTCCTCCTGACTCCAGGGCCAGTGCTCTGTCCACTGCCCCACCTAGCTGCCCCTTGTTCTTCATTTTCAAAGAAGACCAATGATATCACGATGGAATGGGTGATATCTTGACCTGTGAATGAATTGGATTTAAGTCAAGCAGAGTTGCACAAAGTCCTCAGCCTCACTGTCTTCTTCAGCATCATTGACGTTCAGTGGCAGGACAAAAATCAGGACAACTGGTACTGGCTTGGGATGGAGGAGATAACCTTTGCATTTTCAACGTCTGACCAATCTCTAACAACACTTGCTTCAGCTGCTTTCATGGTTCTCATTGTTCTCATTCACCTTTTCCTCTGGGAGAAGTCTTCACATGCTTGGGTAGATATCCCCCTAATTGACTGTTAGGTTTGAGGCCTGTCGGTTACTCTCAACCTGATTTGGCCCATCTGCTGACATTGTTTTACTGGGGTGCGGTCACTGTACATGCCATAGCTTATTGGAGCCACAGGTGAGAGTTGGGTGAAGGTGGACACTAAAGGTAGATGAGCAGCCTTGAAAAGGGCTTGGCAGAACCTCACACCAGAGCATACCTCCTGCTAGGCCTCCCTCAGCACCCCATACACTAGCCTCTACGTCACAGTGGCCCGCTAAACCTATGACCCCACAATGAGGAATTATTTTACCAGAAGTATCATGAAATTGAAGCTTTGGATAATTTCTGAAGTTTCCAAAAAACTTTTGATTATTTTTCCCCAGAGATTAAAAAAAATTCCATCTTCTATATTACAAACTTTTCTTTTCCCCAAGTAGAAGATTCATCAAAAATCTCTCTCTACAATTCACTCACTCCATATAAGTAGTTTTAAAGTTGAACACTTCATAAAAACTCTTTGGAAACACCAGGATCATTCTTATTCCTTCTGAGGAGAAGGGAAGAACTTTGCCATATTTAGGAGAATCTCAAAATTTGAAGTTTAAGAAATACAGCTCTTTTCTAAAGTAGCCTAAGAAAGTATTTGCTTTTTTAATTATTTATCATATCACGCTGTTGTCAACTAGAAACCTCTTGGTCTATTTCACATGATCTGTTTTCTAGCCTTATCTCTACCATATTTTCCTAGTACAGCTTTAAAAAAAAGAAATTAGGTTCAGGACTTTACATTTATTCCCATTATATGTTATCTTTGGGCAACTAGGTGGTGTAATGGATAGAGCACTGGGTCTAGAGTCGGCAAGATCTGAGTTCAAATCCAGCCTCAGACACTTACTAGCTATATGAACCAGTGCAAATCATTTAACTCTATTTATCTCAGTTTCCTCAAATGGGGTCATGAAGAGACAGACTCAACTTAAATGACTCAGCAACAATAGCATGTTTCTCCAAAGTTTGGACTGGGGCAGCTAGGTGGCGCCATAGTGCACAGAGTGCCGGGCCTGGAGTCAGAAAGACTCATCTTCCTGAGTTCAAATCTGGTTTCAGACACTTACTAACTGTGTGACTCTGGACAAGTTACTTAACCCTGTTTGCCTCAGTTCCTCATCTGTCAAATGAGCTGGAAAACGAAATAGTAAACTACTCCAGTATCTTTGCCAAGAAAACGTCAAATGGGGTCATAAAGAGTCGGACACGATTAAAAAACAACTGAACGTGCTGTCCACATCCAGAGAAAGAACTATGGTGTTTGAATGCAGATCGAAGCATCCTATTTGATCTTTTTTTTTTCTTCCTTCTGTTTTGTTTTCTCTTTCTTGTGGTTCCTCCTATGGGTTCTAATTCTTCTTTACAACATGACTAATGTGAAAATACATTTAATGGGAATGTATATGTAGAGCCTATACCAGATTGCACGCCATTTCGGGGAGGGAGGTGGGAAGGAAGGGAGAGAAAAATTTAAAACTCAAAAGCTTATGGAAGTGATTGTCAAAAACTAAAAATAAATTAACATAAAAAAGAAAAACAACTGAATAACAATATGTTACCTTTTGAGCTTTATCCCACTTCATCCCACTTTATCCCCCCGTAAAGCTCTTATGGATCGCTCATCTTCCAGATGACATATTAGCTATCCTGTTCAGTTTTGTGTCACCTGCACACTGTGGTACGATGGAAAGAAAACTGCTCTGGAGTCAGAGGACCTAATTTCAAATCCTGCCTCTGATGTTGATTACCTATGTGAACTTGGATAAATTGTTTCATCTCCATGGGCCTCAGTTTCCTCATGTGTAAAATGAAGGCGTTGGACCTGAGGGCCTCCAAGATCCCTTCCAGCTCTAAATCTGAGATCCTGTGACGTACACACATTCTATTCCTTCATCCGAATCGTTGTCCAACGTGTGGAGCAAAAAAGAATCTAGGCAGAGCCACGGTCTACTCTGCTGGAGACATCCCTTGAGGCTGATATCCAGTAATTAATGCTCTCTGGGTCCAGTCAGTCAACCAGCTCCAAACACACTTAACTGTTCCGTGATTCAATCTATGTTTCCATACTTTGTGCACTAGGATATCATGAGAGATTAAGTACCTTGTTGAAATCCAGGAATAATATGCTCATGCTATTTCACAATCTGATAATTCAGTTTAAAAAATTGAAATTAGGTGGGTCTACTATGGCTTATTCTTAATTAATCCATTTTGGATCTTTAAAATAGCTTCCTATTTAAGTACTCACCAAATGACCCAAAATCACCCCTTTTAGAAAGAGTACTGGCTCTAAATTCAGAGGATCCGAGTTTAAAATCTACCTCTCATACTCACAATCTATGCATAATAAGGTCAGTTCCCTCAACTGCGTAAAGCAGAGCTCTGGATCTGTGATCCTATGATCTATGAAGGGGAGCAAAAAGTTTACCTTCTTCCACTCTCTGAAAACTGGTACATGATTTGTCTGTCTCTGATCCAACAGGGCTTCTCCCATTCTCCAGGATTCCTCAAAGAAGAATTTTGCTGTGGAATTTTAGATGCCATCAAATCTGCTTCCAGTTAATCCCTGATTTGATCAGTTAAGTTCTGTTCAAAACATGCTGGAGCTTTCCTAACCCCAAATTTTTGTAGGCTGCTTTGAGGCCTTCGTGTAGTCTATCCATCATCAGCTTCCCTTTGTTTCATGATGATGAGGATAGGTGGGAGGAGCAAAATCTACAAAAGCCAGGATAGAGGTTCTGTTCTTCTGCACAGAGAAAAGCTTTGAGCCAAATTTCCATCTGCTAACAATTCTCAAAAGATTTTCCACCACAATGCAATAAAACATGACAGTTGTCACATGCCCAAGGCCTTGACACAAAAACTTATCCTGGTATTAGAGAACTTAATAGGCTTTAAAATTTGAGGCTTTCAAAGTTGACTTATTTGCTTGGTTTTCAAGTCTGACAAATCCCTTAGAAGCACAAAAGGATGAAAAGAACGAAGTGACCACAAAGACAATGCCAGACTTAACAATATAAGCCTACCTTACGGCATTACTCAGAGGAAAAGATTTTGTAAATTTTTTAAGTCCTATATAAAAATCTGAGTTAGTTGTTATTTAGTCGTTTCAATCACATCCATCTATTCACGACCACATTTGAGGTTCTCTTGGCAAAGATACTGCAGTGGTTTACCATTTCTTTCTCCAGTTCATTTTACAGATGAGGAAACTGAGGCAAGTATGGTTAAGTGACTTGCCTAGGGTCACACAGCTAGTAAGTGTCTGAAGATGGATTTGAATTCAGGTCTTCCTGACTCTAGACCTGGTGCACTATCCACCATACCATCTACATTGTAATTATGTTCTTTTTATTCTCTTCTTATATTGTAGATCAGTAAGTCAAAAAACATTTATTAAGGGCAGCTAGGTGGTGCAGTGGATAGAGCACTGGCCCTGAAGTCAGGAGGACCTGAGTTCAAATCCAACTTAAGTCCAAACACTTGACACTTACTAGCTGTGTAACCCTGGGCCAGTCACTGGTTAGATTTCAGCAGTGTACAAAGTCTATCATGTTATCTTTTTGGACAAGGTAGAAAGATGCGGGCATGATGAAAGTACAGTTAGGTAGATACAAATGGTAGCCACTAATAGATTGACAAATTTGAGGAATATCTCTATGGAGTTCCCTGAAGTGTCAGTCCTTTACCCTGCGCTGTCCAACACTTGTATTTTTACTCTTTTTTATTTCAATTTTAATTTTTAATTCAATTTTATTTTAGTTTCAGTTCCAAATTATTTTGCTCCTTTCTCCCCTCCTCTGTCCACTGAGAAGGCAAGAAAAACAGTCATTATGAATGTGTGTAGTCATGAGAGAGAGAGCAAGAGAAGAAAAGGAGGGAGGAAGGAAAAAGAGAGAAAGAGAGAAAGAGAGAGAAAAAGAAGAAAATATGCTTTAATCTGCATTCTGAGTCCATCTTTATCTGGAGGAGAAAAGAATGCTTCATCATGAATTCTTTGGAAATGGGATTGGCCATTATGTTGATCAGAGTTCCTAGGTCTTTCAAAGTTGAATATTTTTATAATATTGCCTTCTCACTGTTCTTCACACGCAACACTCCAGGTCTTTGCACCAGCAGTCCCTCATTCCTTGAGTCCAGCCCTCCCTCACTTCATGGCTTCCCTGATTTCCTTCAGGACTCAGGTCAGGTACCACCTTTTTCATAGGGCTATTCCTGCTGCTAGTGCATCAACCCCACCCCACTCCTAAGATTACTTTGCATTTGTTTTGCATGTATTTTGAATATACCTATGTATATTCCCTATTGTTTCTTACATTAGAGTATAAGCTCTTGGAAGGAAGGGACTGTTTCATTTTTGTTTTGTATCCCCAGCAACTAGCATGGTGCTAGAAAACACATAGAAAAAGGCACTTAAAAAACACTTGTTGATTGATTGGCTGATGAATGATAACAGCTAACATATTTACCCATGTGGAAAGCATTTACTTTTTAATAGGGGATAACATTTTACTTCAAAGAACTGGATTTCTAGTGGTTGCATTGTAAGCCCCAAGAAGGATGGGAGGAATGCCCCTACAGTCACCCTCAAATCACACTAACAAGACAGAATACTTGGAAAGGATTTTGGAGATAAATTCATGGTTAAACCAAGAATGATCTCATTATTTCAAAGACTCTAGTTCTGTTTGGATGTTATTTTATCCTCTGACAAAGAGGAGCGCTAGGGTTGTTTTTCCCCCTCAAGCTCATTTCCTACTGTTCAGTCTTCAGAGGAGATATAAAACAGCTGAGCACCATTCGACTAGGGACTCTTCATTTACTCCAAGATAGCTGTCCAGCACCCCCTTAGATACCTCTCCTCCAAGCCAACTATTGTCAAGCCCTTTGACCTAGACTCATAAATCCCATTCCCAACCCTTAATCATTTTCATTCGTGTTCTCTGGATCCACTGCTGTCTTTTAAACCCTCTTAAAACAAAAATGCACAGTTGAACACAAATCCAATGTTAGGGTGTCCAGCTTTTGCCAAGCTTAGAAGCCTTTTATAGCCTTTATAGGCTACTCTCTGTCAAGTGAATGTTATAATATGTATTCCTCAGGACGTAGAAACTCACTTTCTCATTGAGTCAGTAGCAAAGAACCGGTAGGGTGATGGTGAACTCCCTTCCACCTGGAGCACTGTTCTGGGAGATGCAAGCAAAAATAAAGATCTGATTTCAATAAGGCCTCATTGTATTTTGACTGCCACAATAAGTCTTTTAAGGTCCCAAAATTTCAGATAGGATAATTACCACCCACATGTCATCCTCCCTCCTCTCCTTGGGCCCTGGGTTGGATGCCAGGTTCTTTCTCAAGCAGTGATTTGGGCTTTGAGCAGAGTTCCTTACATACTGTTACACAGCTGCTGAATTCCTATCCAGATGCTGGATGAAGCAAGTACTAAATATAGCTTTCAAAGCATGCTGAGAATCATTCAGGAGTAAATATACTACATATCTGTATAAAACTTTTATAGACAATAAGAATCAATATCCATCATTTAAAGTTTCGTTTTTCTCTCTCTTTTTTTGGTATGTATGAGGGGAGGGGAGAGGGGAGTGTAATCCATAACTGTGATTTTATCCACACAGTTTGACAACACTTTTATAACTTATTGCCTTTTAGAGTTATCTGGGGCACTAAGAGATGAGGATTTTTTTGATGGTCACAAAGCTAGCAGGTGATACAACAGTAAATAACACCATCTCTTGGGGAAAAGGACCTGGGTTCAAATTTCTCCTCGGCTTCTCACTACCTGTGTGACCTTCAGCAAGTTACTTAATCTCTCTGGGCCTCGGCTGCTGAGGTCTTTTATTTAGCTACGATGCTACATATCACAGGCTGGATTTGAACTGGGTCTTTCAGATTCCAAGACCTTCCCATTATGTCCCACTGCTTGTCTTCTACCTTTTGCCCCATTATAAAGAAATTTATTTTACTACCAGAAGCAGAACTTATCTCCACTCTGCCTGTTATCAAACTCTCAAACTGACCAAAGCAAAAAGTAGTCCATGAACCCCAAATCCTCATGCAGTTTCCTTTTTCCAACTGAATAAATTTGCTATAGAGCAAAATCAATTTAACATACTCCCACAAGCAAGATAAAGCATGCCCCCCCCCCAAACAGCTCCTGTTTTGAATTTAGATTTTTTTTTTGTACTTAAATGGAAACAAAAAAGGCAGAAGCATTCTGAAGTCAAAACAGAAATGGAATTTCCATTTCCCATCCACATCATAAATGAGATCATTCCACAATGATGACTGCTTGCAAATGACTTTGAAATGAGTACTTTCAGACAAAATCAGCGGCCAGGGTCCAACTTGTGGAAGACAGACTGTTTTCTGCTGTATTCATTACATACATTCTGTGGATTTACAAGTCTATCAGAAAGAGTGTGTAGGCTAGCAAAACATATGGCCAAGTCTTTGTGGAAGCTATGAATAAATACACCAAAATCATTGGCCAATAAATTGGCAGAAAGAAAACAAAAATGACTCTTTGTTCCAACAACTGGGAATACACCCCATTCATTGGAAAAGGCAATAACATTTTATGATTTTGATGACATCAGAACTAAAACTTCAGAGTTTGGAAATCCTTTGGCTAAAGGCTTCAGTCTTCCAATAGGACATCCTTCAAAATTGATTCTGAATAAATTCTAATTCCCCAAAGCCTTTCCAACCCCACCTGTAACTTCACTAAAGCAGGAGTCCCATTTGTTTGGCTTTCTTTGACTTCTTATCATTAAAAGTCACCAACCTGTTGCAGCTGTTTCTCATTGACCTTTCAAGGCAAAAGAGATTTTTATCAAAGTCTGTGAAGGAGCATTGTGTAACATTCCACACCAGCCAGGATGGCATCAGGCACTGGGAGGGAGGTTGGTCAGGGACTTAGAGCTGTGGGGCAGCTGTGGGGCTGAAACCCAAGTGCAGAGCTCAAGCTGGGACTCATTATTTCAGTGAAGTTAATGAAACCACAGAGCTCAGGAGGCTGTTTCTGTCTGTGACCCCATGCCTTGACACGAACAAATGTGCACGTTGCTGCCACCTAGCCATCTCTTACCTAGAGTCTGTTTTGTTTTAGTGACACCTCCAGGCCCTGGGAATCGTACTTATATTAGAGAACTTTTTGTCGGAAAACATCCCTGGTAATGAGTGGGGGAGGGCAGGGGTGGTATTACTTGAGTTGTATCACTCTGAAAAAGTGGAAAAAATATGTATATATCTGCATATATGTGTGTATATAGAAAATATGTGTGTGAGATATCTGTGTATATATATACATACTTACATATATACACATACATATGTGTGTATACATATGTATATGTGTGTATGTATGTATGTATCTCCAAAGACATGTATGTGTGTACATATGTATATGTGTGTATGTATGTATCTCCAAAGACATCCCAGGATTACTTGAGTTCTTTCTTTCTCTTCCTCTGTCTCTGTCTCTCTGTGTCTATATCTGTATCTGTCTCTCTCCCTCTGTCTCTCTCTCTTCCCCCTCCCCCCATATGCCCAGCATCATATACTATAAAGTTGAACAACCATGCCCAGAATTCTCAAGGAAAATAAAATTATAGTTATACACAGAGCTATAATTAGGAATTCCCTCACCTAAGACAAAAAGAGTGGCAAGGTGAAAAGGGTGGGGTTGGGGGTGGGAATTCAGCTGTGGCACTGAGGACAGTTGAATTTTAGGTGCAATTGTGAGGGTAGCCCTGCTCCCCCAAGGAATTCAGAGCCCACCCCTGGGCGTGTTGATAGGAAAAATGGACCCCAGAACCCAGAGTGAATGAGGTGGCCTAGGCCATGTACAATTGAGCTGGTTATTGCCACGGAGAGGAAACATATCTGCAACATGAGAGCACCCTGGAGCAAAGTCGTATTTGTTCTCTGTTACTTATACCTCTGGGTAGATACTCTTCTCCCTACTCTGAAGCCACCGACAGAGGCAGCAAAGAATAGTGGATAAGAGTGTTGGGCTTAGCGCCAGATAGAGGTGAATCTAAGTCAGGTTTCTGACACTTAATAACTCTGTGACTCTCAGGAAACCCTCTAGGACTAATCCATAAGACCTTTTATTTTGTCAGTGATAATGGAACTCAGAGCTGCAACTAGGTCAGGGCCATGGGCCACCAGGGCTTTTATCCTTAGAGCTGGAAGAGAGCTCTTCTGAGAGGGTTGCACTTCCTTCCCATCACTCTCCTCTATGAGTCTGGGGAGAGCAATGCGGCCCACCCCAACCCTGACTCCCTCATTCAGCCCTACCCCTCATAATCCATGCTGCCACTTTCCCTGGGGCCTGCCTTCCTCCTCCACTCCAAGTATAAGTAGACCTCTAAATGGGAGATGAGAAGGGGAAGGGGGAAAGGCTGAGCTTTCCTAGAATGCAACTGCTACCCACCACACTTTCACACCCTTAGGATAATTTTTGAGTCACCATTCCACCCCAGCCCCAGGCAAAATGATTACCACTTAAGGCTCAACTCCCATCAACAAGTGCTCACTCCTTAATTTTTTTTGCTTTTTTTTTTTTTTTTGCTTTTTGGTGAAGCAGTTGGGGTTAAGTGACTTGCCCAGGGTCACACAGCTAATAAGTGTGCTCCTTAAATTTAAAGCTGTTCCCAGGTAGCAGAGCAAATGTGCTGTCACAATATGTGCCTGCATAATGTTGCTTTTTTTCAAGCAAGGTAGACATAAGATTAGTAGGATTACAAAAAATAAAATAAAATGAAAGCAAAAGGTGAGGAAAAGTCATTCAGGAAGTATTTATCATAGATCTTAAAGTCTTGGATTTCATGCAGAAAAGGAATCGAGATCATTCAATCCAACCATCTCCCTGTCTCCTCATTTTACAGATGGAGAATCTGAACACAAGGAAGTGAATGACTTGGCCAAAGTCACACAAGTAGTAAGTGGTAGATCCTTTTGCCACCTTACCATGAGACCTCCTTTTTGTGTGAGTGTGTGTGTGTGTGTGTGTGTGTGTGTGTGTGTGTGTGAGAGAGAGACAGAGAGAGTGTGAGGGGGAAGGGCAGGCTGAAATGAAATAGAAAAAAAACAAGCAACTACAGACAGAAAGAACATGTCAGGAAAATGAAATGAGAGCAAGAAAAAAGATCTCTGTCTCTTCACTTAGTTTTTCTCCCACAATCTCCTGTCAGCCCCTCTGCCATCCACTGTAAGTCTTCTCAAAAATATGACTCCTATGGGGATTTTCATTATAAATCTGCTGGTAGTGAGGCCTGGGGAGTCCATACAATTTACGGTGGGATTTCTAAATGACTGAAGAGAGAGAACTCAGAATAATGTAAAATGGTGGGTGTTTGTAGGTTCCCAAGGGCATCCTCTTCACATGAGCTGTTAAGCTCAGACTGACTCAGTCTTGTGAAAAATAATTTCTCTTGCTAATCTCTGTCTTGGAGACTCAGAGTCCTCCCTCCCTACCCCAAATGGCCCAAACTTCTTCAGAAGGACATTTCTGATGAGATTGCTTTGAATCTTCTTATCTTGGTCAAACTCTGAAACCCAGGCCTGAATTGATTTTATCCTACTCAGGTTTGGGTGGAGACAGACTCCACCCAAGACTGGGGGTGGCATTTCCTTTGATGGCAGGCCAAAATCAGCCCCTGAGGTTTAAGTGATCTAAGTCACACTTAAGACCTCATTTTAATACAACCCACTTTCTATTATGTCGACCAATCTTGGTTGATTGGCACTTCTTGGGAATGCCTATTCTTCAAAGGACATATAACTCTGTACCCCAAAATTCCAAATCAAGCCGGTTCTGAATTAGCCCCCTAAGGGGGCCCAGTTTTGAACTGAACTCTCATCCCATGTCAAGCCAGCGTGAGAGAAATTAAACCGTAGACACACACACACCTTGATTTCATTTGTCTTTTTCTTAGAACAAACTGTTTCAAATTGGAGCTCATGAGGTTCATGGGGTTCACAGTCTCAAACTTGGACTGGAAAACCAGAGCAAGAACTTCACATAAGTAGAACCAATGCTCTCAAGGTATGTTAGGACCACAATATAATTTCTTTTAAAGATTCCCCCCACCCCATTCCCATCCCGCTGCTGCTGCTGCCCATGACCTAGGTAGCTAGGTGAGGTAGTGGACAGAATACTGGGCCTGCAGTCCGAAAGATCTAAGCTTGAATCTAGCCTCAGACTAGCTGTGTGACCCTGAACAGTCACTTACCCTCTCTGTTCCTCAGTTTTCTCAACTGTAAAATGGGGATAATAAGAGCACCTTTTCCCCAGAGTTGTTGTGACGCTCAAATAAGGTCATATTGGTAAAGTGCTTAGCACAGTACCAGGCACATAGCTGTGTTCAATCATGTCCTACTCTTCCCGACCCCACTTGGGCTTTTCTTGGCAAAGATACTGGAGTGGTTTGCCATTTCCTTCTCCAGCTCATTGTACAAATGAGGAAACTGAGGCATACAGGGTTAAGTGACTTGGCCAGGGTCACACAATGAGTAAGTATCTGAAGCCACATTTGAACTCAGGTCTTCCTGATTCCAGGCCCTGCACTCTATCCACTTCGCCACTTAGCTGCCCATAAAAATGCTCGTTCCCTGTAAAAGATTGTTTTCTTCCTTTGGGGGTGGAGGATGATGGTTAGAAGGAGTATCTTCGTATCATTTTATATTAGATAGTAAATAAGAGAGAGAGAGAAGGAAACCTGTAGAAAATAATTATGTATGAATGGGCAGTTTGTATTATCACCGCCAAGCAGAATTCTGGCCCCCCAAAACTTGCTTTCCTTATATTGTCAGCCTATAAGTCCAGGCACAACTAAACGGAAAAGTTTCAGAGTTTTCTGAAGAACCTCAGGGAGCAAGAGCCAGAATCATAGGGGTTTCATGAAAGGGTCCTGCTTCCAGCTAGCTACTAAGAGAAAAAAAAATGCCTGGGGGCGGAGGGCGGGGAAGGAAAGCAAAGAAATGGATCCTCTCCCTCTGTGTTGTTCCATATCTGATAAAGACTTTGCCATAAACAAACATCTGCAGTCTTCCCTATAGATTCATTACTGAAATACCTCTATGAATCAGTCATCTTGGTACATCAGACAGAATATTGGCTTTAGTCATGAGACATGCACTCAAATACTACTTCCTCCACTGGGCAAGTCATTAATTATTTAACCTCTTTGTGCTTTCCTGAGACTAATGCCCTAAATTAAAGACTTACCTTGGTTAAGTCATTTGAGCTTTCTTCTGCCTCCATTTTCTTATTTGTAGAATGAAGGCAGTGAACTAGATGGCCCAGATAACTGCCACATACCTATCTGGTAGATACCTACCAGCTCTAAATCTATAACCTCTAAAGATTGAGAGATGCAGGCTGGAAGTTAGTGATTTTTAGCTTTTGAATTCGTGTTCCGGCAGCCATGACTGCCTTCTATTGTAATGTAAAATGGGTTTGGGTTCCACAATAACTTAGAAAGTGAATAACTGTGGGACCTTGGGTCAGTTACTCATCCTCCCTTTGCCTCATTTTCTTCATTTTTAAAATAAGGGAGTTGGACTGGATGACCTCTAAGAGCCCTTTCAGCATTTAATTTGTGATTCTGTGGTTTTTCTCTTCTACCCTATCCTTTCCATCTGCTTTTCAAAAGTTAAATCACAAGATGTACAGGTTCTTAAACTCCTGACCAGACAAGCATTATTTGTAACCAGAGACATTATCATTCATCTCTTCAAGTTAGTCTTTACTTTGATTCTTTTATCTAAATCTGTTTGCTGACTTGGTGCCTTTCCCTAAAAGCTTCTGTTTATGCCCTAGCATCTCTACCACCAATCCCACTATATACAACTCTCTTGATTTCTTAAAAAGGCATCTTGATTCTTTTTTTTGTTTGTTTGTTTTGAGCAATTGGTGTTAAGTGACTTGCCCAGAGTCACACAGCTAGTAAGTATCAAGTGTTTGGTCTGAGGCCAGATTTGAACTCAGGTCCTCCTGACTTCAGGGCTGGTACTCTATCCACTGAGCCACTTTGCTGCCCCAAGGACTCTTGATTCTTAAATGAATTCTATACTAATAAATGAAATACTAATAATAATAACAACTCACATTTACATCTCACTTTACATATGTTATTTCATTTGATCACAACAACCCTTGAAGGCAGGTGATCTTTTTGTGGCCATTTTTAAAGAAGAGGAAATAGTGGTGGAGAAAGATTAAGTGACTTGCCTAGGGTCACACAGGCAGTCATGGTTTCCCAGCTACCTTAATTGTAAACTGTATACCCAACCCATAGGTGGAAAAGGAGATGAGACCGATAGAGTGAAAGTACATGAGAAATGCCATGGATTTTCTTAAGACTTGGATTCCCTACGTCAGGGATCATACAATTCCTGCGTACAATTCCTAATAAATTCTAGGTCCCCAGTAAATACTAATTTAAACAATAAAGGCATTCAAAACTTCTTGTTTTCATCAGAAGGGTCCTCTTCCTCACCATCCCAATGTCAATTAATATTGTCTCCTCCTACTCATCCAGAACTTAGTCCTCTTCATATTTCTACTTAGTTCTTATTTTAATACTTTCTTCCAGACTGCATTTGGGGCCAAGAACTCCCTCAGTCTACCCTTTCCCTCAGCTAATGATGCCTCCTCCCTTCTCGCCTTGCCCATCAGTCAGTAGACCTTTTTGGATACCAGGTCATGTCAGATTTCTCAGATGCGTTTCTCTTTCTGAAAGAAAGAAAAAAAAGAAAAGAAAAATGATTCATAGAGCTTGACTCCGGGCACTGGAAAGTCATGCCTCACCGATAGAGAAGGTAGCAAAAAGATCCAGCAGAACTGCCAATGTCATTTCAGCTTTTTACCTGTTGGTTTTCCAGCAGTTAGTGGAAATTATTGTGAAGGAACTCAAGAAAGAATTTGGCCCATTCAGTTCAGAAACAACAGCAAAAATGATTCACTGTATTGAAAAAAAATTAAAGGAAGCAATATTACTAGTTCAGCTACTGGTAGGACTCATTCATTTATTTGCTCATTTATTCATTCAGGATCTAATGGTCTCTTTGGGAAAAGCCCATTCCAAAAGCATTACTCCAAATGGTTCTTATGTCATCTGATTTATGTGAAATGGACTTAGCAACTAACTTCAAAAGGCAAATTCTTAAGGAAACTTTATTAAGCCCAAGAAAGCGGAAGGAGTAGGTCAAATCACTTTGCCAGTTTGGATGCCAAAATTTGGAAGATTGGAAAAGAAACAGAGGGTCAGGGGAACGGAGATGTGTAGGTGTATACTTTGAAAGTTACCATTTTAAAATTTGTTACATTCAAAGAACTAATTGATATGATGCATTTTTTGAAAGGCAAAAAACATTGGACTGATCATTACAAATATAGCTCAAATTTAATTTAAAGGGTTCTGCCAGCCTTCAACCTACCAAAATTAACATTTATGCGACAGTAAAGAGGCATACATGCATTTTGCACGTAAGTATATCTAACAGCACAGTGAAAGGATTATTTGATATGGAGAAAGGAAGACTTGAGTTTGAATCCCTTCTCAGATTATTAGCCATGTGAACTGGCCAAGTCCTTTTGTCTTTTTGAGCCTCATTTTCTCCTCTGTAAAACTGAGATAATAACAGCATCTACCTCCCAGGCCTGTTGTGAGGAACAAGGCTGCTCAGCAGCAGATTGCCTTGTCTAGCTGAGACACCCTAGAGTCTTGAGAACTTGAGAAACAAGTTCAGATGAGCCATAGGTCCCCCAGACATACTGTGCCTTACAAAGAACCAACTCTGCTGAACGTTGGAATGACTCATAGTGAACCTCATCAGAGCCCTCTGGAGAGTGAGGGGCTATCCAGGCCCTTCAGAACTGGAGTTGTGAGATGCCTCGTGCGTATACCTCACTGCCCTGTGTCTTTCATGCCCACTCTTCCCCCTCTCCTGGAATCTGGGTGTGTTGGTTGAAGACTATACCCCTGATGATTCTGGGATGTGCTTTGTGATTATTATTCTTCCTATGTCATTTGAGTAAATGCCTTTGCTAAAGGACTGAGTCTATTGGCTTATTGGGGGAAGCACACTGGTGGGGCTTCTAAGCTAACATTTAAAAGGACTGCCACCCACAGGGTTACCCCTAGAATCCTAGGAGTAGTAATAGCCACCCCTCCGGAGACCCAATGTGCTAGTGGCACTATGAGTTGGACAAATGAGCCCTGAAAGGGGGTGTTATATATGTAAGTGCCTTGCAAACCTTAAAGTTCCATATGAATGGAGCTGTTATTAAAAGAAGCAATCTAAAACAGAAGAGTCTGCTTTCAACACTGTTTAACAGGCTCCCTGCCTTGGACCAATACGTGTCAATAGATAAGTTCGCAAATGTCAGTCAAGAGAATTAAGGGAGATTTTAAAAGATACCCAGTGGAGCCTGACAAAACCCACAACCTATCTGTCGTCATGAATGGCCCTTTCTACCTATCATTGACCATGCTGTGGCTCTCTTGAAAGACTGGAGTGGCAGGGTGTGCCTGTTCAGCCCTCTGTTCAGCTCCAGATGGAATTATCTCTTTGAAAGCAAATCCTTTGAACAGAAAATGTCATATCGTTTGGCATTCTCCTTTGCCAATACATACACAGAGTATATTTTTTTAATTCTGTAACTCAACTTGTTTTCCTGAAGGGTGTATGCACCATGATGGAGAGGTACAGATAAGCTTTTGTTTTCATTCTAGTTCCTGAATGGCATGCATCATTGCTTATCTGGGCAACAACAAATCGAGTTGTGATCTTGCCGAAACAATCTCTGCAGATCTCACTCATTTACCCTCTCCTGTCTCTAAAACTTAAGGCCTTGGCGCAGGATGTTGCATTTCAATTCCCAGAAGTCAATAGGAAACTAATTCATTTCCAATATGTTTATTTAATTTGAAAAAAAACATTCACCACTCCCACCTTCTATTTTATGAGAGATGAATCGTTTTTCTTCATGTTTTGTTCTCAGCTTCTTTCCCACCATATTTCTATTCTAACAAAGGTCTACAAAGGTCTAACAAAGGCTCTAAAGATTTTCTTTTGTATGTTGGTTATTACATAAAAAGATTGAGCCCTATGAAATATTTAATAAGTACAAGACATGGTCCCTACCCCTAGGGACTCTAGTAGAGAAGAGACATAAACCTATATTGATATAGGCAACCTAAACCCAACCCTTCTATGAATGTACTATTTATGATTTGTGTTTATGTGTCTTCTCTATCAGAGACCTTAGGGGCGAGGACCATATCTTGCACGTTTTAAATATTTCATAGGGCTTAACCTTTTATGTAATAAACACAATAATTACTTGTTCTTGAAGTAATAAACATAATTTATATAAGGTAACTTAGGGAAATAGTACTAAAATACATTTTTGCATTCATTCACCTATAGATTTATAGATCCTTAGATAATTAGAGCTGTAAAGTGCTTTAATGATTAGATAATCCAAACCCCTCATTTACAGATGAACAAAGTGAGGCCTGGAGAGAGATGAAATCACCTAGCTAGGGATTCTCTAATAGCCATCTTACCTCATAGTGACAGAGCCTTGATTTGAACCCAAGTCTCCTGATTATTAATTCAGTCTTCTTCCCATTACACCATGGTGCCTCCTTGAAAGTATATCAAAGTCCCTGCTAGTAGTGAAAATAGACTAAGCAAGCCTATTTTCTGGTTGCCAGTTATATTCAGATTCACATGGCTTTCAATATGTTGAATCTTCCTCCCTGACACAAGAACCTGGACACCATTTTGGGGGTGTCTCAGAAAATCTCTGTGGTTCATTACTCTACCCAGGTACACCCCCAATTTTATTAACTTGCTTATTTTGCTTTCCAAATAACCTTCCTCCTCTGCAAGCACTCAGGCTAACAACGATATAAATATATAAAAGATTTTATTTATACAACAGAAAATTCAGAAAGAATTCATATCCAATGCTGTCCTTTAGATCAAGGCCTTTTAACCTTTTTTCTGTGTTATAAACCCTTTTGGAAGAATAGTGAAACCTATGGAACCCTTCTCAGAATGTTTTTAAATTACTTAAGAAAGTACTAAATTTCAGTTAGAGGTTAGTGGAAGTAGATGCATTTTTTTCTCATTCAAGTTCACATACTCCTTGAAATCTATTCATGTACCATTTCAGAACCCCTCCTATAGACAGCCCTCCAAAAAAAGTCCTTTTCTCCCTTTTCTGGAGGGTATCAAGCCACCTTCACATTGGGCAGGCCCCTCATCTCATGACGTATGATACCAGTGAGGTTCAAGGTACCTGGGAAGCCATACCTCTCCTTAGTACATATAGTTCCTTGCTATTCAAGTCTCTTGATCTCTGCCCTAGCTACCTACCATGTTGCTTTCATTGAAGCTCCATCTTTCTTGTCTATTTCATTCATCCAGGTCCCATCTCCATTGCCTTTTTCTCTCTCATCAAGGTTTTATCTCTACAGAAGATAAGTGGATGTATTGTCCTTCAGTTCAGGTCCTTCGCCAGGTCTTCACGTACCTCACTATTCTCTTTTGCTTCTAGTGTTGACTCCTGTCTTTAGTTCACTGCCCTGCTACCTGCAAGCCATGCAGAACTACTTCCAACTTCTATCTTCTGTCAGTAGCCAGTGGTCTCCTTTATGTGGAAGCAGCTCTTCTATTGTGTATGTACCCTGGGAGTCTTCCATGCATAATGGAAAAGAGGTTTATCTTATTCCTCTTGGCACATGCCAGCTACAGTAACATCGAGGTTATAACTTTACCCCTCTTGGAACCATAGCATCACAAAAATAGGAAAGGCACCTAAATCAGTCAGAACAGAAGTTTCAACCATTTTTTGTGCCATAGACCCCTTTGACAATCCAATGAAGCCTATGGACTCTTCAGAATAATGTTCTTGAATGCATAAAATAAAATACAAAGTAAAGCTTACGTTAAAATATATTTTAAATTATATTAAAATACAATTATCGAAATATTTCTTAAAACATATTTATGAATTTCAGGTTAAGAACACTTGAGTGAGGTGGTCTCTATACCCCTTAAAAGTTTCATTCTTTTGCTTTACCTATTCTTCTCTTTGGATTAGTTTGTCTGAAGCATATTCACTAACCAGTTGTCACAACTGGTTCTGCCCTTTACCTGTTATTCTAGCTGCCATCTGGGACCTAGTTCCTCTAACTTCAAAGGGAGGCACAATCTTTCCTGGAGCCCATCGAAAGTATAAGAGAGTATCATATTCCAATAAATAATAACATATAGCTATCCCTGTTTCTTTTAGGTTTGTTTTGTTTTATTATTACTATTTTATTTGGAGCTTAAACTTTTAAAAAGGAGCATTTCCATATTCAAACTAGAACACAAAAATAGGATTATATGTAAAATTATGAATCTCTATTACATACTGCTTGTTTTTTTAAGTATATAATAAATTCAACTCATTACTTTCAAAACTGTCTTGCATATGTGTGCACCTTTCTGAAATACCTTCTGTATTTTCTTTATTTGCTTTTATTTTTAACAAGAAAAATATTTTTCTCAAAAACAGTAACAGGCCATTTCCATTTAGAGTAAAATGAGGGCCTTTTCCCTTCACATAAACAATTTAGCTTTAAGTGATGTGAACAGACCAGTTTTATAATAGAATGAATATGAAGTCACTTATTAAGATGTGGGTGATAAGCAGAGCCCCATTTCTGCTGTCCTTTCCTTGTAATTCTACTACTATAGTTTTTTAATTGTGACAACCATTTGGCTTTTGAATTGACCTCCAATGAAATGGTACTGGGAGGGATCTCACTTTGAGTCAATTCAGATTAATAAATATTTATTAAGTCCTATTATGTTCAGGGATACAAGGATAAAAATTAAATGGTTCCTTTCCTCAAGCAAAGCTTCAGATATATGTCTGTGTATATGTGTGTGTGTGTGTGTGTGTGTATGTGTGTGTATAATTAAGGTATTAAAACACAATATAGTAGTTGGATATATAAAATTAAATTGAATTAAACTGGGTATATCCAGCTAATATATTAATTGTCTTTTAACACCTTAATTCAATTCAATTTAAAAAAAAAAAAGCTATGTTAAAGAGCACCCAAACAGAGATTATCAGAAATCTGACATAGGAATAGCGATCGTCAAAGAGAGGAAAAGATCTCTCATTAAGAACACACAAGGATTCTCAAAACAAATTCTACTCAAAGGGTAGTGTTATAAATCCGATGACACTCTGAAATGGCTTTGAAGGCTTTGTATGCTTGGTACCAGGATTTCTGGTCATCTGTTGCTATTTTAATTCATAACTGAATTCTGAATAAGACTGGGGAATCTCTTTACAATTTATGAGAGCCTTGGCCACTAACTTGAAAGTGATGGGGTGAACCAGCTGCCCTCTTGTGGTGCAGCTGACCTTGCCCCTGATGCCATAATTTAAAATCATTATGATGAGTCCCTTGGTTCAATTTGGAAACTCTCATGTATAAGCTTGGCCGCCAGCCCTGGTCATATAGCTTAATGGGAAAAGAGAAGTGTGTGTAACAAAACAAAGCCATTTTATGAGACCCTGTTTCCCTCATCTTCTTTATAGAATTTATAAGGAAGGGTAACAAAACATGAAACATATTTTAAACAGTTCTGTGGAAGCTAGTTAACCCCTCTGAAGATAGTCCAAAAAGATCACAAGTTAATTTTTATGCCTGTTTATTTTCTGAAAGCTAAGAATAAAATGCAGTTTTCCAAGATTTCCTCTGAAAACAGAACCATTGCAGATCATAAGCTGTCAGCTTATGAAACAAATGCCATAGCATTAACTTTCCTCTTTTATCTTTGGTTCATTATTTTAAAAAAATTATTTCAATCCAAAGACAATTAACAACTAAAATGCCAAAGAACTGTCTAATAAATCAGAAAAAAAATGGTCACATCTTTCTTCTCTCAGAGCCCCATAGCTGCTTTAAAACTTAGATTAAAAGAAAAAAAGATACAGACTCAGAATGAAATAAAAACATTTAAATGTTAGACATTTAACCTAACCTGAAATTTACAATGACTATTCTGATTAGCTGGGATATAACATAACAAGTATATCTGTGTGTATATGTGTTTATATTTAGTTTTCAAATACCCATTAAAATAGAAAGGGAAGGGGCAAGAGATGGAGAGGGAAGAGGCAAAGACAGAAAGAATAGATGAAGGGAGAGAGGAAGGAAGAGAAAAGAAAGAAAAGAAAAGGAAGGGAGGAAGAAAAGAAGGGAGAAGGTGACAAATAGGATGAGAGAGAGAAAGAGAGAGAGAGAGAAACGTTTCAACTTTATGTAATTGTGTATCCACTTTCCCCCAAAGACACCATGAGCAACGGTAGGAAAGTACAACCCAAACTTAGTGTTGGACTATTATAATTTTATTATTCCTATTCTTGCCATCTCTGTACTGTTGACCCCATTCTCTTTCTAAGAATACAAAGACACTCTTCTTCTCACATGAGACAGGAACAAAGTGCAGAGATTTCTCCACATGCCCTTCCTTCTTCAAAAAGGAATAGGCTGAGGAGCTGAGAAGATCAGATCTGATGATGCCCATCATCAGTGATGCTCTCTTGGAAAAGGACAACTTTCCCAACTAGTGATCAACTTCTGTTGAAGGGAAAGGAAAAGAGGGAAAAGGAGAGGAGAGGGGAGGTGAGGGAAGTAAAAGGTAAGGGAGGGGAGAGGAGGGAAGGAGAAATGTCTCAATATCTGGAGTGGTCAGTGGTTAGTATCAGTCGTGGCAAGGAAAGTGGGCCCCTTCTCCAAATCGACTACTCCCCTCAATGGTGGTTACAGGGCCCTGGCTGAAATGAGACCCAATGCTCTGGAGCTCAAAGTTATTTCCATGACTATCGGGTTCAGAGTTCTGGCCTATCTTTACCGGGCAACTGGGTGGTGCAGCAGATAGAGTGCCAGGCCTGTAGCCAGGAAAGCCTCTCTTCCTGAGTTCAAATCTGACCTCAGACATACATTAGCTGTGTTACCCTGAGCAAGTCCCTTGACCTATTTGCTTCAGTTTTCTCATTTGTAAAATGAACTGGAGAAGAAAATGGCAAATCACTCCAGTATTTTTGCCAAGAAAACCCCAAATGGGGTCTTGAAGAGTTAGACACGAATGAAAGACAACTAAACAACAACTGTCCTCTGAGGGGAGGTGGTGGTAGTATACTGACTTGCCTGGCACATGCTTCTTCCCATCTGTACCACAGGGTGCCTTGTTGCTTCAGCTAGGATGGCTTTCTTGTCCTCTCAGGTATCAGCTTTCAATCCCCGTCACACTTTGTACAATCCAGCCAAACTGACTTTTTCTGAATATATATAATATATATATACATACACATATATACACATACACATATATACACAGACATATATACACATATGTGCATATTCATATATAGAGTGACTATACTTATTTACACAAATATCTGTCTCTTGATAGAATGTAAACGTAGTGAGAAGAAAGACTTTCAAAGTTTGCTTCAAAGCTCATCTCAAACTACCCCCTCTAGACCTACATTATAGAGGTCCTGATCCCACCCCCAAATGCTAGTGTCTTCCCTCTCTAACTACCTTATATTTAACTACCTTGTAGGTATTTGTATTTATTTCATCAATGCGTATTTGGCATAGATTTACATATGTATACATTGTCTTTGAGCCCTCAGAACTTAGCACAGTACTTGGCACATAATAGCTACTTAATAAAACACTTGTTGATTGATTATTTGAGGCCTTGACTCATTGCAGATGCTCCTCCGCTGCTGGATGACAGTTTTCATTTTCTCTTACCACTTTCTTCTGAAATAGTTCATTAAAAAAAATTCTGTAGCTGGAAGAAAATCAGAAAATACATTTCCTCCATTGCATCCCTCTCACCCCTAAATTTAATATGTGAGCAAAGGGATATAAAGAAATGATCCAACTAACAGCTTGAAAGCATATTATTATGCATTTTATTGGCTCCACCTGCTGAGAAATTGCTTCGAAGGAAATAATATTCTGCACAGGACTTCTTTCCCCCCCACATGCCTTCCTAGAAAAATCCATCATCATACTTATGAGGCATTATATATTTGCTTCTAATATAAAAGGGCTGAGCTGCAGTAGTATGGAGGGTCTTCGTCGAACCGCCTGTGTGTTTTACCACCAATAAAACTGTTTTAAGTACCTGCCAACATAATGAAAACATGTCTAACCAAGTCCCGATTCATTCTCCTACTTTTACCCCTCCACCACCTCCCACCCTGCTTCATCCTAAAAAGAGAACAAATCCTTCTGTTCTAAGTGGTACAGTGAATAGAGTACCAGGACTGGAGTCAGAAAGACTCATCTTCATGAGTTCAAATCTGACCTCAAACACTTGTTAGCTGTGTGACCCTGGGCAAGTCACTTTACTGTTTGCCTCAGTTTCTCATCTGTAAAATGAGCTGGGAAAGAAAATGGCAATCCACTCCAGTATCTTTGTCAAGAAAACCCCAAATGGAGTCATGAAGAGACTGAAATGATTGAATAACAACATACTCCTTCCAGTAGTGCAAACCAAAGCCCATCATCCTCTCTGTCCCATCTCCTGACTCCTGCCTGGTTCAACTATGGTGACCATAAACTCCAACATCTTTCTTACTCAGACACTCTCACAGATTGCCTCCAAGCCAAATGAGCCCTTCTCCTCTAAGTGTTAAAACCTGCAAGTCACCACAATTTCTCTCTAATTAGTTCTAAAATCTTGGCCTGAGGCAAATGGGTTGGATAAGGATTACTTAAATAGCCTGAGTTTTTTTCTCTGCCATGTTATGCCAGAAATCAGGCATTCTCCCACCTACCCAGGACAGTGCCTCTTTGGAAAGCTAGTGGTGAAGTTACAAACAGTCTATACAATTGCTATATTTATTAATATACACACAAGAATGTGTACTCATTAAGATATGTACTCATTAAGATACCTATATATACGTATACATACAAATACAACCTATTTGTTAACAGGTCATGAAGAATATAATAAATGAAGAAATATATTATAAGTTCCTTGCTCCCTTTGGAGTTTATAATCTAGTAAAGAAAATTTTAAAAAATTGCTGGGCAAATCATTTTGGGGGTCTTGGGGAAAATTTCTTTGGTTCCTGTGATTTTGTTGATCATGGGAATTTGTGATAAGCAAATTCCTCTAGCAATATAGATAGGGACCTGCTCTGCAATTTATAATCTCAGAGAAGGAATCATTAACTTGTTTTGTATAATGATCCCCTTTGGCTGTCTGATGAAAAATGATAAATTACTTCTCAGAATAATACTTTTAAATGCATGATTTAAAAAAATAGGATTACAAAAGAAACCAAAGGTTAGTGAAAATAAAGATATAATTTTTTTTATATCCAAATTCAAACTGGATTCCTATTCAAATCTATCCATGAGCCCCAGATTAAGAATGTTTTAGGGAGTTTTCTAGGACCCAGAGAGGTTAAGTGACTGGATTCCTATTCAAATCTACCCATAAACCCCAGATTAAGAATGCCTTAGGGAGTTTTCTAGGACACAGAGAGGTTAAGTGACTTTCCTAGGGTCACAGAGCCATTAGGTATCAGAGGCAAGATGTGAACCCATATATCTGAACTCAGAAGCTTGATCTCTAGCCATTATCCACACTGTCTTATTGTATGTATATGAATATGTGTATGTATTGTATGTATACATGTATACATGCATATACGTATATGTCCTATATTTTGATCCACCGTATGATTTCATTAGCTTAGCACTGTGCCTGGCACATAGTAGGAACTTAATAAATGTTTATTGATTGATTGATCAGTCATTAGTGCAGGGAAAACCTAATCAAGATACTTTCTCTCCAAATACAAATCAGCAATTCTTCTTTGTTGTAGTCTTGGAGAGTTACCTGGAGCTCTAAGAGGTCAAGGAAAGTGCCCAGGGTCACACAGCCAATATTGTCAGAGGCAAAATCTTCCTGACTCCAAGGCCAGTTGTCTATTAATTACACCACACTCTCTCTCGGGTGTATGTATGTGTGTACACAGTGGCATAGTTAAATGAGAAGGACTTAAAATCAGGGCGAGGGAGAGAAGAAGAGAGGGAGGGAGAGGAGAGGAGGGAGAGAAGGTGAGTAGGGAAGGAAGGGAGGGAGTGTCCTGTCCTAGCTCTCTGATTGGCTCCGGCTATGTGACATAAGGAAGTCATTTAACCTTTTTGAGACTCAATTTCCTCATGTGTAAAACGGAAATAATAAAACTTGCACCACATAATTTACAGGGGTATTGTGAGGAAAAAATTTTCTAGAATTTGTTCTCTGACCTGAAATTAATTTTATCAGTTCAAATAATTCTAATGTTAACTTACTTTATCTGAACAGACTCTAGCAGCCAAGTCCATTATAATACTCTTTTGTATAGATAAAAAAAATTTCTTGGTGATATGTCCAATGTCTAGAAATACTAATTTCTAAAATTGATGCCAAAATATATTATTATTTTAGGGCTGGAAAATCAAAGGGAACAGAGAGCTGCATGTTTAGATAGGATGGAGTGTGAGCAGTAGACATTTGGATAAGAAGCTAAGGTAGCAGGGAGATGGAAGTCATGAGCATTGGGGAAATTGCTGAGCTAGAGATACAGTGGCATAGTTAAATGAAAACTAGATTTAAAATCTGGAGAGAAAGAATGGCTTCAATCCCAGCTCTGATTAGTATAGCTGTGTGATCACAGGCAACTCATTTAACCTCTTTGAAACTTCATTTCCTCATCCATAAAATGGGAATAATAAAATTGTACTACATAATTTACAGGGGTGTTGTAAGGAAAAAATTTTCTAGAATTTATTCTCTGACCTGAAATTAAATATCCACGTTGAACTCATTCATCTGGAAAGGAATAAGATGGAGAGTAGGTACATGGGGGAGGAAGAGAATTATTCTCAAGTCAGGCTCCTAGCATCCCAGAGTCAAATGTTCCTGGCACAAAGTCTGCAGTTGGCATCAGAAGTGCTAGAAATATCCCAAGTGATAGTATTTAAATAATAACAAAAATAACAGATTTTAAAACCTTTTTTCCATTTCACCAACTTTGCATCTCTAAGGAATGGGTAACCTCTAACCTTAATTTCCTCTTTAGACTATGTCTTAAGGCCACTTTTTGGAAATAAAATTCAGTTGCCTCTTCTAAGATACCAGTTAGAAATATAGCTACTCTGAACTGGGTAAACATTCTGGGTATTGTGATACATTAAAACAACACCCCATCCCACCCAACCCAAACCCCTTAATTCTGGAAAATGCCCAGAGTTTTAGATCCTCATAAAAAAGCATTTTGGCTTGGCTACATTATCAGATCTATGGATATTTTTAGCCCACTGTTGTATGTCTGGTGGTGGCAGCAAAAAAATGTATGACTGACCACCTGGATGCCAACCTCAGGATCCCAAGACTATGCCCTGAGATAGCAATTTTTTTCTTAACAAACTCCTTTATGTAGCTTCTATCTACGAATCTCTGATCCAACCCAAATGTGATCCTTGCTGATGTCAGTATTTGCATTGATGATCTTTCCAATGATCTTAGCCTCTTAGTAAAGAATAATTAGATTTTTCATATATAGTACTTCAATGTTAATAAAGTACTTTATAGCACCCCTATTAGGTACATCATACAAGTTTTTTTTTGTTTTTGTTTTTTGGCTAGGCAATGGGTTTAAGTGACTTGCCCAGGGTCACACAGCTATTAAATGTTATATGTCTGAGGCCAGATTTGAACCCAGGGAGTCCTGAATCCAGGGCCAGTACTCTAACCACTGCACCACCTAGCTGCCCCCATGTCATATAAGTTTTATTATCCCCATTTTATAAATGAGGAAATGGAGGCCCAGAGAGTTTAAGTGGCTTGCCAGGGATCACATTGCTAGTTTCAGTCAAAGCTCGTATTGGAACTTCTATCTTTTCAGGTAGCTAGGTGGCTCAGTGGATGGACAACCGGCCTGAAGTCAGGAAACTGTTGTTCGGTCATTTCAGTTGCGTCTGACTCTTCGTGATCCCATTTGGGGTGTTTTGTTTTTGTTTTTTTTGGCAAAGATATTGGAGTGGTTTGCCATTTCCTTCTCCAGCTCCTTGTACAAATGAGGAAACTGAGGCAAACAGAGTTAAGTGACTTGCCCAGGGTCACACAGCTAGTAAGTGTCTTAGGCTGGATTTGAGCTCAGATCTTCCTGACTCCAGGCCTGGTGCTCTATCCACTTGGATACCTCACTGCCCTAGTTTCCTGGGTACTCAGGATCTAAACATGCTATTTTTTACTCTTCTGTCCTGCTCGGGACATCCTACCTCCAATCCATCTACTTTCCTGTGAATTCTACTACCTCAGAATCTCCTACCCTGGTTGATCTCCTTGCTTCAGTCTTTTCCCATGCCAGTTCATTCTCAACTCAATCAAATTTATCTTTCTAAAGCACAGATCTGGCTTCATCATCCTCCCCCCTCTCCCTTTTCAAAAACCTCCAGGGGCTTCCTATCACCTCTGGGATCAAACCTGGCTCCCCCGAACATTTCCAGTCTTCATTCACCTTCCTCTCCTCTCTTTCCTTGACATATTCTGCTATCCAATGACACTGTCCTCTTTGCTGTTTCTCGCACAAGATTCTGTCTCTAGACTCCCAACATTTTCACTAGCTGTTCTCTATGCCTGGAATACTCTCTGTCCTCAACTCCACTTCCTGTCCTCCCTAGCTTCCTTTGTATCTGGCATATAGTAGGCACTTAATAAATGCTTTTTGACTGACTAACTCCTATATCTGTTTCTTCCAGTCCATAGACACTGTTTTGTTGGAATATTCAACTTTTTCAATATTCTATGAGGGGAGGTAAACCTATACGTATGATGGTACATCCAAATAGATGCATGGTCATTTGGAAGGGGAAGGAGGGGATAACATTGCCAGAGAGCAATGATCAGGAAAGGTCTCCTGAAGAAGGTGGCACTTGAGCTCCCACTGGGATACTAAGGGTCTGGGAAACACTAAATGATCTTCATGATAGAATACAGGTTTAGGGAACATCACCTCTGCTTTCTCCTTTGCTCTGATACCGGCCTATCTGTCACTAATGCTTCATTTAACTTCCTCATTTTTTCAACTGAGAAAAAAAAAAAACAGCAACAGAATGATATACCCAGTGAATATTAGGCCATGTCAAACAAATGATTATCAGGGCCCTATTATCAGTTGAGTCAACAGATGGGAATCACTTGTTCACCCCATGAAATAACAAAGCTTTTATTGAAGGCCTCAAAATTCCCATCACAATACAGCACTTATATACCCTGAGGACACATGGCAAAGGTTTAGTTTTATATAACTGGATGATTAGGGCACGGCAACAATTGAAGCCGAAATGTCTGTCAGTTTTTATGCCCCACTGATAGCATCAAGCCAATATTTGGAGCCCTCAATGACATGTACTTATCCAAGGGAGAGAAGATTAAGCTCTAATGTCTCTGATAGGAAACATCAGAAACAAAAAAAAAGGATGACTGTCGCGCTGGGTTCCAGGCCTCTGGCACCAGCAAAAACAAGTCCCACAGGCCAACATCCTGAAAACTTTAGATGCCCTCACTGGATAGTAATGAGATTACTCTCTGCCTAGAAATGTTATTTTCCATAACTCTCCATTTGGTATCAAAATCCAGTCAAAATGTCTTGCATTGTCCCTTCTCTGAACTCAAACAGCCTTTAGTTAGTGAGTATCCTCCGGGTCAAACAACCTAGGGGAAAAAAATAGAAAGTAATTTGTGACTTGAAAGTTGAAGCCTGGTTGTAAAGTACACTGAATTTAATAAATCACATTTATATAGTTCTTTGAAGTTTATAAAACACTTACCTCATGACAGTGCTATAAGGTAAATCATAGAAGTCTTATTTTCCCCATTTTGGGCAGCTAGGTAGCATAGTGGACAGAATGCCAGGCCTGGAGTCAGAAAGATTCATCTTCCTGAGTTCAAATCTGATCTCAGACACTTACTAGCTATGTGATCCTGAGCAAGTCACTTAACTCTGTTTACCTCAGTTTTCTCATCTGTAAAATGAGATGGAGAAGGAAATGGCAAACCACTCCAATATCTATGCCAAGTAAACTCCAAATGGGGTCATGAAGAGTCAGAAATGACTGAACAACATCCCAATTTTACAAATGAGGAAGGTTTTTTTTATAAAAAGAAAAAAATCTCTTTTTATAAAAGAGACAAAAGTCAAACTACAAGGTAGCAATAGTTTCATTTCTGACATATAATGTTATGTGATATTATATTAACCTTCAGAAGAAATTAGACTAGATGGCCCCTAAGGTCTTTTGCAAATCTAAATTTACAATCATATGGTTCTACAATCTTAAGAAGAGTAGAAGCTGTCAAGGATAAAGGCATAATAGAGAAAGTGGGGTGGGAAGTAGGAATCTTTCTTAAAGTGAACGCAGCTGATTCCTTCATGACCATCAGACATTTACTTCTAAATGGGGTAATCAAGATGTACCTTTTTTCTATGCTGCCTGAGTAACTACATCTTGTCTTGATAGACAATGTGGTATAGTCATAAGTTCATACTAATCCATAGGCAGGTAGGTGACCCAGAGGCTAGTGTGTTGGGTCGGGAGTCAAGAAAAATCTGAGTTCAAATCTAGCTTCAGTTGTGTGGCTCTGGATAAGTCATTAACTTCTGTCTGCCTCCATCCTCTCAACTGTAAAATGGAGATTATAATAGCACTTACCTCTGAAAATTGTTGTATTAAAATGAGATAATATTTGTGAAGTGATTAGCATAGAACCCAGCACATAGTCAGTGCTTAATAAATATTTATTCCCTTCCCCTTTTCCTAATCATGGAGTCAGCATGGTGTAGTGGAAAGAGTAGCAAATTCAGTCACAAAATCTTGATTCAAATCCCAACTCTTCTACTTACTATTTGTGTGGCCTTTGGGGAAGTCCCTTCACCGCTTACCCTCAGTTTCCTTGTCTGTAAAATGAGAAGGTTAGACCATACAGCATTTAAGTTGTCTTCAAATTCTATATATATGATTTTATGGCCTGGACTTGAGCTCTAGCACATACTATCTTTATAAACTCGGACAAGTCCCTTAATTTCATTGAATCTCTTTTTCCTCATCAATAAAATATGGACAATAAGATTTGTACAACTGACTTCACAGGATTCCTGTGAAGAAGGAACTTCACAAATTTTAAAGCACTCTGAAAGGATGTTTTCCTTGTCCCAACACTGACAAAAAAATATTTCTACTGTGTGCAATGCACTATCCTAGGCTCTCAATATCTTAGAAATGATTTCAAGAGATCAAGACTTTTAAGCAGAAAAAAAAAAAGCCAAATGAATGAATGAAAAAACATTCTCAAGCACTTACTCTGTGCCAGGCAAGTGCAAAAGACTGGGAAACCAAATACAAAAAGTAGGATAGTCCCTGTCCTCAAGGAGATTATATTCTAATGGGAACAGGGGGGGCATATATAGAAGTCTAGTGGCCAAAGAGGAGTGTTTTGGCTAGGGCAATCACAGGATTGGTGAAAAGAATGATAGTGCAATTGATAGAAACTATATTAATGCCATATTTATTATATGTCTTAATTTAGACAACATTTTTTCTTACTACAATTAAGTAGTTCAGGCAACATACTATAAACTACTTTGTAAAACAAGTCATTAAAATATGAGAAATAGGATATTGTGCTGTAAAATCTCCTTATAAAAAGGAATGAGAAATAATGCAACTTATATTGAGAAAAAACAGACCTTTGAATAGGGAATAAAAAAGAACATGGTTGTGCACTCACCAACACGATTGTATTTTTTTTTCAAGAAGAATAAAATAAATTAAGTTGAGAACTCATCATCTACCTGCACCAAACTGAACCAGGAAGATTAATTTCTCTGGTGAATACCTGCGTCAAAATGAACACAAATATTTACCCAAATGCATTTGAAAAGGAAAAAGATATGCCTTCCATGTGTATATTGCCAATGTTTTCCAAAGAGATGAGCTTCCACAATCTTATGTTGATGATCACTATTAAGGTTGTTAAATGAGTTGGCATTTACCTGCTCTCACACATTAATATCAATGTATGACTTGGCATAAATTTTGCAACCATACACACAAACATATGTCTGAAAGAAATGGAGAAATATGACAATAAGAATTTTTTTATTTTTATTTGTTTTCTTTCTAAACTTGACAAATGCCAAATAAAATGAACATTTCCATATGTAGATTTGAGCAGATAATGAGGATTACGCATGAATCTCTATTACATAAAGCTTGTTTTCTTAAGCATATGACAACTTCAATATGTTACTTTCAAAGTTGCCTTACTTGTCTGTATTTCCTTCTAAACTTCCTTTTGTTTATTTCTGTGCATCTAAATATATGTTTATATAAAGTATATGCATATATGTATGTATTTCAATGACTTTCATTTATCTATTTTCTTTTTGACAGTATCATTGCCACTTCTACTCCCTGAATTCCTTTTATCAGATTTTTTTAAAAGTAAAGAAAAAATAAAAACCTTCACCAAATAATCAGACTCAAGCAAAACAGATCCACACTTTAGTCACAACTAAAAATGTGTCTCACTCTGTACCTTGAGACCATCAATTTGGAATTATAATGAAAAAGAGTTTAAATGAAGCAGAATTTTTCTCTAATTTCTTGTTTTAACTCTGTGTGAATCTTTGTTTCAAGTATATCTCTTGTAAACAAGATTGTTAAATTGTTTTCTAATCTATTCTATCTTCTTTTGTTTTATGAGTGATTTCAATCCATTAATGTTCACAGTTCTAATTGTTAATTGTTTATTTTCCTTCATCTTGTTCTCTTATGCTTTTTCCTCTCTTTTCTCCCTACTCCCTCTTTACAAAGAAGAGGACAATGAGAAAGAAGGAATATGCTAAGGAATAGTGCTCTATACTGTATTTAATTTGTTTTTGCTTTGTTCCCATTCTTCTCTTCCTCTCAACCGCATACAGGTTCTTCACACTGGTTCTTTAATTTTAAACCCCTTTTCACAATTCACCCTCTGCAGTTAGAGTTTATTCTGCTTGTAATTAATCCCTTCTGGAACCTACCCTCCCTCTTAATAAACTCTTTCCCTCTTCTCTCCTATTTTGCTATTGAGTTTCATGTGTTTGTGTGTACATATGTGTGTGTTTATTTTTTCCTCTCCTTTGACCACTTCAGATGAAAATGAGGTACAAATGATACCCACTTCCCTATCTCTTCCTTCCTTTTCTTGTATAATTTTCTATTGATGAACCCTAATTATATGAGATAATATTTCTCCACACTCTCTGCTCTTCTAGTTCTTAGTGTATCCCTTCTTCCTTCCCTATCCTTTCTTCTTTTAAGATAATGAAAAAGAATGACAAAACCACTATTTAATCCCTTTTATGACCCCTGATGACCTTAGGATTTTGAAGGGAAGCTTTTATCTTCTACACCTATTATAATGTAAACATTTCATCTTTGAGTAATCTTTACTAAATGCTAACTAATATTTACCATTTTATGTTTCTCTTGACTCTTGTATTTCAAAGGTTCTAATCAGTTCTGGTCTTTTCATCAGGAATACTGGGAAGTCCCTATTTCATTTAAAATTAATTTGTTTCCCATGTAAACACTCAGTTTTGTTGGATAAGTTATTTTTGGTTAAAAACCTATGTCTTTTGCCTTTTGGTGTATTGTTTTCTAAGTTCCTTGCTTCTTTTAAGAAGTAGTTGCTGATCTTGTGTGATTCTGACTGGTTCCTTGATACTTAAACTTTTCTTCTTTCCAGCTGTATGAGGGTATGTAAGTGGATTATAGCTCACATATACTTGCTAAATTCTCTTTGGCCCTGAAAGCTCTAGATTTTGGCTATAACATTCCTAGGAATTTTCTTTCTTTTTCTTTCTTTCTTTCTTTTTTTTTTCGCATGTAACTGGTGAATTCTTTATGTTTTCGTTTTGCCTTTTGGTTCTAATAATTCGGCAAATTTTATTTCATGATATTTTAAAATATGATGTTTAGGCTCTCCGTCTCACTCACTCTTTTTGTCTGTCTGTGTCTCTCTTGGCCTGTCTCTCTCTTTTTGTCTTCTCTCTCTGTCTCTCTCAGTCTCTCTGCCCCTGTCTCTCTTTGTCTCTCTGTCTCTCTGTTACTCTCTCTCTCTCTCTCTCTCATCATGGCTTTCAGGTAATCATGATTCTTAAATTACCTCTTCTTGATTGATTCTATAGGTCAGTTTTTTTTGGGGGGGGTAAGGGGGGATGAGATTGTATACTTCTACTTTTTCATTCTTTTGACTTCATTTTAGTATTTCTTGTTTTCTCACTGAGTCATTAATTTCTATTTGGTCCATTCTATTTTTCAAGAAATCTATCCCTTGGGTAAGGACTTACTATTAAAAAAAATTGTTGGGAAAACTGGACAGCAAACTGACAGAAATTAGTTTTAGACCAACACCTCTTACCATATGCCAAGATTAGCTATAAATGGATACATGGACTTAGATATCAAAGGCCATATTATAAACAAGTTAGAGGAGCAAAGGAAGAAATTTCCTTTCAAGTTTGTGGATAGGGTAAGAATTCTTGATCAAACAAGGGGTAAAGATAAAATGGACAATTTTCTTGACATAACAATAGCTAGCATTTTTTTAGGTTTGCAAATTACAAATATTATCTCATTTAATTTTCATAGTAATCCTATAAGGTAGGTGCTATTATTCCCAGTTTACAAATAAGGAAACAGACTGAGGGATAAAGTGATTTGCCTAGGGACAAATCACTAGTAAACTAGTCTCCTATTTGAGGCAGGATTTAAACCCAGGTCTTCCTGACTCCAAGTCCCAAGACTCTTATCAACTTCAACACTTAGTTGCCTTGTTTGCATTTAAAATTTTTTGCTCAAATACAACCAATGCAACTAAATAGGGGGAAAAATCCTTATAGCAAATTTTGCTGATAAAGATCACATTTTCAAAATAAAGAATTGATTCAAATTTATAAGAATAATAGCTATTCCCCAGTTATTAAATGGTCAAAGGAAAGGAGCAATTTTCAGTTTAAGAAATCTAAGTTACATATAGCCATGGAGGGTGGGAAATGCTCCGAATCATTAATCATTAATAATTAGAGAGATGAAAATTAAAGCAATTCTGTGATTCCACCTCAAACCCATAAGATTATATGATAATAAAAGAAGGAAAATGTCAAATGTTGGAGGTTATATGGGGAAACAGGCAGATTAATGCAATGGTGGTAAAACTTTAAATTGGTTCAACCACTGTGCAAAGCAATTTAGAACTATTACCCAAAAGTCACCAAACTACACTTACCTTTTTTTTCCCAACAGTACCACTTTTGGGCTTATACCTCAAACACATCAAAGAAAACAGAAAAGGACCCATATGTGTGAAAAATATTTATAACAGTTGCTTTTGTAGAAGCAAAGAAATGGAAACCAAGAGTTTGCCAATCAACTGGGGAATGGCTGAGCAAATTATGATATATCTATATATTGTACTGTAAGAAATGACAGAAGAGAAAGATTCAAAGAAATCTGGAAAGTTTGTATAGTTGATATAGAATAAAAGGAGCAAACCCAAGAGAACAAGTTATATAATCAACAGCAACATTGTAAAGGGGAAAAACATTAAAAGGCTTAAGAACTATGATCAGTTCAATCATCTATCGTAATTCCAAAGGACTGAGGATGATTCATTCTATATATCTTCTGATAGAGAGGTGATAGAATAAAGATACAGAGTTAACACATACATTTTTGGACATGGTCAATGAGGGAATTTGTTCTGTTTGACTATGGATATTTGTTACAAGGGTTTTATTTCTCTCTCCATTCCCACCTAAGAAAATAAATGCTTGTGAATTGGGGGGGGGGGGAATGAATTGAAAAAAAATAATTAGAGGCTTCATTCTCAGGCTTTACTTTTTTATGACATAATTTTTTTTTGTTATTGTCAGATATCATAAGACCACTCCTATACTTGCCCATCTAAGGACATCAGGTTGAAAGAAGTACCTATTTGCTCAAGGTTCAAGAGGACAGTCCACTTTGAGAAAATATAAAAGGCCCTGGTAAGGAAGCTAGAGACCTAGTAACTACCAACTCCATCCCTAACCACCTCCTTGCTAACTACATCCTTTGTCTCCCGTCATAGGCATAAATACCACCCAAGGGGCTGACATATCCATTTTGTAGTTACAAAGAGGTGGAGAAGAGGTTGCTTTTCAACATTTTTTGTGTAAGGATCCAAAATTTCCAGCCACAACACTGAACATTATAATCAACTGTTGGACAGGTGATGAACCAGAGCAAAGAAAGTGAATAAGAAACTTCTAAGTGGGCTCAACCATTATATGTAACTCCAGGAATGGGACAAGCCTAAGGGAAAATCTTCATGTGGCCTAGTCAACTGCGACAAGCCTAAAAAAGAGGGAAAAATTCATCCTATCAGTGAGACCAAGAAGTAAGGATTTATATAGCGTGGTGCCTAGAACACAAAAGCTGTAGGAGGGTAAATGAGCAGTTATAAAAATCAGACCTGGACTGACCCATAATTAGAAAGAAATCAGTATTGACCTAAGGGAACTTGAGCAGTAAGTTTAATGAAAAACAAGTGAAAAGTCTCAAAGAAATATAATATATTATAATCTTCCTTTCATCATTTGATGTGATTTTAATCACAATATGTCCTGAATGAGAAAGGAAGAATTCTGAGTACATTAAAGCAGATACTATTATCTTTCTTTATTATATAAGTACCAGGAAAAAGAAGGGAAATGGTCAGGGATGTCATTAGTAAAATATAGTGATTCTAGTGCCCCTTTCATCAAGTCCAATTTTCTCAATCAGATATCTTAATTCCTTTCCAATCTAGCTCACCTTACCTATCCAACTTGATTTTCCACTATTTCCTATACAGACCCTCTATTCCAGCTAGGAAGACTTGCTTCATCTATTCACTGCCCTCTCTCTTCACCTGGAATGCTCTCCATCCCTCAAACCCAGCTCATGTCTTTCCTCTTCCATGATTGCTCCCTGACTACTCCCAGCCCAAAATTATCTCTCCATTCTGGGAATCTCCCTAGCACTTACTATATGTAGAAAGGAATGGAGGCAAGTGTTTTGTCACTGGAATATACTTTCTTGTTTTGGTCTCCAGTTGTTTCATGTGGGTAAATGTCCTCTCTCCAACAAGATTGTAAGTTCCTTAATAGGACAATATCATGGTCTTCTTTTGAGTCTCCCACACTGGGCTCTGTGATTTTTTTTCTTCCCTTTTTTTAGGCAATTGGGGTTAAGTGACTTGCCCAGGGTCACACAGCTAGTAAGTGTCAAGTGTTTAGTCTGAGGTCAGATTTGAACTCAGGTCCTCCTGACTTCAGGGCCAGTGCTCTATCCACTGCACCACCTAGCTGCCCCTTTTACATTTTTAAAACTATATTTTAATGAAACTGGTTTCCTTTGTAATCATATATATTTTATTTTATTCATTTAAAAACATCATTCTGAGGAGATGTCCATAAACTTCACCAAACTGCTAATGGGGTCTGTGATACAAAAAAAAGGTTAAGAACCCCTGATATAGCATAATGCTAAGCACACAGTAGGGGCTCAGCAAAGACTTATTGAATCCAATTGAACTGTCAAAAGCAATTTTTAGATATCCATTCAAAAATGACAATGTTATAAGTATTGTGCAAAGTTAGTTAAGCAAGCATAATCCTCACCTTCTGGGAGGTTATATTCATAGCTATTACTGTCAATGAGAGGCAGTTTGGTGTAATGAATAGGGGTCCAGCTCCAGAGTTAGGAAAACCTGGCTTCAAACCCTGTACCTTATACATAGTGGCCATGTGACTTTTGGCAAGTCACTTAAGCAATCAGTACACCTTGGTCATTCTCTAACACTGTTAAATGGTAGAAGTTGCCAATCCAAATTTGTAAAGGAGATTTATGTATGGAAGAAACTAACAGCTCTGGATCATAATCACTACAAAGCAGACTTCCTCTGTCAGATATTTAAAGAAAAATCATTTCCCACCCTAGTTTAGGTAGGGAAAGAGAGAGTAAAGAAGTCTTTTCAACTACCACCCCGCTAAAATTCAATTTAGACTAGTGAACGGAAGTTTGGATTGGTGCTGACGAGCTGAGTTCCTCCGTTCTGAATTCTAACAATGGATGGCCTTGTTTCTATTTGCGTCATGCAACTTAACAGATGTTATTTTATTTTATTTTTTAAGAATACTCTTTAAGAAAGTTGAAATTTACAAAAATGATTTCTAAATTTTTATTAATCTGTGACCTTTTCAAATGTTAAGTTATGAGAAGTTCCACTGTTCTGTGGTACACACTGATATCTTGTTTAATTTCTAACATTATGGATCAATTGCAGAGAATCTATGGTTATCTTTGAAATATTTTCCTTTGAGCTCAACAGTACATTGCAAAACACTTGAAAAGTATAGCTGGAACCAGGTATAATATTTGCAGTAGCTTCATTTATTTTTCTAAAGCACAGCTTTGAGAAGATTATACCTCCTGGATAAAATTCAAACTGCTTAGGCTAGCATTCAGGTGCTTTTCTCTGATCTGGCCCTAGTTCTTCCTTGAATTATAATTGTGTGCATTTACAAAATCTTTGTATTTCCTGCCATCCCAGAGTAGTAGCTGGCATATAGAAAGGTGCAAAAAATTGCTTGAATTAAAATGGGCTTCAATTCACATTAAAGTATAAATGACTGATAAAAAAAAAGAAATCAGATATCTGGAGAGCAAGATTTAAAAGAATGGGAGATTGAGAAAAAGAAAGTTGAAGAACATTGGATATCTGAAACTTAATTTTAGGCTGCATGTAATTCTTTTAGATTAGATTAGGTTTTTAATAAAAAGAATCACCTTTCTTTATTTATTATTCTTTTATTTGCTATAGAAGTTATAGAAGACTATCTTTGTCAAAGCTTTAGCTAGTAGACCATCACTCTCTCCTATGGAAAAATCAAATAACAGGTACTTCCTTCTAAAGGAAAACATTACATGAAATGTTGTTCTGTGAGTCTCTAAATTTTCTTTTTGAATTGCTCCTGATCTGCAACTCGTCTTTTAAAATGAGAAGTTAGAAATAATAGCACCACTGCTTCTACTACAGGTACTTCTGTTATATTTCATCTAAATGTTTAAAAATGGTTTTTCTAAGTTGGCCTGCACCCCATCTTCAGTACTGTGCATTTTCACATCTTCTCCTAAAGATACGCTTCATTTCCCCTTATTGATAGAACTCAATTCCACAATGGTTCAATGTCCCTGGGAAACAAAAACAAAAACAAAACAACAACAGAAATTTCCCTTTCTGAAGAGGCATAACCATAAAGCAAATGACTTCCAATGGACTAGTTTCCTTATCTCATTACCATCTTGATGTTGTAATAGTGTTCCTTTCACAGATAACTTGTTTCTCTATACAGAAAGAGCTGTAGTAGCAAGATGAAAAATAAATTAAATAAAATAAAAGTAAGTCTACCAAGTATAGTCATACTTTCTAGAGAGACTGTGTCCTTGGCCTCTATCTATACAATGATGAGAGTTTTGACCTAAAGCAGCAAAACAATTGATTAATGTTAGAGAAGAAGAGTTAGAAACTGAGAGCTCAGATCCCGCCTTAGGAGATAAGGCCCTTGATAATGATCAAGACTGGCTCTGAAAAGAGATGAGAAACTGTGCTTCCCTCCATCTTTATAGAGGTGGGGGATGATGGGTGTGGAACACTATACATGCTGTCAGACATGATTGATGTGTTGGTTAATTTTGTTGAACTGCTCTTTTTTCTTTCTTTTTTGATTTTTTTTATAACAGATGGCTAATTGGGTAGGGGAAAGGAGAGGGATTTATTCAGAAATGAGAGTGATATAAACAAAAGAGATTAAAATTTTTAAATGAAACAAAGAGATATTGACTTTTTGTTTGATATCCAGTCTATGAATTGGTTTGTTGGTTTGACTGAATATTCATTTATTGCTAATTGTGTAGAATGTGCAAAAGACATACCTATAGGAGCTAGAGTCAGATGGGGCTCTAAGAACGTTTGATTCAGGGGGTCTTAACCCAGGGATCTATGAACTTTTTTTAAAAAAAATATTTTGATAACTGTATTTCAGTATAATTAATTTCCTTTGTAATTCTACATATTTTATTTTATGTATTCAAAAAACATTCTGAAAAAAGATCCATAGGCTTCACCAGACTGCCAAAGAGGTCCATGACAAAAACAAAAAAGTTAAAAAAACTACTGATCTAATCCAACTTCTTCATTTTTACAGATAAGGAAACCGAGTTCCAAACGTGTGAGGTGATTTATTCAAGGCCACAGAAGCATCCAGTAGCAGAGCAGGGATTTAAACCCAGATTGCAATTCCAGTTCCCTTTCCATTATATCCCACACCCTGTTCTTGAGATAGTACAGATGGCCCCAAAAGCTACTCTCTTTTTTTCTTTATCAAGTTACACAGCGGAGGCTAAAGGAAGAATGAGATATAAGGTCTGTCCAATTTTAGTGAATAAATGAGCATGTGTCATTGCTCTAAGCCATTCATCTTGAGGAGGTGAAGCTTTAAGGTGAGTCATAAAGGAGAATAGGGAAATTGTTTAGCTGAAAAGATGATTGTCCCACTAGAAAAGATTGCAGGGAGGGAGGTTGGCACAAGAATGAAAGAAGGGAACAAAGAAGTCCAAGGTAAATGAGAACCAGAGTCAGAGAGAACCAATCTGATGATATAAAGTCTTATTCTCAAACATTTTAAGTTTTATAATATGTTAGACTCTACACTAGATCTCCTCCTTCTCAGTGGTGAACACTTTTGGCAAGCATTCATTTCCCTATTTTATTCCTTTCCTGATGATAATCAGAGGATCATTAAACAGGAATATTTTTGTTACCATATCTCAAGGAACTTTAAGTGATTTTGATGTATGAATAGCAGACACCTTGTTGGAAAAGAGCTCTATGGAATGAATGCTTTTTAATATTCAACCAAAAATAAATACAGTGAGATCTTATATTCTTTACTTCTTTCAGTGCAATACAGAGTCCAAACTGAGGAGGAATTCTCAATGAATGGTAAGTTCCTGCAGATGCTCATCTTTGAGGATGATGTTATAGCTGCTACATCAAGCCCCAGGATATTTCGGAACCTCCTAGAAAAGACCCAGAACCAATGAAAGGAGTTTGGTCTGACTATCCACACAGGAAAGATACCTATTGCCCAGATGTCTACATGCAACTGGATAGAAAACCTGCAAGAGCTTGTCCATCATTATGTATATCTAGGACAAACAGTACAAATATACAATGAATTGGGTTCAGAATGATGAGTAGGCTGAATTGACTTCAAGAAATTACAAAAAAAATTAACCCCAAGTTTCTCCTAGAAACAAAAGCCTTTTTTTTTAAAAAAAATCAGTATAACGGTGCTGCCATATGATTGTGAGATATGGAACACCACAGTCTCTAAAGAATTGAAAATGGTTATCAAAGGGCAATGAGAAGACACATATAACTAAGAACTTCAGAGAACAGTAGTAAAAGATGCCATAAAAGAAATGTATGATTGGAAGAGAAGTTGGACTGGTCACATGAAGAAGACATGGAATAACACAATGGATAGCTTTAGTGCTATATTGTAATCTGTATTATTGGAGGGAACAAGTCCATTTCAGCAGTTAAGGAGCACAAGTCCATTTCAGCAATGTTTTTAAGGCAAATGACACCAAAATCAGTCAAAATTGATCATTATCTAATCCTCAAGTACCCAAAAGGATCTGTGAGCTTATGATTGTGGAAGTTCCTATAAAAAGGAGACCCATGCCTGTCCATCCTTTGGAACTCTTATCCATTTCCTTCCATTAGTTAGAGAGTCCCCAAAGTGCTGAGGGCATTCTTCACTTGAATTAATGATTGAAAAAAAAACATTTGTTAGGCTCTTAATATGTGTCAAGTACTGTGCTAAGTGTTGGGGATACAAATACAAAATACAAGTCACATCCTCTCAGAGGTCTAGGGCAACTCTCTTACCCTATAAGTCAGAAATATTGCTAGTTGAGTAACCAAGGCAAATAATCACTTAAACTTTTTTAAGTCTCCCAGTCTAAGACTCTATATTACAGCCAGAATCTCAAAGAAATTAATTTTCACACCTGGATGTTTCCATGGTCAAGAAAAATATTCAAATGCTAACTTTTAGCGAGTCCTCCATTATAATTTAAGTTTCTTGTAAATAGGGATCATTTTATTAATTGTATTTGTATCTCCATTGCCTAGTACAGGGGATGGAACAGAGTAGGTGCTTAATAAATAAATGCTTGCTGATTGATTAATTGATGATCAAAGGTATTCCTGAAGCAAATAAATGACTGTGATATACATATTTTTGCAAAAACTAGTAGTGTTTTCCTATAAAAGCAATATGAACTAAACAATAGTTAAATGCCCTTTCTTCTTTCTCTTTGTCGGAAGTCAGGCAACATAAAAATGAATGCTAGGAGACTTGGACATGCTATTCCGGCTCAGCTGGTATTTATCATCACAATATTTGACAAGTCATTACACTTTCAGTTGTAGTTTCCTTGTCTACCAACTAAGAAGCTAACGTGACTTCTACCTCTGAAACTCTTAACTTTTTAGTCTGCTCAACAAATATATCGTACCATCTGGGTGAAGGAAAAGTCTTATCCAATAGGAAGTCATTCTAGGGACCAGCTAAGTGACTTACTAGATAGAGTGATAGACATGGAGGCAAGAAGACAAGTTCAAATCCTACCTCAGACTGTCTTTACCTGTATGATCCTGGGCCAGTTATTTAATCTCTCAGCTTCAGTTTCTTCATCTATAAAATGGGGATAATAATAGCCCCCATATTACCAAGTTATTATAACAATCAAATAAAATGCTATTTGTTAAATGCTTTGTGAACTTTAAAGTACTGTATAAATGCTATCCTTTACTCTTATTTTTTATTTCCCAAGATAAAATTTCCAAATGTTTAGCTCTTCTTTCTAAGATTTGCCACTCCTCTTTCTGATCCCCATTTTATCTTTTTATAAAGGCCTTCATTGTTCTTCTACCTAATTTCTCAACTCAATTCAATTATCATTTATTAATTGCTTATTACTTGGGACCTGGGGATAAGAAGAAAAACATAAAACAGTAGCTACCTTCAAGGAACTTACCTTCTCCTAGGGATACAACATGTACACAAAGAAGTGAGTAAATTCAAAGTAAATGAGGAGGGAGAACTTGCTAACTGCTTGGTTTCCAGGAGCACTGAGCCTTGTTGAAAGAAGCTAAGACATCTAAAATATAGACCTGAGGAAGGCAGGCATTGTAGGAATGGCTGACAGCCTATGGTTGGGAAAGTACCAAGCTAAGAGGTTTCTTTAGCATAAACTTCTTTATCATTCAATCAAAATGGCATGAGCCTGTCATGTGATATTTAAAGTTGAGTTTAATATAAAAGCCAAAATCTTATTGATAGGACTATGGTCATTGATAGCCACCTCACTGAGATAGATAGAATAACTCCTCCAGCCTAGAAATCTCAAGCTGGGACATTTAAATGAAACAAAAACATTCCCACTTTCCCTCCTGTATATATTCTGAGAACCAGAAGAAGACTTCACTTCGATGGGCTGAGAGCCAAGGCCTTTTCAAGAACTAATCAAATTCACTCAAGGAAAGAAAAATGGATATCACATGAAGGCTTCAGGCTTCAAGGATGGGTAATGCCAGGTTATTTCAGAATGGCCAATAAATATTACCTTGAAAAGGCAGCATTGACATAATGGAGAGAGAGCACACCTTGGAATCAGAAAGAGCTGGGTTCAAGTCCTGCCTCTGACACATACTGGCTAGATGTCCCTGGGCAAGTCACTGAAATTTTCAGTGCTCTGGGCACCTCTCTATGACTGCAAATTACATTTCATTGATTCTCTCACCAGGAACTTCATATACTGATGAAATTAAAGGTCCATTCTCTATAGATATCAATGAGATAAACATTGTCTTAATTTGAACCTTCATCTTAGAGAAAAGCAACATGACAGGAAAATTTTCTTATTCAATGGTTCTTTTACAGACCTTTGGTTCTAGTCCTCTGATATTAAACTTTAAGTCAACCACTCCACTCTCCCTTTCCAATGTCAACAACTATTAAGTGGAAATCATACCATAGATTCTGAACACCTACTAATTCACAGAATTGTCAAGAGACTCAACCAATGTCCAAGATCACTCTTATAAAAATATAAGTAGTGATGAATGCAAGGAGGCTTGGAAGAAGAAAGAGGTGATAAATATGTCTGCTAACTTCGCCAGGCTTTTTCTTTGCCCAGGGGACTTGTCAACCAGCATTTATTTAGCACTTACTACTACTAATAATAATTACAGCTAACATTTATATAACATTAACTACACACTAAGTGCTAAACTAAGTGCTTTACAATTATTATCTCATTTGATCCTCATAACAACACTACAAGGTAAGTGCTATTATTATCCCCTTTTTACAGATGAGGAAACTGAGGCAGACTGAGGTTAAATGATTCACCCAGGTCACATGGTGTCTGGGGCTAGATTTTAACTCAGGTCTTCCTTACTCCAAGCTGAGCAGTCTATCCACTGAGACATGTTGTGCTAGTCTCTGGGGGAAGAAAAGAAAGGCAAAACCATGGTCCCCACTCTCAAGGAGCTCACATTATAACAGGGAAGACTTCCTTGGTTTTTTGCCTCCAACTAAAGCTCAAGTTAGACTTGAAGGTATTTTTCCTTTTTTTGCAGATGTTCCCTTTTTTCTTTGTTGATCCAATAGAATGTAAGCCCCTGAGAAAGAGAGTTAACAGCTAAGGCAGCAGTTCTGCAGATCCCAAGACTCTTTCAGGGGTCCTTAAAGTAAAAACTATTTTTATAATAATAGTAGGATGTTATTTGCATATTCAAATACTCTTCTCTTTCCCAACTACATATCTGTGTGAAGACCAGATTTTGTTCATCTACTTCAACAAAAACAACATATTACAATAGATTGAATACAGAAGCAGGTATGAGAATCTAGCTGTCTTCTATTAAGCCAGAAATTAAAGAGATTTGCAAAAATATATAAAATAATTCAACTCATTTCACTCTTTTTTTTGTTTTGGAAAATATAATTATTTTCATTAAAATATGCCATTTATGTCAATATGGTTTATTTGTAAATGAGTAAACATTTACAAATTCATGTTTTAATTTTGCATATGATAAATATAGTCAGATGTAATCCACATAAACAACAATTCTGTGGGCTTCTCGGTCATTTTAAAGAGTGTAATGGAGTACTGAAACCAAAAAGCATGAAAACTGCTGAGCTAGGGAAATCAGGAAGGCTTCTTAAAAGAAGTAATATTTGAGCTGAGCCTGAAAGTTCCAAGGGACGGAGGTGAGAAGAAAGATTATATTGTGGGGGGCAGCCTATGAAAAGGAAGAGAAGTAGGAGGTAGATGGTTGTATATTGAGTACAGCAAATAAGACAGATTGTCTAGACCATAGAGTAAGTAGTGGGGAATAACATGTACCAAATCTGGAAAGATACATTGGATCCAGATGGTGAGGGGTTTAAAATGCCAAATAGAGGGATTTTTATTCTAACCTGAAGGCAATAAAGCTTCTTGAGCGGAAGAGCAAGATGGTCGGACCTGCATTTTAGTAATATGAATTTGGACTGGACAATGGGAAAATAGAGGGAGAGAGAACAATTTGAAGGCTATTGTAATAGTCTGGGCAAGAAGTGGTGAGAGACTGAAGTTAAGTGATTTAGATGCAAGTAGAGAGAAGGGAACAGATACAATAGATGCTGAGGAAGTAGAATTGATAAGACTTAGGAACTGATTGGAAATGGGCATAAGGGAAAGTGAAGGGTCAAGAATAACACACAGGCTGTGAATTTAAGTGACCAGAAAAATGGACCAGTCAAAAACAGGATAAAGCTCAGAATGTCCCGGGCACCTTTTCCAACTTCCGGTGTCCAAGAGGAACTCAAGAGAAGCTGTGATTAACTTCATATCCAGAGTGCCTACCAGGAATGAGGGACCTGCAGCCTCAAGGCCTCATGTGGCCCCCTAGGTCCTCAAGTGCAGCCCTTTAACTGAAACCAAACTTCATAGAACAAATCCTCTTAGTAAAACTTGGACTCAGTCAAAAGAACACATCAAGGACCTAGAAGGCCACAAGTGGCCCAAGGCTTAAGGTTCCCCACCCCTGGTCTATCCTCTGGAATTGCCAGGACAAAGTGGAAGGTAATTGTCAGTCTCCTAGACATAACATCTGAACATGCTGAAAATAGTGTCGAGAATAGAGGACAAATTCCAGCAGGTCCTTTTATTTTCCTCCTAGGCAATGCCCTGAGCAGGACTAATACCTATGTTCACGCTTCCTCTCCTAAACAGATAGACTGAACAAAGTATGTTTTTTTAAAAGTTCTCTGTCTATTTTGTTCTGTGTCTCTGTCATAATTTCTCAAAATCTCTCTAAGTTTCTCTTTCTCTGTCTTTCTGTCTCTGTCTCTCTCTGTGTCTCTGTCTCTCTAAGTCTCTGTCTCCATGTCTCTGTCTTTCCGTCTCTGTCTCCCTGTGTCTCTGTCTCTGTCTGCCTCTCTCTCTCTCTCACTCACTCACTCTGTGTCTCTCTCTCTCACTCTCTGCCTCTCTCTGCCTCTTTCTCTCTGTCTTATGGCCTTAATAGAGCCTGATCCTTGGGACCCTATAAGCTTCAGGGGCTCTGTCCCTGGCTCATAGGAGGTACTTAATAAATTTATTAATTGCTCACATCAATCAATATACATATAATCACTGTCAATCAAGGAGATTTATGTATATATATGTGTGTGTGTGTGTGTGTGTGTGTGTGTGTGTGTGTGTGTGTGTTATTTGTGTTCAGTTAATAAGAAAGCATCATTCCATGGTGTTTCCTGAAATACTAAGAAATAATATTTTGACAGTATTTTAGTCTGAAGTGCTGGAACTCATCTGGATGAAAGGAATCTTTTAAGTACTTAATGTCAACAAAGTAATGCCCTACTTGGAAGCTCTAGAAGTCCTGGGTTCAAGTCCTGACTATACTCCTAATTAATTATATGATCTTAAGCAAGTCAGTTAAGCTTTCTGGGCCTTGGTTTCCTCATCTATAACATAAAAGGATTAGATAAAATGATCTTGAGTCCAGCTATGAACTGCTATAATTCAGAGCACATCTTAGTTCCAATTGTCAAATAACCCAGAAGTTTTATGGAATTGGTTTATAAGAAGGAGATGAAAACCAACCCCATCCCCCCATTCACCCTACTACACACTGAACACATACACACAAATATATTAGAAGTCCTGGTAACACATCTCTGGGCCTCATTTCCTCATCTGTAAAATAGGACTAAATGATCTAAAGTCCCTTCCAGCTCTGTCACTTTATGAAAATAAAAATCTCCCATAGGAAACTATTTGGAATGGGAGGATGACGTGATTCATGTTTTCCTTTTCTTCCTCCCTTTATGTAAGTGTAATCTTTTATAGAGGAATTCACTGGTAATCCTATAATGATATCTGAAGGAAAATCAGTAAGGAGAGAGTAGGTCTGATTGTACTAACCATAAATACTAACAGTTAAAGTTAGAAATAATTTTGGGAAACCATCACCACAAAGTCTATGGTTAAACTAAAAATATCACAATACAATTTAGTGGGGGATGGATTGCTGTAGTTCAGACAAGAGTTGTTGTTTTTTTCTTTATTTCAGGGTTTTTTTATGTGAAAGGTCACTACAGAGTCAAGCATTATGTTTTAGACAGGACTTCTCAAGCTTTTCAATTCATGGACCATTGAGGGGGAACCAAAGTCCCCACAAACGACCATCCCATCTACTTTCCTTTTCCATTCTCTTCTGTGAGGGGATAAGTCCTATTTACCAAAGTTTCCCTGAAGGGCCCCTCGCTTTTACCTAATACTTAGGGGTTGTGGTTGTTATTGTTCAGTTATGTCCAACTCTATGTACCCCATGGACACAGACCATAGTGTTTTCTTGGCAAAGATACTCAAGTGGTTTGCCTTTTCCTTCTCCACTGTATCCTCATTTTATAGATGAGGAAGAGGCAAATAGGGGTTAAGTGACATGCCCAGGGTCACGAAGCTAGTAAGTTTCTCAAGTCGGATTTGAACTCAGGTCTTTTGACTCTAGGCCTGGTGCTCAATCTACTACACCACCTAGTTGCCCCTTCAATTCTATACTTCAATTTTATCCTTGAGGTGAATTAAATAAAACTGTATTATCACCATCTGAATTACCTTAATAAGCTTGAAATGCTGGCAATATTTTAAATTCATCATAGGAAGTAAGATAAAACTGTACCAGATGAGTTGTGGAAGTCTATTGCTTAACACAGACCAATAATAAATTGTCTCTTTTTCTTTTCATTGACCGGTGAATTGGTACAGCCATTCTGGAAAGCAATTTGGAACTATACCCTTAAAGTCACTAAAATGTGCATACTCCTTGATCCACTGACATCACTATTAGGCCTATACCTCCAAAAAGATCAAAGATAAAAGAAAAGGTCTGATATGTACAAAAATATCTACATTAGCATTTTTGGTAGTGGCAAAGAACTGGAAACTAATGGAGTGTCCATCAACTGGGGAATGGTTGAAAAAAAATCATGGTTTACGAATGTAATGGAATACTATTGAGACATAAGAAAGGATGAAAGGGACAGGTTCAGAGAAACCTAGGAAGACATGTCTGAAGTCAACGGAATCATGAAAACAACTTGTACGATAGCAACAACATTGTTAAAGACAAAAAACTTTGAAAGACATAAGGCTCTGATCAACGCAATGACCTACCCTGATTCCAGAGAACCAGTCATGAAGTGTGCTCTTCACCTCCTGCCAGAGAGGCAAGGGATTCAAGATCCAGAATGAGGTATTCATTTTTGGACTTGGACATTTTGGGAATTGGTTTTGCCTGACTATACACATTTGTTACAAGGGTTTTATTTATCTGTTTTTTGCCCTCCAAAGAGATGAGAGAAGAGGAAGAAGGAAAATACTTCTTAGTTACACAAAAAATGAAAGAACTTGTATTTTTTTCTTTATTTCATAGTCTCTTAAGGTTTGAAAATGAGAATCAGCAAAAGGGTAATAAAAAGGTACATGGTACAAAGAAGCAGCCTTCAATGAATTAAAGGCAGGAACCCAGGAAGAAGAAGCGGAATAAAGGACATCATCAAAGAAACAGATGAGCAAAAAAAGAAGATAGACTGGCTATGTGGCTAGAGTGAGGAATAGCTAATGTACAGCTCACATGTGCCATTACTATCTTCATGATGTCAAGAGGAATAGATGATTCTTGCGTGTTGGGTGGGCCTCCTGTGTTAAACATATGGGAGGACATGGGAAAGAGGGGCACAGGATGGACAGGTAAGACATGGGCTGCAGTCTGCGTGGCTATGGCTCAGAGGTGTCAAACATACTGCCTGTGAGGCCCATGCAGCCCATTATACTCCTAAATGCACAGGATCAGATCAAAATGTAAATAGGAACTATTTAACAAAATAAATTAAAATGCAATATGCATAATGTTAATATGTGGTTTTCCAAGTCAATATGTGATCAGCAGAGATCCTTGTACAGTTTAATGGGCCTCATTTCTATTTGAGTTTGATACCACTGCTTTAGGGAATACCCACATCAGTGAGTTCACAGATTCATTTTTAGCCAAAAATAATAGGAATATAATTAGGGCTTTTTCATAAAGTAAAATTTGTAATCTACATAAGGGAGTAATTCTGAACGTATATGTGTATGCATACATGCACATACATATAAACCACACAGACTCAGACATGACTGAAAAACAACTGAACAACAAAAGATAGCATGGGTCATATCCAGACCTCTTTGACGAGTGCTTCTAGTGACACACACTTTTCCCACCCTTTTTCCACTATCTATCTGTTACTCTTGTAACTCTGATTTCTAGACCTGGTATAATGGCACTGAGATTTTGATGAGACAAAATCCAGTATAAACTTTTAATGTGTGAGTGAGTTAATGAGTGTGTGTGTGTGTATGTGTGTGCACGCGCGCGTATCTTGAGGGCTAGAGCTAAAGATTTATAAGCTTTAGAAGGTATTTTTGGAAGTTTAACATTTTTGTACTGAGCTAGGAACTTCTCCCAAGGTCCATGCGCTTACTGCTTCTATGACTCATTCATTAAACACCCTTACATTTCAAGCAACCCTATTAGGTGGGGATTTAGTCTCCCCTAAATGGTCTATGAACTAACTTCAAAAGATCCCAGTACAACTGAGGTAAGGAGGAGAACCAAACCCAGCCCTGAGCCCCTTTCTCTCGGCATTGTTGCCAACGCAAGCACAGACCCTTAAATGAAATGTTTGTGTCTTTGACTGTTTGGAACCATGCTATGATGGAGCCTGTTCTGCTCTACCTTAACTATCTACAGCTTATCTCACTGAGTTATTCTCTTCACTTCCATTACTGATGTTCACTCATTCAATCATGTCCAACTCTGCATGACCCTTTGGACAATCCATGTGGTTTTCTTGGCAAAGATACTGGAGTGATTTGCCATTTCCTTCTCCAGTGTGTCCTGATTTTTACAGATGAGGAGCTGAGGCAAATAGGGGTTAAGTAACTTGCCAAGGGTAACATAGTTTAGTGAGTATCTGAGGCCAAATTTAAACTCAAATCTTCCTGACCCCAGGCCAGGTGTTCTATCTACTACACCATTTAGCTGCCCTTAATCCTGAGGAATTACCTTTCATTAAAATCAGCCAAAGTTGTCCTCAGGTTGCTTTCCTCTCAGAAGCAACTTCCTGGTCATCTAAAGGCATAAAAAGCCCCATTCACCAGGAGTTAGGGTCCCTTGGACTTGGATTTTTGCGGACTGAACAAAATGTCCTTCACCATGTCCTGCCCTGATGACAAGACGCATTCCTATATGGATATAAGGGAAGCACATTCAGAGAAGATAAGAACCAAAGTAACTTTTTTGCCTATCTTTGTTGTGTAAGGGCAAAGTAAACCTCTGTTAATTAACTGTTCAATGACTTGCAGGTACTGCATTTCGTCCCAACATCAAACCTTTGCAACTCCTATTTCTTTTGACCCACTTCACTGTTTGCTGCCTGGCCATTGTGCAATGTTTCCTCCAAAAGGGGGGAAAACAGCTTGGACCTACATAGACTTCAGCATTTGGAGGTTTTTCCTTCTAATTAGAGGAGGCATTTTATAGTAATTTCAGAATGGGAGACATGAGTGAAGAGAGTGGTGAAGAGAGAAAAGTCTTGTTAGAAATAATATGTGAGTGTGGAATATGAGATGTGATGTTTGCCATGTGTGGAAGCATGTAATCAACAAGCCAAGTCAACAAACATTCAACACTTTCTTTGTGCTGGGCACAGTGCTACGCCTCCTTTTATATTCTGAAATATTAAGAAATAATATTTTGAAGATATTTTAGCCTGAAGTCTCAGTCTCACTAGAATGAAAATAATCTCATTGGTATTTAATAAATAGCAATGAGGTTATATCCTCCTTGGGAGTCTCTGCTTTGTCTTGAATCAGTGATCTAACTGATAGAAGACAGTCAAGTTAGGAAGGAAGAACTCAATCAACTTCCCAGACACTAAGACACTTCGTTTTGTTTGTGGTGACCAAACTAAAAGTGGAAGAATCTTGGTTTAACTCAATGAAAGAGAACAACTGGGTTCAGGAAGCTATTTCTTTTTTTTGGGGGGGGGGGCAGCAATTGAGGTTAAGTGACTTGCCCAGGGTCACACAGCTAGTAAGTGTCAAGTGTCTGGTCTGAGGTCATATTTGAACTCAGGTCCTCCTGACTCCAGGGCCGGTGCTTTATCCACCATGCCGCCTAGCTGCCTCTCAGGCAGCTATTTCCCTCTGGGGTTGTTAATATTATCAATATAGTTTTGTTTGTTCAATTTAAAAACTCTAAACTCAAATAATGTACTTTTGCTTTACTTTGTTATGGAATTTTGTCTGCAGTTTCATGGGCAGGGAGAATTCTTGATTAGAGGGGAAACTTTGCTAGTTTGCATTACCCTCCAAAAAGGAATTTTTCTACATTAATAAATTTATCTCTGACAGGCTTTTGAAACCGACGTAGAGTATAGGATTTTTCTTCCACACATATGTCCTTTGGCCCTGTTCTTGACCTATGTCCCTAATCTTAGTCTGGAACCACCAACTTGGGGGGGTGGCACTGACTTCTTAGCCAAAATGACAAGCGGCAACAGTGTGATAACTGCAAAACATTTTTTTTTCTCTTTGTGCTGAGTGACAGCACCAAATTCCACTCCAATTTTTCACCACTCTATGGATCAACAGTAAGTTTTCTCTCTCTATGTCCCTGTGTCTCTCTACCTCTTTGTCTGAGTCTCTGTCTCTTTTTGTCTCTCTTTAGATAGCTAGATATAGACACACAGAGAGACACAGATGGTAGATAGATAGATAGATAGATAGATAGATAGATAGATAGATAGATAGATAGATAGAT